>NC_056523.1:59063867-59135892 GCF_019175285.1 Sceloporus undulatus
TATGAATCCTGGACTCCAGAATCATAGTCCAATGCTCAGAGCACTACACCACACTGGCTCTCTTCCTGTGTTGATAATACTTCTATAATTTTCTTTACAGATATAGCTGTATTAGTTTGGAATATTGATATGCAAAATGAGCTTGTAGCACCTTTGAGACTACCTGAGTGAAATAGGCTGTAGCATAAGCATTCGTAGACTTGGTCTTCTTCCTCAGATGCATAAAGTGAAGTGTTGCCCAGGAAGAACTTTTATAATCATATTATATGAATAGTGATAGCATTGCAAATCTTGAGGGCATGGTGATGAGATGACAAGTTCAGTTTTAACAAGGGTCATTGAGGGACAAAGGAAGGTGGCAATATCTTGTTGCCTAAGGCCAGGGTGGGTGGATGACCATGTTGCAGGGGACGTTTCTATCAGATTTGGCTAGGGGAGCAGATCAGGTCAAGAAAGTTTAGTTAGTTAAGTAATGATGTGGTTATGTATACTTAACTAAGCAGCTGATACAGAATAGTGGTCATTATATTTATAAGAAAAAACTTGAAATATTCTTCTACTGAACCTCCAGATAGACATTTCTGCTTGAGTTGTAGACCAAGAATTAAGTTGGGTGGAGAATCCTCATATTAAATTTATTCTACAGAAATAGTTAGGAACCCAATTTAACAGTGTACAAAATTCAGTTACTTATGATATACCAGTATTTATTTTCAGTTCAGCATTGCATAGGCAAAATGTTTTGTCAGAGCAAATAAATAGATCACACAATAAAACATGTCCAAATTGTGCAGAAGTCCTTGGCAGAAACATGTAAAAGAGAGGGGGGAGGGAGGGGGGAGGGAAATGTGAATAAATTAATATAACAATATATGTGCCAAAATGTGTCTTATACCTTGACACTTGAAAACATTCCACATTTTTTGAGATGATTTATGTCATTATGTGCCTTCAAGTCACCTCTAACTTATGGTGAACTTCTCTTTGTGTTTTCTTCACAAGATTTATTCAGAGGGGTTTTGCTATTATTTTCCTTTGTGGCTGAGAGAATGTGACTCACCCAAGATCACCTAGTGGGTCTCTATGTCTGAGCAGTGATTCAAACCCTGCTCTCCCAGATTCCAAGTCCAACACCCAAACCATTGTACCATGCTACGTCTCTATTAAAATGTTAGATCAGATTGAAGCATCTGAATTATATAGGATTGCACGTCCCATTTGACTTCAAAGTGAATGTGGTCAGCTTTCTTTCTTGATACTGTGAACAGAAGGTATCTTGGTGGATATCTTACTGCATTATTTTTCATTGACACGGGTGTGTTAGTCTGGAAAATAAGTATGCAAATGGATCTTGTAGCATCTTTGAGACTAATTGAAAGAAAGAAGCTGGTAGCATGAAATATCAGAGACTCGGGTCTACTTCTTCAGATGCACGCTTTGGATAGAGCTATATAAGCAGTCTCTGTGTGAGAATGGCAATAGAAATGCAAAACTCTGTGGGCATGGAGAGGAGGTGGCAAGTTCAGTTTTAACAGTGGTCCTTAGGGGACAAAGGCAGGAGGAAGGATGTTTCCTAAAGTCAAGGTAAATAGATAACCATATAAATGAGTATTGTAATGTAGTGTGGATAGCAGAAAGGAGATGTGATGAACTGGCCAAGAGAGCTCCCATGAAGCTGGGAGTTACCTAGTATTGTAATGTATGTAGTGTGTAGTGTCCACTGTGGGTGGACTGGAGGTTATGGAGACATTCCAATTCTGCTATTTTGCTTTCTGATCTTCCTTTGTAGGGTTGCGTGCTTGCCTTTAGAAATCTTAGCATATTGGTCAAAGTCATTCTAACGTTTCACATTTTCTGCATTCAACTTTCTTTCAAGAGACTATTATCCATAATTCAACAACTGAGGCTGCAATTCTGTGTATGTTTACAGTAGAAGTTTTGCAGGATGGAGTAGCATTTTTTTTTTTTTTTACAATAAGATGTTATCTAGATTTCCAGCATCTTCATAGAAATTCCATTGCAAAAAGAAAATCTTAGTGAAGCTAAAGTTGTTTCTTGTCTAGCAAACCCCTATATTCTAGGGAAAATGCCTAGAATGGCTTGTAAAGGAGCAGGTAGTCCCCAAAACCAAATTAAAACTTCTAACTATCCCTTGCCAAAAGCTGTTATAATATGGCAGCCCCCCATCATTTATCTTTATTCCTTACTGAACCACCAGCTTCCATAGGAGCCAGCCGGTTTGACATTTTAATTGTGATGGCATCCAATATACTATGAAGAATATTTTGTTGTTGTTGCATTAATGTTGACCCAATATTTACTTAAAGATGAAAACCAAGTGCTGTTTCAAGTTCATTTTCAATGAACTGGTCAAATATCAGCTCTAAAAGCTTGAGTCCAGATGGTTCTTGAGTCATCCATGGTTCCCAGTGTTCTTATTTGCTGAAATTTTACTCTTAGGTCAACTGAAGTCTGTGGCAAAAATCCAATGGATAATGCACAGTTTGTGTACCTAGAGCCATAATATCTTTCCCTTCCAACCACAAATCTTTGTGAATTCTGCCCCTTTTGCTCCCACAAACCATTTCTGGTGATTAGGAAACCATCCAAAGCTAGATTTCACATGGTGCAAGAATGCAACTGAAAGACACACCAAAGCTTATTCTGTTTTTCTGTGGCTTTCTGTAGTTCCTATCTTATACATGTGCACTATACTAACCATTCCAGCTGTCTTGTGTCTTTAAACCCAGTATAGAAGCATGCATAGACACACTGATATAATTTATTAATGTATAGAATATCTAAGATCCAGCATAGCATAGTGGTTTAAGTGCTGGATTACGACTCTGGATACTACAGTTCGATTGCTTGCTCGGCCATGAAGTCCATTGGGTGATCTTGGGCATGTCATATGCTCTCAACCTAAGGAGAAGGCAATGGCAAACCTCCTCTGAAAAAATCTTGTCAAGAAAACCCCATGCTTTAGAGTCACCATAAGTCAGAAATGACTTGAAGGCACACAGCAGCAACAGCAATGGAAATATCTGTCTTTGAATGAATCTGGGTCCTCCCATGTTAGAAGTAAGTGTGGTTCTTAAAATAGCATATTAGAAACGATCTGCCAAAAATCTGATTAGTTAGTACAAATCTATATTTAAGATTTAACCATAGGCACCTTTTTGATCTTACAGGGCCCTTCTTCACAGTTTTCTTGTGTAAGACATTCCCCTAGTCCTCTTCACCTTGACTTCTACTCCTGATTCACCCTTCCATAGAACTCCCCCAAATGCCACAGCTAACATGACCACTCCCAGAATCACCAGCCATCATAGATGATTCTAGGAAATGTACCCCATACCAGTAACTGTTCTTCCAGCTTCACATATAGCCTGGGAACAGATGGCCTGTGACTCCTGAAATAAAGCATCTGCCCCCCTCACTAAGGAACTGGTGAGTGGAGACTATGTATCTCTACTACTCACTTTCCAGTATGCCTTCTAGGCTCATTCACAACAATGTGAAGGGAACCACAGCATCCCAGTTGGCTGCATTTTCAGGAGATCTTCCATACCCAGTGGTAAGAGGCTGGTAGTTCAACAGCTTGAGCTGGGGTTGAGAAGAGGGGCCTTTTAACAGTGGGCTGTGATTTCACTTTAACTGCCATGGTTGCATCCTATAGAATCCTAGAATTTGGAATCTGGCTCTTTGGCTAAGGATTCTAAATACTCTTCCTTAAACACCATATGTTATAATTGTGTAGTGTGAAAGGGCCTGTGGACAGGCTACATTCTCTTCTCTTTGAAGATGAAAAGTTATAGCAATAGCAACAGCACTTACATTTCTATACTAGTTAATAGTGAACTCTGCACTCTCTGAACGGTTTACAATCTGTAAGTGAATTGTCCCTAACAAGCTGGGTACTCCTTTTACTAACCTATAAAATGATGGAAGGCTGAGTCAACCTTAGAACCCAGGGGTTGAACTCACAACCTTGTGGCTGCAGTACTATCATTTAACCCCTGTGCCTCCAGGGCTCACCTTCTGCTTTTTATTGGGGCTTGCCAGAAAGGAATGTAAAATCAAGGCTTCAGAATAGTATTATCACATCATAATTTTTTTTAAAATCCCATTTGAATTTTGGGTGGTGTCAGGTTTTGTGTGGCTCTACTATCTTGTTCTGTGGTGGATAACAATACCATTCAGCACCTGTTATCAGCTTCGGCTTATTCGCCAGCTGCGCCCATACCTGGCCCAGAGGGACCTAGAAACTGTTGTACATGCTCTGGTAACCTCGAGATTGGATTTCTGCAATGTACTCTACATGGGGCAACCCTTATACCAAACTCGGAAGCTGCAAATGGTGCAGAATATGGCAGGACCAGCCACATAACACCGGTATTGAAAGATCTCCATTGGCTGCCCACCCGCTTCCGGGCTCAATATAAGGCGTTGGTGATTACCTATAAAGCCCTAAATGGCTTGGGTCCAGGATACCTAAAGGACCGCCTCTCCCCATACATTCCGCCTCGCACCCTCAGAACGTCTGGGCAGCAATTACTGAAGGTCCCTGGGGCTAGATTAGCCTCCACTACACGGAGGACATTTTCCACTGCTGCCCCAGCCCTTTGGAATACGCTGCCCACCGAGCTCCGCTCGACTACCACCCTGGCCCAATTCAGGAAGGACCTGAAAACCTTCCTGTTCCAACAGGCATTCCCCGATTAAAAATCCTGTGGGCCTCCCTCCTCTTTCGTGGCCAAGAGGTTGGGCTAATGGGGCATTTTAGCCTGTTTTTTATTGTAACTGGTTGTTTGATGTGTATTGTATTTATTCTGTTTTTAACTACTTGTTGTGAGCCGCCCTGATCTTGGGAAGGAGCGGGGTACAAATAAACACTTTATTTATTATTTATTATTTATTCTTGGACACTCTTATCCAAACAGCCTTTGATCAGTGGAGTCATATTTTAAAGTGCTTGTTCTCCCTTTGGCTTTCTCAGCCTGTAAATTCCTGCACTGCCACACAGTCCAATTTCAATAATGGTGTAGTGGATGGTCATTCCACAGACCAAATATATCCTCTTGTCACCAGGCAAGTAATGGCCTGGGCCATCAGTATTTGGAACAGAGTTTCCAGTGAACAGTGTTTTGTTTTCTTTGATGCTTTATGATCCTTTGAGAATCTATGCAAAAAAGGAAGATTGGGAATGATCATTCCACATTATTGGCATAATATTGGCAAGACTGTTCTAGAAAACAAAAAAAGTAATTCCAAACACAATGTAAGAAGAGGAGTTCATTGGGATGCTATCCTTTGGTATCAGTCTGTAATTACTGAGAATGCCTTTTCCAGGCACTGTATAATTACAGAAGTAATCTGGGAGCTGTCTTTATTGAAGTCTACAAGTTTACATTTGCTGAAAGTCTTATCTACATGTCGAGTGGCCTTGTGTCCTATGTTACAAAGGACGGTCTTCTGTTTAAACCACTGCCTATTTCAGACCCAGTTTAAATATAAAGAACTTCAAGAAGGGAAAATTGAAGTCAAGAGTTAACATTTTTGGTAGGTACACAAATCTCACCAGAGTTTGGTCGCAGCTTTCCCCCATTATAGTATTATATTTCTATTTGATTTGCCACAATTGTTTTTAAATGTTATTGTTGCTGTTGTGTGTTTTCAAGTTGTTTCCAATTCATGACAACCCTGTCATAGGGCTTTCTTGGCAAGATTTAGTTAGAAATGTTGCCATTGCCTTCTCTATAAGACTGAGAGAGTGTGACTTGCCTAGGGACATCTGGTGCAGGTTCCAAGGCTGAGTAGAAATTTGAATCTTTCAGACTCCTAGTTCAGTAGTCAAATCACTTTTCTGTTACTGATATACGGCAGTGTGTCAGACTTTTCCTATTTCCAAAGTAAGCCTTATCCTGTTACAAAAACTACAGCAACCTCCTATTTTCTCTACTATTTCTTTAGCAGGTAGGATCTTTGAAAATATTCTTTGACAGCACAGTAGTTCACCCAATATTGATGGACACCATGCAGGTAACACACAAGCATGTGTGTGATTAAAAACCTGGAAAGCACAAAGCTCTTGCGTCACTATTGTTTTTCCACTGTTTTATTACAGCAACAAGGGATTTTAATTCCTGGAAGTGCCATAATGATTTTTCTTTGGCTGAATATCTCATATATAGTAGTCTGTTTGTCATCTTGCCCCCCCTTTTTTAAAAAAAGATGATGGAATCCATATTTCTAGCCAAAAACATTTTTCATTGCATTGGAAATGAGATTATGTAATGCAGTGGTGTATTTGTTCCAATTGAAATGATGGAATAGCTTAGTGATATTCAAGTACAAAATGACCACCTCCCCCCAAATCTCTCCCAACATTTGAATTAATTTCTGATGTCTGGCATGGTGTTACTTGTTTTTAATGTTGTCTTCTGGTAGCTCTATCCTTCCTAGCTTTTTTTTCTTGCCAGGACTATCATATGCCAAAATGTATGAATTAATAGAATTGCTAAGTTTCCTAGTCACAAGAAATAAATTCTAAACATCCACACATTTGCAAGTACACAAAAACACACAGACAGTAGAACTTTAAGGGGAAATGCCACAGGTCTGAAAAATGCTGGAGAAATTTTACTAAGAATATTCTGGCACTAAAGAGGAGCTGAACGAAAGAAAGTGTTCTGGTACCAGTAGATGTCAGTGTGCATTGGCATTGAAACTACAGTGTATGTTAAAAGACAGTAATTTACAGAATGGCAGTTGGCAGAATGAAATATCTGCATTTGTATAAACATTGTAGGCCGTTGGAGTCAAACTGGCAAATGGTTACTTTGTTCCTGACAGACTGCTATTTCTTTGTGACAAGAACACCATTGGGAGATATTGACTTCATCTTTCTTGTTGTCGATTCCCTTTAGGATCATATGAGATTTCTTTAATTTATGAGCTGGGTTACAGAAAGGTAGAATTATTAGCATGTGGAAATGGCTGGGGTCTTTGTCTATGGGGGATCACAGAGATTATTATCAGGGTACTAAAGATAATGTCATCAAAACAGTTATGAATAGAAGTGCACATATTTTAAATTTCACAAGCTTCAGATGAAAGAGACCCCCCTCCACCCCCATGTAATACCATGTTGCACAGTTTTACAAGATCCATAAGAATAAGTGTTGTGAATTTTCCCAATGAGAGAAAAGTTTCAGCAGGAAAATGAGTGCTCTTATGCTTTCAGTATGCTACATGAAAGGGTGATCTTATCCTTTGTGTTGAAAAGCTTTAAATAAGGAAAATTTGATACAAATGGAATCTATTCCAGCCAGTAACAAAACCCAAAGCAGAGGGTGCTGTCATCAATCAGTTGTAAGTAGGCATGCCACAGGTTCCATCCTATCTGCTGAGGAGATGAACTGGCTGATATCTTAGCTTACTATGGGGAAGGACATGGTTAGATGAGAGAGAAGGCGATATGAGGTGTTAGAAGTGTAGAAATCTCAACAGAAAAAGGAGAGAATCATTATAACACGTCCTTCAACTGCCCCAATTTGATCAGGACAGTGCTGACTAATACTCTGCTGCCTCACTTTATAAATGTCCCTGTTTCCCTTTCCTCCTCCCACTTCCCCCCTTTGTTCTCAGCTGGCTTCAGTTGATGCAAACTGAATTGAAAGTGCAAACATAGGCGGGGTACAGACTGCCCAAAATGGGCGGTCTGCCGACGCCTTGTTTTGCCATGTGACGAAGCCGCAGCGGACAAACCGCGCAGCTTCATCACGTGGCAAAAAGAACTCACAAAAAGTGGGTTCTTTCTGCAGTGTCCTTGTGATGCTGCAATGCACTAATGGTGCACTTGCAACATCACAAGGGGGTGCGATGTGCGAACGCTAAGCGTCCGTCGCATCAAAATGGTGGTGCCCGTGTCACGTGCTAGGGGTGAGGCACGTATGGGTGGTGTGCCCTCAGCCAACCCCTAGCATGTGACGAGGGCGCCCTACAGGCCCATCTGTCCAGGGCCATAGTTAACACTCCATTCAGCAGGAAAAGGAAGGAATGGAGTCTTGCCTTTCCCTGTAGACTCAGGCAAAAACAAACTGCTGCAACCTCTCCTAGCTTCTCTGTTCTTCCTCATTTATTTTTGCCATTTTGACAATACTTTGATGTTGCTTGGCCACCCTTCTCCTGGTTTCCATCTGTGAAATATCGGACAGTATATTGTAATGGCTTGAGAGTTTATGTTGGAAGGTATTGCATAAGGATGACTGATGAAAGAGTGAGCAGACAAGGGAAGAGTGACATTGGAAGAGAGCAGTAGCAATATATGTGTGTGTCATTATCTATCTGTGTGTGTGTGAGTCCATGCGTGCGTGCTTAAGAAAGGGAGATGGGGGACTCAAAGTAGTTATGGAAGGCTGCATAAGAAAGAGAGAGGACAGCAGGCTGGTTGAAAGTCTGTGTGTATATCAGAAAGAGGGAAGGAAATGAGCAAACTGTATAGGAATGTGATTTATCTATGTGGTAGAATTTGAATGGGTACAGAGGTGGGGATGACAGCCAGACCTTTGCACAACAATTTGAAGTTGCCATTGCTTGAGGTTGTTATTCTCTGCTCTGGGATCAGGTTTCTGAGGCTGCAGCTACACTGCAGAATTAATGCAGTCTGACAGCACTTTAACTGCCATGCCTCAATGCTATGGAATTCTGGTATTTTCAGTTTTGTCAGATACTTAGCCTTCTCTGTCAAAGAGCTCTGGTGCCACAACAAACTACAAATCCCAGGATTCTATAGGATAGTGCTGTGACAGATAAAGTGGTATAAACTGCATTAATTCTGCAGTGTGGCAGCATCCTCGGAATCAAAGGGCATATGGCCCAGGTTTCCTTATTTGCCCATATTGAACTTTCCTTTGTTTGCAAACTGCCACATCCCTCATCAAGATCTGGTAGCAAAAGGCCCAGTATCCTATAGTTGACACTATTTTCACAGATAATAGGTTGATATTATAGTTCTTGCTTTTCTTCCTGGCATTGCGAGCACCTCTATTTGCATTCTCTCATCTATGTTTTCTCAGATGCAGAACATTATGTAATTAGTTGTGGGGTCTCATACCATCATTTCAGAGATGTTTCCCATTTACATTAAAGGCCTGTTCTTCTACCCAATAAGTAATTGTCTAGATCGCCCCAAATCTCTTTCAGCTTGATTTAATTGTTAAACATTAATGTCATGGGGGAGAAAGCCTTCAAAGGAGGAAGGGGGGGGGGAATGAAATGCTGGAGGGGCAAAATATTAATAGGTGCTTAAAAGAAAAACAGTAATTCTTCCCTTTCTAAGCCTGGAGCCTTTTAGGCCTAGTAGAAAAGAAACAATTGACTGTATTACAGGATTATATAGGTTTCATTGACTTAAAATGAACTGAAAGCAGCTGTAGGGAGATTTAACTAAAGTCTTTATTATTAGCCATATGAGGGAGCAAGAGAAAGAGACAGGCACAAGTTTTGTTTGAATCTAAAAAGGTAATTTTTAATGGTGGTTTTGGAAAGGTTAGATAAAGACTCTTTGGCCTCTCACTGGATGGAGAAGAAAAGGTGAACAAAAATATTCTGTTTTGCTAGCATTACAACTAGTATAAGGAAGGGTTTAATGCTTTAAAAAAAAGAAATGATATCATACTGCAGCCTTTCTGTTTAATTTTATTTCATTTGGATAATCTTTTGAATGCTCCTATACTAAACCATCTGTTCTGCCATTGATCTGAGCTCGGAACTGTAAAACTGCACCTCCTAAATTCCTTCTACCATGTCAAAGGAGGAAAAGATCAAAAGTAGATGCCGGCATATATGGGCCTGTAGCAAAATGTGCTTCGATTATGAGGCCAGCTTCCCAAGTGAAGAGAAGGCCTTTCTAGCTTTTCTTTCTTATTAATGTGAGACTTCAGTAGGCCACAAGGAATCAAAATATGGTTGCCACATATATATGTATGCAATCATATCAGGAAAGCATGTCCACCTTCTTTACCAATTATCAATGTCATCTGGTACAAACTACTAATTTTTAATGGTGCCAATGTTCTAATTCAACTCATATCTTGATTTCCATGTGACTTGTGACCTTCCCCTGGTATAATGACCCTTATATGGCTTGTCAACTTTTTGCCTAATACAGTGATCCATAGAATTCACGTGTGTGTTCTCAGGTTAAAATAGAAGGAAAAATAGAAGGAATTTTTTCTCTTGGGAGCCAGCATAGCACAGTGGTTTGACCATTGGACTATGACTCTGGAGACCCTGGGTTCGATTCCCCACTCTGCCATGAAAACCACTGGCGTGAACTTGATCAGGTTGCATGCTTTCAGCCTCAGAGGAAGGCAATGGCAAACCTCCTCTGAAGAAATCTTGCCAAGAAAACCTCATGACAGGATCACTTTAGGGATGTCATAAGTCAGAAATGACTTGAAAGCACACAACAACAACAACAAATTTTCCCACCCCTGGCCTTGTCCCTCACTTTTGCCTGCATTATAGAAGCTTCCTCTTCCTCCATTTGAAATAGTGACTTTTGACCATTGTGTCCATATATCTCTTAAATTTGTCTGCTAACTTATTTCATCAGAAGGTAATTTTAGCCACTTCATAATCTCTCTCTCTCACACACACACACACAGAAACACACACAAACAGGGAGAGATAAAAGTATTTTTAAAAACTTAATCAAGATTACAAGATGCATGAACTGCATATACCATCCAACATTTCCCATTTGAAAACCAGGGCAAGTGTGGCCAAGCAATGTCAGAGTGTACTCAAGATGACAGTAGTTATAAATAATGAAGAACAAAGAAGGCAGGAGGAGAGCCTGCATCAGTTTGCTTTTGCCAGAGGCTACTGGGAAGGGCAAGACTCCACCCCCCCTTTCCTTTTTGTCCCTGCTGAGTTAACTGAATGCAAACTACTTTTACACTTTGAACTCAGTCTACAGCAATTGAGGTAAGCTGAGGACAAAGAGGGAAAGTGCAAGGACAAGAGGGGAACTGGAACATTTTTAAAGCTGCTGAAAGAATGGGATGACCGAAGATTAACAGCAACGGAAGGGACAGAAGGACTGTCTTTCCAGATTGGGACGGTTTGGAACATATGTTTGCATTCCATTTATTTAGAAAGTCAAAAATGAAGATTTCAAAACCAGATTTATGGGAGAAGAAAGAACTTGTGTAACAACCCAAGATTAGTCACAGAATCCAGGGGGCACAAAACTGGGCTGAGCCAATGTCTGGAAGGAGTACTGGTCTATGTTTACTGGAATAATCAACTGCATGAATAGGATCTTGTAATAAGATGTTGTTATCTGCCTTCATTGTTTTCATCCTATAGCAGCCCTAAGGCAAATGTATCACAGGGTTTTCTTGGCAAGATTTCAGAGGGGGTTTACTTTGCCTTCCTTGGAGGCTGACAGAGTGTGACTTTTCCAAGGTCAGCCACTGGGTTTCAAATTCTGATCTGCAGAGTAGTAGTCCAATGCTCAGTTCAGTGCACCACACTGGCTTTGTTTGTATGAGACAAAGGCCCATTCCCCTCACCATTCTGGTGGCATCCTTATAGGATGACATATGTCCCAAACCCCAGAGTCTGGATGACATTCAGTGCATTCAGCATAAGAACTGGGGTATAACACCATAATATGAATTTTTAAAATGTACTTCTTACTCCAGATCTTCCAGGACGATCCATAGCCCTCTGTTCCCATGCTGTCTGTCTGCACAGGCTGTCACCAGTTACTCATTATGAGGTCTGAACAAGGTGTCCAGGCATGTGATCATGGCTGGGTGCCTCATTCTGATCGCAGAGGTGAACAACTGGTGGAGAATGTGTCAGGCAGCTCAGGAGGGCACCCATGCAGACAGCCACCCCTTTGTGGGAATGGAGGGCCAAATAATGGCGAGGGGGGTTCTGGGGCCAGAACTCTCTGGGCTGCCCCTGGAATTTCTTTTCCAGTACACACAACGTCCAAGATATATTACTACCTAAATCCACATTAGATGCATAGATAACATCTGAACAAATTAGGGAGAGCCTCTCTCCAATTTATAAGGAAAAGGGTCAGCAAAGCAAAATAGTTACATGTACTGATGAGCATAATTGACAAACGTAAAGGTATGGTCAACTGAGACAAAAATTTACTCATGAGCCCCAAATAAGTGAGAATCTTCATGTCTTCTCCCCTACTGCAACTTTTTAAAGACTGGAATTTTAAAAAAGGGAGGTTCAGGCCATTTCTCATTGTTTTATAATCTGTTCATTCAGCCTTACTACATATGGGATTAATGACTCTGAAATGTCAACCATATTTTTAAAATGAGAAAGGGTGGGTCAACTTCATTGTTTCTCTGTTCAAAAATATTAACTAATGGATCAGCGATCAAAAGCAAATGCTTTTACAGTACATCAGTGTCACCATGTAAGAAGAAGAAAGAACACTAGCTTTCAGGGCATTATGAAAAGAAAGGCCATTTATCTGCAAGCATCCTGACAAACAAAGAAAAGAACAGTCATTATTCTCTAGGAATCTTGACACATTTTTGAAGCATCTTGGGTGGGTGCTAAATTAAAGTTAAAAGCTAAGCTCAACAATATAACACCATTAGGAGCCCTGGTGGCACAGTGGTTAAATGCCTGTACTGCAGTAGCAAAAGGGCTCAAGCTTGACTCAGGCTTGCATCCTTCCGAGATCGCTAAAATGAGTACCCAGATTGTTGGGGGCAATTAACTGACACTTTGTAAACCACTTAGGGAGTGCTTAAGTGCACTGATAAGCGGTATAGAAATATACTTGCTATTGCTATTGCTAGTCTCGTGGAATACAAGTGTATGGCTGAAAACCTCATGTTTGACTGTTCTAGGCAATTTTCACTGCATTGTGCTGTGCCATATCCTCCAATTGACCCAGTTTTGCATGGTCAGTCCTAAATAATCTTCTGTTAGAATTCTCTGCCAATGAGCTGTAGTATCTCACCAAACTCTCTATGTGAAGGAGACAAAAAATCAGAGTACAAGTATTTAAAAACAAAGACATCATCCTGTCAAATTAAATATTTCTAAGTCTCTTTGATTTCAGTGGAAGTGTTAAGTAAAGGCCTTTCCATTGATTTCCATAATTGTACATTTAATACAACTTTTCTCTACAGCAATTAGAAGGTAAACTTTTCATATCTTCCCTTCAGAGCCGAGCATATAGTAAAGTATTGCAAAGAAGACTGAAGATAATTGCCTAGCAAATAATGAAGCTAAGTGGTAGTAAATAAATAATTTCGTGCTTGACATTCACTGACCAGTTAGAGAATGGATCATTCTAAAACAAATATTTCTGTATGCTTAATCTCATATAACAAATACTTGGCACAGAGTTGGAAGAGAGAGAGCTGGATAGTCAGATTGGGAGCCCATACCTGCTTCTTGGGTTGCTGCTACACTGCAGAATTAATGCAGTTTGATACCACTTTAATTGTCATGGCTCTATCTTATGGAATTCTGGGATTTGTAGTTTGTTGTGGTTCCAAGGCTCTTTGACAGAGAAGGCTAAATATCTCACAAAACTACACATTCTAAAATTCCATAGCATTGAGCCATGATAGTTAGAGTGATGTCAAACTGCATTGATTTTGGAGTGTAGATGCATCCTCGGTCCCTTGTAATGAGTTGGGTCCCTGTATGCATGTGAGCTGGGAGCAAGGGAAGGACTAGGCCATTTACTGATGCCATTTGCATTCCTTTGCCTTGAGAGTTTTATGCCCATATCACAATGGAAGGCACCAATGTATTTTCAGTATGGAGTGGGGAAGCTGCTGAATGGAGGAAGAACTGTTGTTAAGCTTAAGCGAGGTAAAATGACAACACGTTTTGTTGGTGGTAGCTAGGGTTGCCATATCCCGCCTGTGGGCGGGACTTTACCGGTTTTGGGTGGGTCTGCACAGTCCTACCCCGGGTTGCCCCCACCCCTGGGATTTCCCCCGCCCCCAGGCTTTGTTGCAAAGTCTGCAACAGTGATGGTGGGGGAAAGAGAGAGGCCTGTGTAGGTCTCTCTCCTTTGGTGGGGGGGGGGGCTTTCCCTTCCCGAGGGAGGGAAAGAAGCCTCGCTGAGGCCACACTTCTTTCCCCGCCTGGGCTCTGCCGCCGAGAACAGAGCACAGGCGGGGAAAGAATCCTCCCCTCAATGAGGATTCTTCCCTTGCCTTGGCTCAGCGGGCAGGGACAGAGCCCAGGCAGAGAAAGAAAGCCTCCCTGAGGGGAGGATTCCTTCCACGCCTGGCCCCTCCCCTCCTGACAGGCCGGGCCCCCTCCACATTTATATTAACATTTTTTTAAAAATCATCCTTTTTTTGCGTGTCCTCCATTTTAAAAAAATGCATCCTACATTTTAAAATTTTGTCCTACATTTGTCCCGGTTTGGAGGTCCTGACTTATGGCAACCCTAGTGGTAGCTCAGACTTTGGCATGGTGTTAGGAGAGGGATCTATCCATTGTGCAGCTGTAGTGCTGACTGATGACTTCCCAACACACACGAAAACAAATATATTTTAACCTTTACACTTTTGTAATTATTTATTGATTTAAGTTAATTTTATTGGAAGCCATCCTTAGATCTTCAGATAAAGAGTGGGATATAAATATTTAAATAAATAAAATACACTGTAAGCATGGCCCCTCTTCCATGGGCCCCCAGTGGTTGAATGTCATCTCCTTCAAGACTCAACTGGTATCAATACTGACTTCATTTACCGGTAGGTATCATGTTAAAAGATGGCTTTTGACCCAAGCATTTGTGGCCTAGTTAACATGGCTCGATATTGACATGCTGGGTTGTGAATTTTTGTCTTCAGTTAAAACAAGTTAAATTGTTTTTACATTGATTTTGAATTATTTTAGGTTTTTTAAAGTTTTTACCCCACATTGAGATCTCTAGATTCCAGAGAAAATGTAAATACTTTAATAAAATAATAAATAACAAAACAATGTTACGTATTTACCACAGGTGTGTGGGTGGAACAGTTGCCCTTCAAAACATCGTGACTTAGAATGGCTGAAAAGTCGGCAATCCTGTGTGCTTAAACTTTCCTCAGTGATCAGTGAGAGCAGTTAAAATAGCTTAATAATGACTGAAGCATTGTGCGCCAGATATTCCTGAAATATAAACTCTGTGCTCAGAATAAAAACAAATAATATTTGTAAAACGCGATGCAGAATATAATTCTAAGTGGCATTATAGAATTTATCTGCATGAACTTGCAAAGTATTGCCCAATTGCATGCAATCCTCCTTTGGGGGAGGAGGAGGAGGATGATCACATACTGGTTCCATCATTATTAAAAAAAATTGGCAACAAAATTATTTTTAGCTAGGCAGTTATCTACCATCATAAACTACTAGGGCAGACCTTTCTCCCATTTGTATAGAATCGGTGGTGGTGGCATCATCATTATCACCACCACCACAATCATCATTATTGCTGCATATAAAGTAATATCAGAGACATATAAGTGATAGGAAGAAAATGCAAGGATTGGTGGGAAGCAAGACATTCTGTTGGAGGAGATTAAGGCCCACTTTTCTTAGTCCTACCTCCCAGCTATTATTTGATCAGCTGTATGGGATATTCCACTTGCTTTCACAGCAGTTTCTGTTCACAACCAATGTAGAGGCATATGTTTCTTCAAAGACTTGTTAGTGATCAATAGGAGTTCTGAATTGTTGAAAATTACCTCGCCTTAAAGGCTTTTCACACATAACAAGGAGAGGCACATTTCTGTAAGTGAATACATTTCACTGAGCAGGTTACCGTTATTCACTTAGCCGGCATTAAATGTAATCCTCTCCGATTCTCCATGGCCTCTCCTCCTCCCTTTTCCCCTGTCACTCTTCATCCCCTGCAAAGGTAGAAACCCAGCCTTCAAAAGCTGGTGGAGACAAGGAATCTTGACAAACCCACTGAATATATTACCCTGAGACATTTGATACACAGGGGTGGGGGTCTTTGGGTATCATCACAAACAAGAACTTAAGTACTGTAACCTCGCATACATTACCTCACAATTCAAGTATTCCTGTCTTGCTCCCTTTGAATCAAGTCTGTCTTTCAAACTGCAGTCTCTTTAGCTCTGTGTCCCTACTTTAAGCCTGTTTTTAGGGTTTTTTTTCACATGGAAGCCACACTGCTTGACTTTCCATTTTTATTTTTCTTCTCTAAGTATCCATAAATATAATAAAACAATAAGTTGCTAAGTAGGGTTCAAGCAACCTCTACCAGTCACCACCACTTGGCTGATCATGCTCCCAAGTCTGTGTTGCTCCCAGGGCCAGCCTTGCCATTCACTGAGTGGACTGAGATAGCTACTTTCAACAGCAGCATTAGGTTAACATAAAAGAACAACAAACTGTAAGTTATTTAATTTGTTATTATTGGATTGCATGAGAACCAGCGTGGTGTGGGAGCCCATGATATAGTGGTTTGAGCATTCGACAAGGACTTTAGAGATCAAGGTTTGATTTTCTGGTCAGCCATGGAAGCCCACTGGGTCACCTTGGGCAAGTCACACATTTTCAGCCCTAGAAAACCCTGCGATAGTTTCTCCATAGCACAATATAAGTCAGAAATTACTTGAAAGTACACAACAACAACAAATTGTATTTTCACAGAGGTGGGTGGGTTGCTTGTTAAAATTTTCTGCCAAAATAACAGATGTAAGGGGGACACCTCTGTTTGAGGCTATCGTTCAGGTAACAAAATACCTTGGGCCATCCCTGGCTACACTTCCATTCTTGTTTTTTTAAAAGGAAAGAAGGAAGGGCTATTCCTCATTCTATCAACCTTCTATTTTCGTCCTTTAACTAGCAGCGTAACTCATTTCTTCTTATCAGTCATGTTATTTATACTTCTCTTTTTAGAGAGTACATGCTCCTCTGTAGAATTAGTGCAATTTCAACCTAACACCACCCTTCCTGTTTACATTCACCACAGTATGTTTTGTCAGAGATTTTTTGGTTGGACAACATATTGGTGTTTCACTCATGCCTTCTTTTCTGATGTGGTATCCAGAACTGTAGAGAACTAGCATGGTGTAGTGGTTTGAATGCTGGACTAGAACTCCAGGAGAGCAGGGTATACAGCCATGTTTGGCCAGGGAAATCCAGTGAGTGACCATGAGTAAGTCACACTCAGGCATCTTATTGTTGTTAGTTACCATCAGGTTGGCTTACCTTTATGGTGACCTTATTCATAAGAGACCTCCAAGACACTCTGTTGTCAACAGCCTTGCTCATGTCCTTCAAACTTAAGGCTTTAGTTTCCTTGATTGTGTCTGTCCACCTATAATGCCATCTTCATCTTTTCCTACTGACTTCCAATTTAGCATTACCATCTGTTCCAGTAAGTCATGTTGTCTCATGGTATGGCCAAAGTATGATAGCTTAAGTTCAGTCATTTGGGCTTCTATAGAGAGATCAGGCTTGATTTGCTGTATGGCCCATTTATTGGTCATTTTGGTAGTTCATAGTATCCATAGCACTTTGCTCCAGCACAACATTTTAAATGAGTTGATTTTCTTCCTATCAGCTTTCTTCACTGTCCAGCTTTCACAACCATATATAGCAATAAGAAATGCAGTGGCATAGATGATCCTGACTTTTGTATTCTTTAGATGATATATTCATAAATGATGTATCTTTACACTTGAGGATCTTATCTAGTTGCTTCACACACAGCTGCCCTTCCAGGTCCTAGTCTTCTGTTTTCTTGGCTACAATCTCCATTTTTGATTAATGACTGAACCAAGCTAGATAAAGTTTTTGGCTATTTTGATGTCTTCATTATCCATTTTAAAGTTGTGTAACTCACCTGTGACCATTATTTTTGTTTTACTTAATGCTAAACAGTAACACTGCTTTTTTGCTTTCTTCCTAGACTTTCCTCAATAATCGTTCCAAGTTTCTGCTATTTTCTGCCAGTAATATTGTGTCATCCTCATATCTTAAATTATTGATGTTTTCACACCTCCTTCCTCTGGGTCAAATCCAGCTTTCTGTGAGATATGTTCTGTATATAAATTATACAGATAGGGTGATTAAATGCAGCCTTGCCTGACCCCTTACCAATTGGAAACAATTTTCTTTCTCCTTATTCTGTCCTGACAGTGACCTTTTGTCCTGAGTTATGCATCAGGACAATCAAATGTTGGGCCACACCCATTTCTTTTAGAATAAGCCATAATTTTTAATAATCTACCAAATAAAAAGCTTTACTGTAATATATCAGATAATATATCATGATTTTCTTCTGACATTCTTTAATTCACTCTAACAATGTAGTTTGCAATATACTCTTAGCCTTAGAGGAAGGCAATGACAAACCTCCTCTAAATATGTCTTGACAAGAAATCCCATCAGAGGGTTGCCATAGATCAGAGTTGATTTAGTGGCACATAACAACAATATCAATAACTCAGGATTGTTACATCAAAGAGTTCATGCCTCTGTTTTACTAGTATTAGTTTCTGCTTATCATGATGCAGCCTGTAAAATCAGCTTTGCCAGTTAACACAGTGGGAAGTGACTTACAAATGTCTATACGCTGTTGTGGTTTGTAGCTCCGATGTAAGTAAAAGTCACTCTAGCTTTTAATCCCAACTTTAAAGGGAGTGTCCAAAGTGCTGAAGCCTATCCCCAAAGTAGGTTCAGCCTCTTGGATACACAGAGAAGAGTCACTACCGTCTTGATGTGGGAGCCAGCTGCCACTATGGTATGTGCCATAGATTATGATGGTTTCTCAATACTTGGGAACTCATACATCTGTTATCTGTACCCCATCTCTGTCTAACAATAATTGTTAACAGTAATATACTGCAACAAATAACTACACACGGTGTTAGAATAATTATTTTAATCTGCGTTGTGTGGCCACTACAAATATGTTCTAGTGATTAATATGATGCCAGGATTTTCTAACTACAACAAGGGACACCATTTTACTATGCCATTGTATTTAATGGAACTTGAGCATCCATAGATTTTGGTACCCATGGCGGATCCTGGAACCAAACCCCAGCACATACCAAGGGCCCACTGTAATCCTCTCTATAACATCTTGCTCTGTTCTGCTACTTGGGGGTTCAAGAAGAAGCCAGTCACTGATAGAAGAATGGGGAGTAAACAGCAGCTGATGCAGAGTTTAGAAATGTTGGGAAAATTACTACAGCTCCCATGATCTCCTAGTTGGCATGACAAGATCCTTTGTGCACCAGGGCCTAACACAAATTTTTGAGTTTCATCATGTTGTAGGAAGGTAGAGGCAGATGAGGAGAGAGTTGGAGAGGGAGGGAGCGATCAGGTGGAAGGACCCAGGGAAAGGAGCCCAAGGGAAGGGCAGGAAGGAAAGGAGGCGGAGCCACAAAGGGAGATAAAAAGGGAGGAGCAGCTGTGTGTGGGGAGAGGGTGCAGACGCGGAAGAGGGGAACGCGGTGAGGCAGCCGAGCGAGGGAAAGATAGGATAGTACACAGCCCTCAGCGTGTGGGAAGGCCTCTGTCATTGCAGAGCAGGACTAACCCTCTGCCCCCAGGTCCTCATGAGTCCCTGAAGTTAAGGGACCCCAGGGAAGAAGGGGACTTCTCTTTACCCGAGGAGGACGGGTGGGGAAAGGTGGCCACACCTATCTTGGTGAATGAGTGGTGGGATAGTAAAGGGAAGCGCTGGGAGCAAGGACCGGAGCCGCAGGACTGGGAGAAGGCTGACCGGGAGCCCCTGGAGAAGTATTCAGGAGGACGGCCTCAGAGCTCCAAGACACCCACCCCGGATGTGGAGAGCTAGGCTCTGCCCAAGGGCTACCTTGTGGAACTGTGTACATAGTTTGTTGGAAGTAAGACTTGGGGGTTGAAGGGACTTTGTTACTCACCTGTTGCCAATAAAGAGCACCATTGTTGCAGCATACGCCGACTCAAGTAAGTTTGTTACCCGCGTGGAGGAGGGAAGGAGGTGACTACAAACCCCATCATGCAACCTGCTGCACCGACCCCGCCTACACATGTGTTTTTGGGCCAAAGCATAAACATACCACGGGCAGCTTGGGGCTGATTCTTGTATGTCTCCAGCCTCAAAACACCTAGCGGGTGGGGAAAGTGTGTGTTCTCTGTTTGTAAAATGAATTGTGGCAAGTGGTGTGGAAGGTTTTTAAAAATGTTAATTGTTCTACTTGTACTGTAGCATAGGTAGTACTGCAGTGGGTGGGGGACAACCCTTCTTTGTTAAGCTCTGGAGTCCCTCCTCACATACAAGTTGAATTGCGGAACTGAAACTATGGAATTTGACACCTGATGAGAGATGGATAGCTATGAACTGGGGCAGCTTAAAAAGGAGAGGAGACAAGTCTTCTTCAGTGACTTGGATGATGGAGTAGAGGGCATGCTTATCAAATTTGCAGATGACACCAAACTAGGAGAGGCAGCTAATATTCCAGAGGACAGCATCAGAATTCAAAATGGCCTTAACAGATTAGAAAAGTGGACCAAAACTAACAAAATGAATTTCAACAGGCAGAGATGCAAGATACTACACTTAGGAATAAATAATTAAATACAAAGATATAAGCTGGATGGCACCTAGCTTGACATGCGAAAAGGATCTAATACAGTGTGCCCGCATCATACACAGATTTGAGCATACACTCCAACCTGTGTAGAGCCATGAGGGAGCGTGTGGGGTGCAAGGAGTGGCACATCCCATTTGAATGAATGGGGCGTGCGGCCGTGGCGTGCGCCACCGCACCACCTCATGCACGAGCCCCATTCATTCCAATGGGCTTGAGCATGCGTGGAATTCGGCTTACGTTAGGGGGTGGTCCGGAACAGATCCCCCACATAAGCCAAGGGCATGCTTTACATACAAAAGGGATTTAGGAGTCTTAGTAGGTCACAGGCTGAACAGGAGTCAGTAGTGTGATGTACTAGCTAAAAAAGCCAGTACTGTATTATTCTAGGCTGCATCAATAGGAGTATAGTGTCTAGACTGAGGGAAATATTAGTACCATTCTATTTTGCTTTGGTCAGACCTCACCTGGAATACTGTGTCCGGTTCTGGTCACCACAATTCAAGAAGGATATTGACAAGCAGGAGCATGTCCATGAGAGGAAAACCAAAATGGTGAAAGATCTGGAAACCATGTCTTCTGAGAAGTGGCTTAGGGAGCTGGTATGGAGAACAGGAGGTTGAGAAGTGACATGATGGAGCAACCTGTTTTCGGTTGCTCCAGAGACTCAGAAACAAAGCAATGGATTCAAACTGCTTAAACATTAGAAAGAACTTCCTGATGGTGAGAGCTATTTGACGGTGTAAATACACTGTCTCGGGAGTGTGGGGGAGTCTCTTTGTTTAGAGATTTTTAAACAGGCTGGGTGGCTAACTGTTGGGAGTACTTTGATTGTGTATTCCTTCATGGCAGGGGGTTGGACTGGATGGCCCTTGTGGTCTTTACCAACTGTATGATTCTATGAAATTCATGGATATATCTTCCAGTAGCTGCTACTCTCTGGCTAGAGGACAGAAACAATTCACGTCATTTTGGTGGAAAATATACAGAGAGAATTGCAAGTGGATGTATGCATCACTTGATTCTGCTGGTCCTCTTGGTGACTTTCAGTGTCATCAGCTATGGTTTCCTTCTGATACACCTATCTGAGATGGGACTTGAAGAAGTAATGGACCTACAGTGATTCCATTACTTCATGGAGGGGCAAGCTGGAAAGCTGTGTGGTGGATTTCCTTTTTAATACCATAGTCATAGGCCTGTGGAATCTTTCTGGTGTCTTGCATTGTCACACATATTGTTTAACATATGTAAAAATAATGTTAGAATTTTAGAATCATTTAGAATTGGGAATGGTGTAAGCAAAGCAATAGATTCAAACTACAGGAAATGAGATTCCACTTAAACATTAGAAAGACCTTCCTGACCATAAGAGCTATTTGACAGTGTAATACACTGCCTTGGGATATGATAATGACACCCCACTCTGACTCTCCTTTCCTTCTAAATACAAGAAAACTGCTCTGATTCTAAATCAGTGTTGGAAGTTAATATTGGATTGAATAAGGGTGAAAAAAACCCTAAACTTCATTTGAATGTGGTTACATTTCCATTGTACACCTAGATTTGCAGTTGAGTGTATTTCTGGACTTAGCCCTGAATCTAGATGCCCAGGTTTCAGCAGTGGCCAGTAGTACATCCATAGTGTTAGAGCTAGTATGATAACAATATAACTAATTCCAAAATTCACAAGCAGTGGTATCTTTATTCGGTCAACTCCAAAGCTTGCATAATATATTTTATGTTTTGAAGTTGGCCTAATAAAGATGCCACTGCTTGTGAATTTTGGAATTTGTTGTATTTTGCTGGGTGGCCAATACAGCTACCTCTGAATATGTTTCCTATGACAACAATATGGTATATATAGGCATGACTTCAGAAATTTTAGCTGATCCAGAATAGTGCAACCAAATTCTTGGCTGGGGTCAGTTGTGTGGAACATGTGACATCTGTATTACAATAGCCTCATTGATTACTGGCCAGTTTTCAGGCTCAATCAAAATGTATGTGTGTTTTTAATGGTCTGTAACATATTATACAACATGGGATCAAGTTATTTGATCAGGCTTATATTTTTCCTAGTATGCCTGCCCAGGTTCTAAGATTTTCAGGGCAGGCTCTTTTCTTGCACTTGCCATCCCCCAAAACAGGTTTAGCGAGGACATGAGAGTCTTGGAGACAGTGGCCAAGTTCTGGGCCATTCTCCCAAGGGAGGTTATGCAGCCCCCCCCCCTTGTTGTTCTTCCAACATGCAAAGAGCTTTTCTATATAGATGGGTTTTCAGCATCTCCGCTAGGTTGCAGCTAAAGAGAGTCTCTTGGTTCCCCAGCCCTTGATATGTTTTTTTATTTTTATTTTAATCTACCTTTATATCACCGTGTATGGTTTTGTTTGAATTTTACTGTTCTTTGCCATTATCAATGCCAAATTTTGGAACAGAGATATGAGATATACATTTACTAATAAAATATCATCATAATAGTTATATATCACCTCTGATATACTGTAACTGGCAGTGTGCCTTTCAACACAATTGCCAGTGTTTGGAGAGTGACATCTTTTTTGCTTATGTCCAGCTTCCTGTACATGTCTGGTTGATTCCTGAGAGAACACAATGCTGGACCAACTAAGTCTTTAGCATGACCCATGTGATATTCTTACAAAAAGCATGTTCACATACATCCCATCTATCAACATTCAAAGGACCTTTCAAGGCAAGTTTCATCTGTCCCACCCCACCCCATGTTGAACTGGCACACTGGCACTCAGCACAAAGGATGAAGTCACTTTGCCTCACCTGTCCTGCTTCCTGTCATATACTTGGCCTACATAGTTATAGTGCTATGATTCCACTTTAATGGTCATGATTCCTTTTTATGGAATTCTAGGGTTTGTAGTCTGTTGAGTCGCTACAGTGCTCTGTGGCTGAGAACTCTAAATGCCCCTCCCTAAATTGCAAATCCCAGCATTCCATAGGATAGGAACATGGGAGTTAAAGTAGGATAAAAGCACTGTAATTCTGAAGTGTAAATGAGTCCTGGATATGTTGTTGTTGTTGTTGTTGTTGTTGTGTGTCTTCAAGTCATTTCCAACTCATGGTGACCCTAAGGTCACAGAGTTTTCTGAGGCTGAGAGAGCGTGATTCGTGCAAGGTCACCCACTGGGTTTCTGCGTCTGAGCAGGAAATCGAACCCTGGTTGCCAACATTCAAACCATTACACCAAACTGGCTCTCCCTGGATACATACTCCCAGATTGGGAGTGGAGGACCGGAAGGAACTCTCTTTGGCAACTTTGGACAAAGGCTCCACTGATGCTCATATGATGGAGAGCAAGGTCTATGAGAAGACCTCTAAAATCACCACTGGCAGGGAAAGGGGAGATAGGTGATAACTTCTGCTTGTCCATTTGGCTTTTCTAACCATCTACATTCCTCTTCATGAACTCCCTCCCAGCTAAGGCCAATATTTCAAGGGCTTTGTATGCCTGTTTGAACTGAAACAGATGGATGTGACCTTTTTTTTTTTGCAGCCCAATTATTGAAGTGCTTGTCCTGACAGAAAACCCACCCCCCTGAATTTTTTACCTTGTGAATTCTGCACTATTCTGTTACTTCTAGTCATTTTATATGATTCATTTTTCTGAAACGAGGAAATCATAACATCTTTGCTCTGTGTTTAGCCAAAACAAGCTGTTCAAGAATGTAAAATATACTGTTTTATTGGCTCTGGCTTGGACATGATTCAGTAGACTTTTTTTTAATGCCCAAACACCCTACAACTAAAATTGGATTCTAACCTTCAAAAATTTATGACAATTGCTCCTTCTTGTGGTTTGAATGTTGACATATAATTAATTTGGGATTTTGTCTTAAAGTTTCCTGTCTAGGTTTGTACCTGTCACAAAAATATCCTTGAAAGTTTATCTAACAGCTGGAGCACCATGAAAGTCTATAAGAACATGTAGCAAAGCAGATTTCTTTTTCAGGCAGAAGGAAGTGTTCATAGCAGGATGGAATTAAGATGCAGAAAGAATATAACTTGCAGCTTTCCACTCATGTTCCAGATCTTGGGCTGATGGCTCTTTAGTATTAGTATATACTATTGGTTTGAAGCCACCAGCAGCTTTCAACAGCAGTTTTAAAAGTGTTGATACATCAGCACTGTGGTTCATGTCTGGCAGCAATGTTTATATGATCATTACTGCTGTAGTACACAGAGGAGCACTTTTTATGATCAAAGATTCATATGCAAAAAGAAGTAACACTTGGGGCAAGCTTTTGCCCAACAAAAACGGTTTAATTAGCACAATTTTTACTTTGCCAGTTGGGACTTGTCCTATAGCACTAGAACAGCTCTGCTTACTGACTGCCACACTTTGAATCTTGTTTTGCTTTTGCTTTTTGAACTTTTTCAGATTTTTTTTGGTCTTCTCATAATTTTGGGGAGCTTGAAGTGGCCAAACTGCTTGTGTCTCCAGTAGCACTATGGGAAAGTGACATGTGCGGTTCCAGAAATTATGTGAAATGGGTCTAAATTATCTGATAATTCAACCACATTTCTTTTGCTGGATATTTTCTGCTTTTTGCACAGGAATCAGTGCTTGAGAAAGAAAAGGGGTGCTTAATGAAAATCTACCCTTGACTCCCTCCACCCTCATTTAACCAAATCACATCCTTCTCAGTAGGTTTCAGGGGTTCTGCTGTAATTTAAAGCCTCCACATAAGAATCTGCTTTTGCCAAAATATCATTAAGTAACCTAAAGGCACTAGATCCCATCTGATTTTGAAAGCTAAGTAGGGTCAGCCCTGGTTAGTTCTTGGATGGGAATCTGCCAATGAATACCAGATGCTGTAGGTTATATTTCAGAGGAAGGAATGGCAAGACCACCTCTAACGATTCCTTGCTGGAGAAGACCCTATAAAATGCATGGGGTCACCATATGTTAACAAGCAACTTGAAGGCACACACATAAAATTTTTAAGTTGGAGCCATCCTTTTTCTCTTTCCCGCTCTTCACATCCTGTGTTTTTCATTCATGGCTTCAGTTCTGGAGAAGAATGATACAGATTGGAGGACACCAGCCAGATCTAGAGATAGGAATATATCTGGGGAGAGACTATGTGAAATCAATGAAGTTATATAGTAAATTATCTCCTCTGGCATCTCTTCTTTTGTTTGCTAGATTTATCTCTTTTAGGAACATATTTTCTTTTTGTTGTTGTTTGGAATTGTTGAATATCTTAGCTTAATCTTCTCTTTTGCTTTCTTATTATTTGTCTGTTTATGAGTCTGTGTGTCTGTTCATGAGTCTGTTCTTCCCCCCTCCCCAATTATTTTTGATATGCTAAATATTAGATAGAAGAGAAACAATGTGAACCACCACAGAGGAGGCAGGGTCTAGTCTAGATTAAGGGAGTGAATCTCAGGATTCATATCTAGCTTCATTGTAGGTAGGAAATTGTTATGGCATTACAGCACTAGCAGTCCCCTCTAACACCTTAACAGGCACAACAAACTGGTTTGTTTAGCTTACAGTTGTAAACCGCTTAGACACTGCTTAGGCAGTTTGAAGTGGTATATAAATGAAGTTTGTTTGTTTGTTTGTTTGTTTGTTTTGCTCAGGAAAGAGACAGAAAAGTTAGATAAAAGAGGCAAGACCCATAAACTGAGAATAAAGGGTTATAAATCCCTCAACATTACAGCTCTTATTCTCTCCTCCCTGTCAGAAGTCTTAAGGCAGGCAACTGGGAAAGACAGGAGGTGGGAAACCACAGAAATGGCCCTACAGGCCACACATTACCTGCATTTATTCTAGGGCAACAATGCTAGTATTAAGGTAGAATGAATTTTCAAAATTGAGCAGTCATTAGTTGTTGTTGTTGTTGTTATTATTATTATTATTATTATTATTATTATTATTTACAAAACAATTACTTTTATAGATGCCTAACTGAAACCTCTCCAGGGATGCCAGTCTGATATTTGGCTGATTTAATCCTGTGGTTAAGATCTGCCATGTATTGACATTGTATATGGATGTGTAAAAAGAGATATAACAAAGTTATAGCAATGTTTGATTAATAATAATAATAATAATTTATTTGTATTTTCCCGCCTCTCCCTGCGGATTGAGGCAGGATTACATCAACAATTTAACACAGTGCAGATATAAAATACAATCAATAAAACACTGACATTATTATTAATTCAATAAAATAGCTAAAACATCTAGAACATCTAAAACATTTAGAAAACATAAATCATAGCCAGAAGTGAAGCATTTTATCTTAAAGATCTCCTATAAGAGGTCAGATGGATAAGCCCACCAGAAGAGATCCGTCTTAAGTGCCTTAGAGAGTCCACTTCAGTGGAGGACTGGCAACTGTTCCTCAGTGCTGCCAGATTCCTAGAAAAAATCCCAGATGGCTGTCCTTTGTATCAACGGGAAAACAAGATCAGATGGTACATCTCTGACATGATTGTTGGCAAATACATGACTGAGGACAGCTTGACTGTGTAACTATGAATCAATTTAGATTCTGTTTAAGAGCCCTTAGATTTGGTTCATATTACAACTTGTTTGCATTTAATGCTTCCATGCATGCTCAGCAATGCAGTCTAGATATACAGGTAGTGACTATTTGGATCCTTCTGGGCAGGAAATATTATGATAATGCTCTACCAGTATTGCTTGATCGACATGATCTTCCTATGTTCTTCCATATCCTTGGGTGTTCTTTGACCCAGACTTTGGGTTTCCTCCTAAAGCTTGCCACCTGACTTGTTATTCAGCCTTAACAACTGGCTTGTCTCTTGGAATCTGCTTTACCTCTCACTGCTGCTGTCAGTCAAGCCCCGACAATCAGAGAAACGATCATGGCTAGAGTGTGGATCACTTGGACTGGCTTATATCTAAACTCTGTCAAACCATATTTTTCTCCTGGTTAAAGAATCTTCCTTCCACCAATTTTCTGGACCACATTAGCCCACTTCACATTTCTGCTACGAATTACCACATCTCAGAATCCTTCCTTCCTCTTGTGTGAACTGAAATACAGTAGGTGAACAATGTTGTGTCCCTTCAAGTTGTTTTCAACTTGTCGCAACCTGTAGATGAGCCTATGACAGGGTTTTCTTGGGAAGATTTGTTCAGAGGGGTTTTGCCTTTGCCTTCCTCAGAGGCTGATAGAGTGTGACTGCTCAAGATCACCCAAGAGGTTTCTATGGCCAAGTGTGGGTTCAAACTCTGGTCTCCAGGGTCCTAGTCCAACACTGAAATCACTACACCATGCTGCCTCAAATGAATATTACTTTTGTTAAACCACATGTTGTGGATTTATTATTTCTTTTGAGGGTCAAAATCTGTATGGTTTCAGTCTGAGAAACCATGACCAGAGGTTGTTACACAAGCTGAGTAACTCTCCCTTTTCTTGGGCTAAGCCAGAGTACAAATTCCTTGTGGTTTTGTGTCCCACATTGATATTGATGTGGCTAGCCAGTACACATCGTGGTGGTGATAGTGTGAATTATTTCTAAAGCCAAAATAGCAGCACAGATGGGTTCATCACTAGAAGCAGGGGGAAGGCAGAACAGTGAAGAAAGAGACTGGAAATAGGCCATTACAGGGCTGGGCAGTGGACAAAAGAGTGTGAGCTCCAGAAAAAAGCAAAGTGTGATGTAGGGAGAAGAAAAACGCATTCAGGGCAGTTGAGCTTAAGTGCTCCTAAGCAGTTTCTTTTGAAGTGGGTTTGGAGAACAGAGTGGCAACATGTCAGAGGGTAATGTGGGGAAAGAAGACTTTAAAGTATGCATGCACTCTGTCAGCTGCCACCAGCAGCCTTTGAATAATGGAATTATCTGGTTGGCCCCACAGGTAATTGGTTTTCAAGAGTTTATAGGGACAAAATGCTAGGCATGGGATGGGGTAGGTATAAAAGAGAGAGAGAGAGAGAGATCATATACACACACATATGAAAACCATCTAGAGTAGATCATTAAACAGAGAATCTGTGAACATCTAGAAGGCAATTCCATAATCACAAAAAGTCAACATGGGTTTCAGAGAAAGAAGTCATGCCAGACAAACCTGATCCCTTTTTTTATATATATATAAAATTACCAGCTTGGTAAATGAAGGGAATGCTGTGGATACAGTATATCTTGATCTCTGTAAGGCCTTTGACAAGGTTCCCCATGGCATTCTTGCAAAAAAGTTTGTAAAATGTGGGCTAGACAAAGCAACTGTTACATGGATTTGTAATTGGTTGACCGGCCAAATCCAAAGGATGCTCAACAATGACTCCTTTTGATCCTGGAGAGAAGTGACCAGTGGGGTCCCACAGGGCTCTGTCCTGGGCCCAGTGCTATTCAACATCTTTAATTATGACTTGAATGACAGAATTGGGGGGCATATTTATTAAATTTGCAGATGACACCAGATTAGGGGAAGTAACTAATACCCCAGAGGAAAGGATCAAAATTCAAAATGACCTGAATAGACTAGAAAGCTGGGCCAAAGCTAACAAAATGAAATTCAACACAGAGAAATGTAAGGTACTGCACTTAGGGCAGAAAAATGAAATGCACAGATATAGGATGGGGGACACCTGGCTGAATGAAACTACAAGTGAAAGGGATCTAGAAGTCCAAGTAGACCACAAGTTGAATATGAGTTAACAGTGTGATGCGGCAGCTAAAAAGGCCAATGCAATTTTAGACTGCATGAATAGAAGTATAGTGTCTAGATCAAGGGAAGTAATAGTGCCACTGTATTCTGCTTTGGTCAGGCCCCACCTGGAATACTGTGTCCAGTTCTGGGCACCACAATTCAAAAAGGATGTGAAGAAACTGGAGTGTGTCCAAAGGAGGGCAACTAAGATGGTGAAGGGTCTGGAGACTGTGCCCTATGAGGAAAACCTTAGGGAGCTGGGGATGTTTAGCCAGGAGAAGAGAAGGTTAAGAGGTGATATGATAGCCCTGTTTAAATATTTGAAGGGATGTCATATTGAGGAGGGAGCAAGCTTTTTTTCTGCTGCTCCAGAGACTAGGACCTGGAACAATGGATGCAAACTGCAGGAAAATAGATTCCACCTCAACATTAGGAGGAACCTCCTGACAGTAAGGGCTGTTTGACAGTGGAACACACTCCCTCGGAGTGTTGTGGAGTCTCCTTCCTTAGAGGTCTTCAAACAGAGGCTGGATGGCCATCTGTTGGGGATGCTTTGATGGAGGGTTCAAGCATGGCAGGGGGTTGGACTGGATGGCCCTTGTGGTCTCTTCCAACTCTACGATTCTATGATTCTGTGATCCTATGTTTCCTATTTAGGAACTTGTGGTTACCTTAATTAAGACAGACCCCCACTATTTATGAGTTGCAAAGTCTTTCAGGAGGCTGGCATAGAAATAATCATGTTCAAATAAAGAAATTAAGAACAGTGTTTGACAATCTGTTTGTTTTTACATAGGAAAGGAAAGGAAGAAGAAAAAAATCAGCAAGAGCTGTCTAGGGTTGGTTTGGTTTTTTATATACCATCCTATGCTTCTTTTTAATGGCCCTTTTGAACTTCTGGAATCGTTTTCTTCCCAGCCAAAGTGACTTACTTTGTAATTACTGTTATGAAATTCACTTTTGTTGAGCAATGGATTTTATTTCCCCATCTGCCAATGGGTGCCATTGATTGGGAATGGAAACTCAGTGGGTTGTTTTGTTTTTTAACTTTATCGCACCCATTTTTGTCTCCGTTACTGGTACGCAAAGTGGACGCTCATGTGCGTGCATGACCTGTCAAAAACAGATTTTACTGCACACCAAAGTATCCTCCAAAAGGCCCCGTTCCGGAGGCACGTGAAATGTTCTGGTCGAAAGTCTTCTTGAAGCACGACGGCTTGGTGCCGGGGGACAGAACGGGGCCTTTTGGAGGATTCTTTGGCATGCGGTAAAATCTGTTTTTGACAGGTCACGCACGCATGCGAGTGTTCACTTTGCGTACCCATAACAGAGACAAAATTGGATACGACAAAGTTCTTTGTTATTGTCTTCTGCTTATTTCCGTGATCAGTTCAGTGTCTATCCCTTGCATGCTCTCTCTTTTTCTTTTTTTATGCATATTATAAGACACACAACTTGCATCATGCAGAAACTGGACATATACGTACACCCCATATCAATTTTTCTCTACCCCGCATTTGCCAAAAACAATCACACAATTAATTTTGCTGCCCTGACTGTAACTACAGTGCTTGTGGTGGATTTCTGCTTTCTTATTCCATCCTGCTTTTGCCCAGTGCTTAGAAATAGAACAGAAACACACTGAACTTGCTTACCCTGCCTCTGCCACACTGCCTCCTCTAATGGGCTTACTGACCACAACCTACAGGGGCCAGAGTATGTCAACAGCAGACAGGCCAACCTCAATCGCTGCCTGTGCTTATACTAAGTTGTTACAGGTTTAATTCCTTTCAGCTTCATGCTCCTGCTGTTTTGGCTGCTCCAGCTGAAGGTTCGCATATTGCAGCAGCCTCCTCTTCTTCCCTGTTGTGCCACACAGGTCCCAGCAGGAAGTCTTTCGGGGGGAGCAGACAAGCCACAGTCTGGGGCAAATAGGGCATCACAACTTCCTCCTAAAACGACTTGCCAGATTGTGACAAGGGCCATGAGGGATGGTGGTGGTGGTGGTGGAAAAAGGAGATGAGGTGCTCAATACAGTTTTTATTTAACCACTTCCCTGCTCAGGATTCTAACTTTGGGTCTAAATGCAAAGCAGAGCCCCAGACAAAAGGATTTTAAAAAATATTTCAGTCCAAAAGTCAGTCTGGTGCTTTACTTAGCCCATATCAGTCTGCTGACTGCTCACTCAGTCTCAGAGGACTTTGCCATTTGTGGCAATGCAGGGCATTGAATTCTGATTGCTGTACAGGCAGTGCTGAAGCAGTTAACTGCCTTGAACATGGCTTGGTTTCCTGCCTGCACTTGCACTGGCCTAAGGCAGTGCCTGCTGTTTAGAAGTGAAAGAGAGTGCCTTGCCTCGTCCCAGGTGGCAGACAGGCAAACCATGTTATTAAGAAGCAGAGATCGCAAAACCTTGATCTTCCACACACACACACACACACACACACACACACACAAAGGGAGGGGGAAAAGGGCTCCATAATTAGTCCCTTGCATGAGAATGAAATGGCATTCCACAGCAGCAAAGGGAAGGGGGAGGAGAGAACAAACCTCCTTCAGATTTCATTAAGTGATCAAGAATATTGACAGGGTGTTGTTGTTGTTTTTAAAGGATCTGGTAGGGACCTCTTTGTTATTTGAGCCACTTCAGCTCCATACTTTCTACTTTCTTTAATACTTTAAAGTTCAGAGCCTGACACTCTACTTGTAAGGGGAGAGGTAGGTGCCTCAATAAACAAACCACATGGCCAAATGGAGCTGTGTAAAGAAACACTTGTTTACCCAGTTTGCTGAGCATCCCCTTCTCTGAGCCTGGTCCAAATCCCTTGTAAACAGAAGTGATGGGGAGGGGGGCATTTCATTGGCAGCCAATGGGATTTGATTTAAAGTGATATTCTGATTCTGGAATCTAGATTTCTGTTTTGAGTTCAATGTGGAAATGATGACATATTGTCAGGAAAAATGCATTAGGCTAGCTTACATTTCCGTGACCTGCGTTCAGGGGTCTTGATATACATGTATAAATATAAGAGACAGAGTAAATGTTGTTATATGTGCTGCTGGGGAAATCTATCAAGTCATGCCCATTTTGCAGATGTGATTTACAGCCATTCCCAGTGGGGAAAGCATCCTGTCTAGGTAGTCAAGGTTTCACATTTTCATCTCACTCCATCACAGGGATGCATGGTAACTTTCAAGGACGCTCATTACCCCGAGGGTTCGATCCATTTCATTTTATAAATCCCCAGAGCATCTGTTGCTATTCCTAACTCTGTTTAGTGATTCTAGGTTTTTTGGCAACCTGGGAAGTTCATTAGATCCACACAGTAATTCAGACACCAGCTGCAGTTTCAGCTTTAGATCCTTTGTGCAGATGAACATGATTGCACAATGTGTTTAAGGCAAAAATAACAAAATGTGCTAGAGCATGTCCATATTGCATCTTTAAGTATGTTTCACTGTGCATATTCTTTAAGTACAGCAAATATTTCTTCCTTAATCTGGAAGCTGAAACATTTATTTCCAGTCTCCCACATGTACTGAACTGAGCTTCAATCACCACACAGCATTCTCTGAACTTGTCCTGCTTTACAAGCACTGCTAAGCAGTGTCCTTTTTCTGTCACCCCTCGGGTTTCCATATATTAGACAATATTCTTTCAGCTTTCACCCTTGAAGCATCACAAGAAAACACCTTCTCTTTCAAATTCTACAAATAAAGTTTTCAACCTTAGAAATCAAATGGTGAGATGCCATTGGCTGGTCTGGTCTTGATGTTTGGCTGCTGGCCAATGGCAGCCACAATGTGGGAGGCGAGGAGGCGGGGCCAGAGCTCACTGTGACATCATTGGTCCAAGGCCTCAAGAGAATTAAAGCAGACTAAGTGGGCAGAGATCAACAGTGAGGCGTTATGGGAGAATGGAAAGAGAGCCTGCTAATGATTTACCATCATTTAGTTAAACCACGGTTTTTAAAATGCTTGATGAAATTTGCAATCATTATATTGTTTTCACAACAGAATAAATATAAATACTCTCCATTATTATCATTTTGCACATAGGGACAGGGATTTAAATCTGAGATTGCACTAGGAGCATTCCCCTAGCTAAATCAGACTTTCTCCCTCTCATTCTTGATCCTTAGCCACCTTTGTGCCACCAAATATGTAATCTGGAGGATTTCTCAGCCCACTATGGCAGATTTTAAGAGGGAGATGGCAGAGAGGGGAAATTATTCCCTTCTTGGTTCTGTTGATGGAAGGAGGCCTATCTGTGGAATTAAATCAAAGTCTACTCAGGAAATGGGAAGGATTGGCTTGCCCAAGACTGAGGGTTTCCCATAGATCTCCTCTGCCCACTTCTACTGAACCTCTGTCTCTCTATCATGGTCTATATACCTTGTTCTTAAGGAAGTGGTTTCTCTGTAAGAAGCTTTTGAAACAACATGCACTAATAAATGCAATGCTTCCACCACAATAATATAAAGATAGTCTTTTGTTTCCCTAATATTGTATATAACAATGTATACGTGTTTTATTTTGTACAGTAGTATTAAAATATATCTTCAAATATTGACAAGGGTTAAGCTAATTTATTCTCTCATATTGGTTTTAATTTGGTTGAAATTGACAAAACTGGCTTGTTTTCTTAATTTTGCATTTTCTAGACAGAACATGCAAAGCTTTGCTTATAGTTCATCTAAAGAGACTTCATTTTAAAGCCTATGCATTTTTATTGATTTGAGATGTAAGAAATGGGACACCAAAACTGTAGTTATTTTTCTAAACAATAAAGACTAACATCAGTTTTGACAACAAACAAAACCAGTTTCTGTTCTATCGGTTATGTTTAAAAGATTCTAGTTTCAAACTAAACACAACTTGTGGTTATTCTGTCAGATATTTATATAGCCACTGGGGCGCCATAGTTATGCACCGCATACATCATTGTATTTTTAAAATGTACTTAATGAACTTTTTTCTCTCTTCTGGTAACTACTTCATTGCCTTAAATGAATGCATTCCATTAGAATTTGTAACAAATGAGTACTTTGTGTTTGCATTAATGCCAAACACGTTTAACAAATTTTTAACAAGGAACACTGGCAAGAAGCCAAACTCCTAGAGGGACACTGAAGGAATGCTATAAATTTAAACTGGATTTTTACCTTTTCACTTAACTCAGCAAGTGTCTTAGGTGTCTTTGGCATCTTGATATTTGCAGGCCTCCTCCCATTTGATTTAACTGAAATTTTGTATTTTAACAATTCCATTCATGGCTAGTTTACTCAATATTTTAAAGATACACAGACCCTGAAAAAGAGATCTTTGATTGTTAAATCAGAACTGTGACTTGTTTTTATACTTTCAGGAATGCTGCTATATCAGAAGAAACCCTCCAGTTGTAGAAACAAAAGGTGCACGTTCATTTAGGCATAATCACTGCATTAGGAAAACCAGTGAACTACTTCTTACTTAAATTTATGCAGAAGCAAAAATACATATTTTTAAACCTATCCCCTCATTGCTGTTTCTTGTATTCGCAGCCAGGTTACAAATGTCTGGAGTATTGATGATGTTTGCAACTGGATTTTACTTGTGAAGAGAAGGGGGAGATGATGACTACCTTGTTAGATGAAACAGTGGGACTTTGGAACACCAACACACCCACAGAACTATGCTGTAAATAGACCCATGAGAATAGGGTATGCTGTAATGTAGGTTGGTGCTGTGGTATTAATAGGCAGTTTCTAAACCACGTGGTTAGTTTGGAGGAATTTTGTCTCCATATCCTTAAGTTCCCATGTAAGGAAAAGGAAGAGGAAGAGGAGGCAAAGCAGTTAGGTTACATTCAGGGGATACCCACTACATTGATGCAGATCTATTTCAGGCATATGGTGGATGGGATTCAAAGCAAGCCACTGGAATCTATGGCTCTTTAAAAATAAAACAAAATAATAGGAACTATAAAATTGAGGTGGTGTGGTTAATGGATGTAGCTGTGAGCATAATAATAATAATAAAAAATAATAAAATATTTATTTATATCCCGCCTCTTCTGTTTTGGGATCAAGGCGGGTAACAACAGAATTTATGCAGTACACAATACAAAAACAATAAAACCCACAAAACCCTGACCCAATCCTCCCTCCCAAACTATAAAATTGACATAATAAAACATGATTAAAATATATGTCAATACTACAAGGTTACTCTACAATCCGCAAATGATGAGGAGATACAGTAAGAAGGATGGGTGCAATCAGTTCTGGCAGTTATTCAGGAAAGGCCTGCCGGACGAGAAAGGTTTTTGTCGCTTTTTTAAAAGCCTCCAATGAGGATAACTGGCGAATCTCTTCCGGCAGGTCATTCCAAGCTTTAGGAGCCATAGCAGAAAAAGATCTCCAGGAGGTCACTGCCAGTCTGGTCTTTCTTGGTTGTAAAAAAAATTTCCTGGAGGAACGAAGTGTACGGGAAGAATTATATGGGAGGAGGCGTTCCTTCAAGTAGACTGGACCCAAGCCATGTAGGGCTTTATAGGTGATAACCAACACCTTTACTGTGCCTGGAAGCTAATAGGCAGCCAGTGTAGTGACTTTAGAATAGGTGTAATTCGGTCAAACCTAGATTTTCCGGTGACCAGTCTGGCTGCCATGTTTTGTATCAGTTGAAACTTCCGGACATGGCACGGGGGTTGCCTCATATAGAGTGCATTACAGAAATCAAGACGAGAGGTTACCAGGCCACATACAACCGTGTCTAGGTCCCGCTGCTCCAGGTAGGGGCGCAACTAGAGTGTCAGCCAAAGCTGATAACAGGCGCTCCTGGCTGTCGCGTCAATCTGAGAGGACAGATGAAGCGATGAATCCAGGAGCACCATCAAGCTGCGGATGCAGTCTTTCAGGGGAAGTGTGACCCCCATCTAGGACTGGCGAACATATCTCCATACCTAGATTGGGGTTACCTATCACAAATACCTCAATTTTGTTTGGATTCAACTTAAGTCTATTTTCCCTCATCCAATCCATTACCGACCTCAGGCAGTCATTCAGAGGAGAGGTGCCCTCCTTGGTCACTGAAACATTCTAAGACATAGAGACATAAATTTGGGTGTCATCAGTGTACTGATAACAGCCCGCCCCATGTCTCCAGAGGATCTCGCCCAGCGGCTTCATGTAAATGTTGAATAGCATTGGCGACAGTATCGCGCCTTGAGGGACACCCGATTTGAGCTCCTTCTTGGCCAAACAACTGTCACCAAGTGACACCATCTGGAACCTGCCCAAGATGTAGGACCAGAACCACTGCAAAGCAGTGCCTCCAATTCCTAGTTCCCTCAGGCATTCCAGAAGGATACCATGGTCTATGGTATCCAAGGCTGCTGAGAGGTCCAAGAGCACCCAGAGGGCCACACTTCTCCTGCTGATGCACAGACGGAGATATCAACCAAGGCGACCAGGGCACTCTCAACTCCGTATCCTGACCTGAAGCCAGTTTGAAATGGATCAAAATAATTGGAGCTTACCCAGAAAGGAAAGTAGAGATACTGGTCGGTAATTGTTTTTGTTCAGGTATCAAGGGAAGGTTTCTTTAGAATGGGTTTTACCATTGCTAATTTTAGACTAGATGGAAAACAACCTTCCCTGAAGGAGGCATTGATTATAGATTGTAACAGCTTCAGAGTTGCCTCACCTCCCTGGATGGCCAGCCAAGATGGACAGGGATCGAGAGGGCATGTGGTATTTTTTGAAAGCGGGTCAGTGAGATTCTGTTCTGTTCCAAGTTGGAATTGTTTGCATTTCTAAGCATCTGAAGCACATTTACTATACGGTACATTTTATCAGTTGTAAATGATGCAGCAGGTGGTATACAGCAGAGAAGCATTCCAGCTCTTTTATTAATGGAGTCCTGCGTCTTCTGGAAGATAGCTTCCCAAGGGTTATATATTGCAGAAGCAATCAAATTAAAATGTAGTGTCCTCATCTCCTGTACCACAGCTATGAGAACTATGCAAGCAGGTTACCAGAAAAGTCAGTTTTCTCTACAGTCCACTTCCAGCCTTCATATCTGTTCTCAGCCTCAAACTGCCAAGCTAAAGCAAAAGTACTTAATAAGAGTTACAAAATGCAAATTAATCTTTCCTGCGTCACTGGACATATGTTAAAATTTGACCATGATGCTGAGAAGGACTCTAAAGGCCATCTACCTAGTGGCAGAGGCCCAAATCACTACAGATCCACCGGTCATAGTAGTATGTGCAGGGCAGGCAAAAAAGCATCAGAGGTAAGGTCTAGGGAATGGTCTTGGGTTTCAATAGCCAAATGCCTTTTAGCATTTTGCCGGAAGATCCAATATGCCCAAGGCTGTATTTGACTAATCCAACCTGCTTTATTGACATGGCCAATTCTGTATCCAGCTGTCCAGTTCATCATTTAGTTTACCCTGTTTACACAATGTAGATTTTACAGTGTACCACAAACCAAGTTGGCAGATGACCACAAAGTGGACTTGGCAAGGATGGCTTTTATACTTCCTAACACACACCCAGATAGCCCAAGTAAATCGTGCTTACAAATCAGTTGATAAATCTTTTCAAATATCATATCATGATACCAATAAGAGGGAAGGACAGAAACTGTCAGGTTTTTTCTAGAGATTATAAACTCTTTCAGGGTGAAGTTACCATCTTTGCTTGTACTGTGTATGATACAATTGTAGTCTGGAATTCTCTGTTGCACCCTATGCTGTGTAACTTTATGCCTACTCAGCTATGTAGCAGAGGAACTATGAAACCTTGATAGTGACTTGTTTGCCTTTTAAGTGTGACCCATGTAGTAGAAGGGTTTTTAACATTTTTCTAATGAGTAACTGTTTTTGTGTCTGAATGCTTGCTATAAAACATTTGGAAAGCATCTGAAACAAGGCAGATATTAGGCCAGTTGTACAAAAACACCTTCATTTTATTATGAATCTATGCCCCCCCTCTTTTTTTGTATTTACCCCGCCTCTCACCATGACCAAGAAAGGACAGGAAGAACAAAGTCTGTTACTCAAACAGGTGCCTTTATTCAAAAGAAAACAAACAAACACCACAAAAACGAATGTGAAGAACAATGACACTTTTATTTTTCCATCTCCCTGTCCAGTATTTACTCAGCAGCATTGGCAGAGCTACATGCCAATAGCTTTCACACAAGACTTGTAAAGTTAGTTTCAGAATGGACCTTCATTTCCTTTTGCACAGAATCTTATTTTAAGAGACTTAGATGTGTTCATGTATGATGCCCAGTAGTCACAAGCCCTGTAATGCCTGTGTACAGACCAAGCTCAGTTCAGAATTCTAGTCTTTGCAAAGGTTCAGAGCCATCAACAGAACCATATGATTCTAGTACTAGAAACCCTGAACCATGACATATCTTCTTTTTCTTTATATCAATTGTCATACTTAGATTTCACACTGAACCACCATTTATGCAGATTATTTATGCATTTACATGCTTAGTATGTGACCCCAGGTTTTCAGTCTGATGTACTGTCAATCTCTTGCTTTCTCTAGCTACCTATCTATACAGTGCACTATACGTATTATTACTATTGTGTGCTTTCAAGTCATTTCTTTGTTATGGTGGCCCTCAAGTGAACCTGCTATGCAGTTTCTTGGCAAGATTTCTTCAGAGGAGGTTTGTCATTGCTTTCCTCTGAGGCTGAGAGAGTGTGACTTGCCCAATGTCATCCATTGGGTTTCCATGGGTGACTGGGGATTTGAACCCTGGTCTGCACCTGGTCCAACACCCAAACCACAACACCACACTGGCGTTATGTATTATAATAATAATAATAATAATAATAATAATAATTATTATTATTATTATTATTATTATTATTATTATATTATTATTATTTTATTATATTATTATTATTATTATATCCCACATCTCTGTGCAACTGGGACAGCTGTTACACATAGTATCATAGTCCAGATTTATCCATTTCTATACAAGCATACCTCAGTTAACTTGCTAATTAGCTTACTTGCTGTTCACACCACAGATCTTTGGAATAGTGGATATAAATAAAACAAATTATTATTATTATTATTATTATTATTATTATTATTATTATTATCAATGCCTCTGACCAAGATGCTACTTTTTACAAAATCTGTTTTATCTTTTAGGCTCTTCTCCTCTTTTAGTTCAATTCCTCTGTATAACTGGAATAATTAGCAGCATTGACACTGGATGCTGAGCATGTTGAAGGACTGGAGAAACACAGACTTTCAGTGTTAGGTTGCAGTAGTGTGTCTGCAGTAAACAATGCAACAAAAACTTTAACTGGAAAAGAATGGGTTCCTGCTCTAGTGGAACCTAATGTATATGTCTGTGGGTGCCTTCACTAGACAAGGTTAACAACAGCTTTCTCTAGAATCCTTTGCAGAGCATGCATGAATAAGAAAATATGGAGAAAGGGGAAAAACATATCAGACCATCCCACTAAATTCCTCCCTCAAGATGTTATGCAGAGATCTGTAAGTCTGACCACCAAGGTAGAGAAATCATAAGAAAAGCAAAGAAAAGGCTAGTAAAAGAAAAGAAAAATCATAGACCCAGGATACATTTTGGAAGAAATTTTCAGTGTTCAGGTGGTGCCTCAGAGGAACACAAGGTTGGTGTCACCCCAGTATGGTAACTCATGCTGGCACCTCCAAGCTGTCTGGCCCACCTTTCAACCATCCCTGTCCACCAACCAGGCTGCCTCTGCCATGGTGGGGGTGAGCTGTTACTGCCCCTTTCATGTCTGGGGGGCTGCTGGGTGAGTAAGAAAGGAAGGTGACTCTCTTTCCCACCCAGCCAGCAGATCCAACAGGTAGCTTCTTCTTACCAGTGACCATAGATGGGTGGTGGCTACTGTCACCATCCAGCATCCTTGTTTCCACTCAACCAGCAGCCCCACCAGACACAGAAGGAATGCTGGATAGCAGCAGTACTTCACCCCTACTAGCCGTCACAGCTGATGGATGGCAGAGGTGGTCTGGCTGATGGAAGGGGTGGCCAGGGGAGTCTTGGGACAGAAAGAAATGACCGCCTCATCAGGTCACCCAGTGTGGACCTCTGAGGGGTCACCCAATGTGCTCCACATCCCACGAGTGATATCCCAGTATGGAAGGCTTCTCTGAACTGTTCATTTAATTTCACATGTGCATATTGTTACTTTCGGGGGAAGAAGTTTGCCAAATCATATTGAACTGTTCTTTATTGTGGTGCCTCTGGTACCAATTTTTCAGACACATCTACTACTGGACCATACTACTACAATAATTTTTCAGACACATCTATTACTGTGCCATACTACTACAAGAACACATCTACTACCATAACTGAGGTAGAACTGTAGCATATAGTGATGGATGGATGTGTCACATTTATTTTCTTCCACATCTGACATTTGAGAAGAAAAAAACTCACATTCTTTCTGTCTCATTTATGAAGAACTAAATTTTTTCATATTTTTTTCAAAATATGAAACAAAGTGTCAAGCATTTACACTGGCCAGACTCTATAGGTACAGCAATTCCAACATGGAAGGGAGTATGTTGTCTGCTAAAAATGAAAAATTAGGTGGGAAAAGATGTGGCTACTCTCATACAGCATCACAGTTATAGACTGGCATCCTGTTGGCGAGTAAACGTATTGAATCACTTGCTGAACAGTGAGTGTATTAACATGCGGGTAATTCCTATTGATTGAGTGGCTCTATTCTTGTTGGGACTAAGAGGATTTATATAAATCAGTGTGGTAGTATGGTCTGTTTCTCAATCTAGGACCCCAGGAGACCATTCCTACTTGACCATGGAAACCCACAGGGTGCTCTTGAGCAAGTCACACTCTCTCAGCCTTACAGAAAGACAATGGCAAACTTCTTCTGAAGAAATCTTGCCAAGAAAACTCCCTGATAGGGATGCCATATGGTCACCATAAAATGGAAATGACATGAAAGCAAGCAATGAAGCAAGATTTATACCATGGTTGAATATGAAACCCAGACTTGTAGGAGATAAACAAAAGTCTTGCACTTAGTGGATATATTAGTCCATTTTGGTTTCTTCCAGGTTTGATATTCTAAAAACTCAGTTTTTTGATCCTATTTTTGTAGACGTTTGTAGAGTTTTATACATTCTTTAAAAATGGCAGCAGCAGTGACAGTAACAACACTGAATGATATTCTCACCTATATCTAATCTGGTGCATAAATACTTGGCAGTATGCCCCACTGAACTTGATGTAACCTACATAGCATTGTGTGGTAAATGGCTTACTAGAGAAATAAGTTACCTGAAGTCAGCGTAATTTATGTGAAGGTGGTTTGTTATTGGGGTGTTAATGCTGGGTGTTCTGCATTTCTGGCATACTGTAGTCCAAAAGAGAGAAATAAAATTATACATAGCTCTAGCAGGTGTTGAAAAGCTGTAATTCCCCTCCCCCTGGATTTTCTGTAGTTTCTTTCTTTCCTTCTTTCTGTTTTGGGTCAAAATGCATGCAATGTCTGGATGAATGAATCAGTAGAGAAAGAGAGGAGCGGGAAACTTATCCAGGAATTTTGATACTGCTGTAAGAAGGCTAGAGAGAGCCAAGGAACAAACCTGCATTTTGCATTTCTTTGCTCATTCTTCTTCATTGTTCCCTTCTTTGTGCAGAATTGTGCTTTTAACATTGGTGAGTGAGAATTGCCAGGGTAAAATATCAAGAACATTGGAAAATTATAAACTGCTCAGCTCCCAACTGGTACAAAAGAAAGAGAGAGGGGGGGGGTCATAGATCGTTCTTATAGTTGGAACATGTGCTTCTTGTTAATTCGCATGGGTGCTTCCTGTGTCTATATATCTCTTTGAGCGATCCTCCACACACAAAAGAATGGGAACTATGTACAGTTCACAAAATGCAATGCATGCTTTGACTTACAGTTTTCATAAAAAGTTTGCAGTGATTTTATGTGCCAGAACTCGTAACATGATCTACTTCAGGAACTCCCAAACTTTCCAACTCTGTGGAAATCATTTCTTCTTGTGCCAGAGTTAGATCCAAATTCCTAATGAAGTTGATGGGAATCTTTCCATTCACGTCAAAACGTTTTGGATTAGGGTCCAAACTGTTTTAAACTAAGGAGCTGGGAAATGTTCGTGTGTGTACACTAATTGCAGTCATCATTAATGGACCCATATACTGTAATAGTTCGGTGTCAGAATAACCTTATTAATTGCTTAAAATAAACTATGTACATCTAATTCAAATATAAATTGTTATTCCAGTGGTGGAGATGATGATGATGATGATGATGATGATGATGATGATGATGATGATGAATCGTGCAAAGACATTATATAGGGAACAATGATATATTGAGACATTACTCATTTGGTCATGGAATTAGCAATTTAAAGAGTGACAGAAAAGACAGGGAGAGATCAGTTCAAATATCCTATAATCCTTCATCTCTAAATTTTGTTGCTATGTGCCTTCAAGTCATCTCTGACTTGTGGTGACCCTAAGGCAACCTTTCATGGGGTTTTCTTGGCAAGATATGTTCAGAGGGGGTTGTCTTTGCCGTCCTTTGGGGCTGAGAGAGAGTGATTTGCCCAAGGTCACCCTTTAAGGTTCCATGGCTGAGCAGGGATTTGAAACCTAGTCTCCCAAAGCTTTAACCCAGCACTACACCATGCTGGCTTTCTAATCTTTAAATGAAATATTTGAAATCATGATGGCTTTTGAGGTTTAAACAAGTATTATTCACCAAGTTTCATTATTATTATTTTGTAACCATGAGAGATAGCCACCTAAAAATTGTATAATTAATTTCCATACAGTACAGCCAGATTTGAGTTATTTATATGTGTTATCACATGTTTTCAAGGCTTTTTTTTCATGGTACAAAAAGCCCTAAACTCCTTTAGCCAAAAATATTCTTTTTGAACATTTCACTCATTAAAAAGCAGAGGTAGAGGCATGTTTTGCTCAACACTGTGCACTGCACAGACATATTGGAAAGACATTTATAACTCTTTGTTTGAGAATAGTATTAGGTAATTTGATGTATAATGTTTGAGCTACAGACTGAGTAAATTTAATGTGCCAATAAACTAAAAGGATTTGCTTTATACCTTCTTCCTGTGTGATGTAAAGAGGGAAGAAATCTGAATAAGACTATTTCCGAGTATAGAACTGAAGTAATGATTTGCACATCATTTTTAGATGAGGAGAAAAAAGACTACAACTTGATTCGATATTTTGGAGTGACTGGCTACATTTCCATTTTTCCTGTGTATATAATTTATCTTTGAAGAAAGCCTGTGTACTCTATAATAGTTCTTGGAGTACTTAGTACAATGAAATGTATATGATAAAATATGTATTAATATATAACTTCAGAGGTCCCTCTGTGTTAGGTTATTGTAGCAGAAACAACAGAGTCTTGTTGCACTCTAATGTCTAAAATGGTATTATAGCTTAGCTTTTCTAAGGCTTCATCAGATTAATTAATTTCATGTCTAATTAGACTACCTATAAAGATTTCATCATATTGTGTTCTTATTTACACTCCCTTCCCCACTTTTCTGAAAATTTTACTTGAAGCACTCTCACATTGTTATTGCTTTTTTAAAATACTTTTTATTGAATTTTTACTCATAACACAAAGATTCAAATACATCACAGTTTCTAATTTCCTTATTTTCACATATTACATAGAGATTCATAACAATAACATTGTTTTTGCTTTTTCATTAATGAGCCAATGTGGTATAGCAGTTTGAGTGTTAGACTAGGACTCTGGGAGACCAGGGTTCAAATCCCCACTCAGCCATGGAAACCCACTGAATGACCTTGGGCAAGTTGTACTCTCTCAGCCTGGGAGGGAGACAATGGCAAACCTCCTTTGCCAAGAACACCCTATGGGATGGTTGCATAAATTGGAGTCAACTTGAAGGCACACAGCATCAGAGCAACAATAATAATAATGTCCTAAATGCAATTAAGAGCTGAGCATGAACTCTCTCTCTTTTATACCAAAGAGCTGTCAACTTTTGTCAAAAACAGCATTGTTTCTGTTACTGAAACCTTTGCTCATTGGTGTGTGAAGTAGCATTATGGTTACACTGAAACAAAATGTCATAGTAAAGATGGACATACATTCTAAAGTGTGGTGAAAATGTTTTCACCACACATTTGTTGCTTTCAGAGGGATTTGTTTTCAGAGCAGAAGATGAGTGGCAAAACTCTTTCTACCACGTTTTGGAAATTTCCCTAGCTCTGTCATCATGTCAAACCAAGGTTACATATATTTCAGGTTCAAATGGAAACCAAGATGATTCAGTGGGTGGTCTTAATAAAAGCAGGTGTGTGACACAATGTTGGCTGCCAATGATTCTGTGTCAATGCCTGAAATTTAACCAGTAAAAGGTGCCATATGAACCATTTTGGGTCTTTCCTGAAAAAGCAGACCACTTTTTTTTATGGATCCTCATTAAAAATAACTAGACAGAACTGTTACAAATCTGGAACAGGGGATGAATTTCCCTATTGTTGGGCCTCCTCTTTACAAGGCTCCTACAAAAAGTGTGCTGGATAGGCTGCTACCAGTCAGAATGAACCTTTTGAAACTCTCAGCTGGGATGTTCCCTTCCTTGTTATGAAGGCCCCTGCCTGAAAACCCAGAACTCTAGGAAGAAAAGTAAGGCATTCTGGATTTTTTAGGAGCCCTGATGGCACAGTGGATAAATGCCAGTACTGCAGCCAGTATTGCAGCCAGAAGATGGTGAGTTCAATCCCAGGGCTCCAGGGTTGACTCATCCTGGTATCCTTCCGTAGGTCACTAAAATGAGTACCTAGTTTGTTGGGAACAATTAGCTTACATGTTGTGAACTGCTAAAACACAGTTCAGTATGAAGAGGTATAGAAATGTAAATGCTATTGCTATTGTTACCCCCACCCTCAAGTCCAGATATCCAGCACAACTGCACAAGAGGCATGCAATTCTGCTTCAGCTAAATGCAGAGTTCTACACCAGACCAAAAATGTCCCAGCACTTCTGTAGGGGAACATGTGCATATGTAAGTCATTAAGAGAATGCTCGCAATTCCCTTTCTTTGTCTGTTTTTTTTCTAAATTGCCCCCATAGCAAGAAATCAGTTAAAAACAGTGCATTTAAAAAAATCACTTTTGAATAACAATAGACATCCCCAATAAATAGCAAAAAGATTTGGCATTATTAAAATAAATATTTAAAAGTGCCACAGAACTCAATCAGAAATAAGAAATTGTTGAGTTCCAACACGACAGTGAGGTTGTGTTCCAACACAACAGTGAGGTAGGATTCCCATAAGAGTGATCCACACTGTAGTCACCACCACTTAAATGGCCTTTTGTAGGAATTGCTAAACTAGGTATCTCCAAATGGTAAAACACAAAGTGGATTCTAGCAGCCAGATATGAAGACCCCGCAAAGAATGTTTATGTACAAAATAGCAGGTGAAGAAGCCAAGCAATCTTCATTGTTAAGAAAGTCTTGTCAACTCTTCTTGTATAAGACAGCCAAAATCAAACCTTTTCTTTCAGTCTCTACTGTTAAGACTTTATTTCATGCCCTGGTTATTTCTCGCCTTACCTAGTGCAATTTTCTTTTGACAGGGCTTCCTTTGTCTCACCTTGGTCCTTTGGTTTCTGTTCAGCCTCTGCTTCTATGATTATCTTTTTGGCTTGCTGTTTTGACCATGTCACCCCTCTTGACTTCTCTTCACAGACTCGCCATTCCTTTTACAATTCAGTATAAGCTTCTTCCTGTAACTTTCAAAGCCCTGCATGGTTTGCCCCCCCTCCCTTATTTGTCAGCCCTTATTTCCTCCTACCATTCTGTTTGAACTCTGTGATCCAGGGGCTCAGGGCTTTTAACCCAGCCAAGAATTTCTTCTTCCTTGGTTTGGATTCACCCTTTTCCCCTTGCTGCCCCTCATTCCTATAACTGCCTCCCCAAACACTTGCAGATCATTACTTCCCTGGTCAACTTTAAGTCCAAATTAAAGACCTTTTTGTTCACAGAAGCATTTCAGGCTGCTGTTATTTTAATGGGATAAATTGTTTACTTACTATTTTTGTATTTTATGATTTTAGACTGTATGCTTTTGGCAGTTTTTATGTTGTTTTGGTAACGTCGTAAAGCACCATGCGAAATTTACAGCACTATATAAATAAACATTAATAAGAATAAGAATGTCTCTCCACCAGTGATATGAACTAATTGTTTGCATGGTCTCTTCTTTCTTTGCAGTTATCAGAGGAGCTGGAGAGAGAAGCAAACGATATGCAGCACTGCAGGTTGATCAGAGGAGAAAGAAGAAGATGATGATGATGATGATGATGATGATGATGATGATGATGATCTGCAGTGGGACTCTGAATGCAATCACCGCTCTGTCCCAAAAAGTTCACAGAAGTGGGTGGAGCACATGAAGGTTGCCATCAAACAATATGCTGCATAAGCAGATGTCTTCTCCATTGTTTCTTGTAATCTATTATGAAGTTAGATACTTTGGAAAACAATTAAAGGGGCTTCAACAGAAATTAGAAGAACTTCATTACTTTTAATGGGGTCATATGAATTGTTCCTTTTTTTCCAGCTGAGCTACATCTGAACATTACTCAATGAAGTTCACTGAAACAGTTCATTGACAGATTTGTATTAATTTTAATGTGTAATTGAGGTTCCACTAGTTTGCAATGTCACCATCTGCTGATTCTGGTTAGTTTCTTCTAAAGTATCACTTCTAATGCATTAGATTATTATAGGACAAGAAAGCTGTTACATAATGATGTCAGCATTAAACATACCCACAGCAATGTGGCTTTTTAGGGTAATAGAAACATCTTTGCCCTCCTCTGTTTCTTATGTTATTCAAACTATTTTGATGATGTAACTACCAGTATTAAGCTCTGGGCCAGGTTGGAAATGAAATCAATTTTTGGTACTAATATCTGTTGGCATATGACAATTTGGTGTGTGTCTCTGACAATGCATGGGGAATCTAACAGTGCAATCCTATACATATCTACATAGAGGTAAGTACCATTGAGTTCATTAGTGCTTATTCATAGCTAAGTGTGTATAGGATTGCAATCTAAATTGGCTTGAAATCATTTATATACAGTGGTGGATGTATGTCTGGATGATAAAAGCTTGAAGCAAGCATGTGTACACATATCTGTATACATATTATACAAACATCTGTGAGGATGTATCAAACTTTTATTGTCCAAATGCACAACATACTTCATATAAAAGCTGGGACTCTTGATTTTTTAAAAATTAAAATAAGAATGTTGTGATTATTTGATATATGCATTAGGTCTCCTTTATGAGAAGGGACCATACATTGTTGTTTTCTGAACAGGACAGCAATGCTTACCATACTTTATATTGTATTTTAGATGTTAAGCAAAATATGTGTCAATGAATGAGGAGATAATTGACTATTATCTCCATCATGAAACAAATGATAATAAATGTGAACAAGTTAAAGCACATGCCAGGAGAGAAAAGCTTGGGGTGGAGGAACCCTGAAGCTGTTAAATGCAGGGACAGACTATTATTGATGATTAAATATCTGCTGTTTTCCCAAAGCAAAAGTCTCCCTCTTAATAAGCATTTTCATTCAGTCTGGCTTAGGTGTGCATACAAGTGTTTTGTTCTTTCATTGGCACAACTCTTTGCCAGTGGAAGGAGCATTTTGAGGCTCATATAAATGGATATTGACTATCAGCAGTTCTAAAAAAATAAAATAAATAAAGTGAAAATCGAACAACATGTGAAATCAACTCAACCGTTCTCCTCTGAAACTTCCTTTCATTTTAGTAAAATATGTACTGGGTTTTGTGGAAATGAATGGAAGTCATGCAGCAGTATTACTTAGTGGGTTGCCTCCCCATGAAATCAAACATGTGTGGCCTTAATTCTTAGTATTTTTTTTTTGTCTTTTTCTTTGCTGCTGTGAGAAAAAAAAAATCTGAACAGGATATTCCTAAAACCTTGCACTGAATTTAGAAAAAAAATATTATTGCTTTCAGAAAGTTAGTGCAATTAATCCTGATCATCCTTTATGAGCCATACATATTAACCCCCCCTCCCAGAAATTATGATTTATCTAGAAAACACGAATTTATTAGATGAGTGCACCATCATCCTTGATGAAATTAAAGACCCACAGAAAGCAAGCTAAATTTCTCCTTGGAATTCAATACATGAAATAACAAATCTGTATAAAATCTGTATAGCATAGATAATCCATATCCAGTTTTGTTTTGCTTTGTTTTAAAAGTTTGTCCTTTATCGATGACATTTTAAACTTTTGGGGTTTCTTTTTGTTTTGTTGGGTTTGTTTAAAATGCAAAGCTCCTGGGAGTTTCTTTAGCACATATGACAAATGTTGCACTTGCGAACTTGGACAACAAAAGTGTTTCTTTGAACAAAGTTGTTGTCCTAGTAAGGGACAGCTGTCTGGGCACAATCCTCAAGGGAGTTCTTGGGTGCAAGCTCCACTGAAGTGAAAGGGACAAGAGGAAGCTTAGGATGAGAAGTGGACCACTTCCTTTTTCAGTCCCATGGGGCTTGGGCAAGAAAGCTTTGCAGAAGATCATGCCTTCTGTGTCTCTTACAGTCAGGTCTTTACCTTAATTCTGCAACTGAATACTTGAAGTAGGAAATAAACTAGGAAAACATAGGGTCTTTAAAAATCAAAACTGTATAGCTAGATATTTATATGTGTGTGCCAATTTTGTCACAGATATTATTTTGGGGGCGTTGGTTTTTTTTGCTCCGCTCATTGGTAAGAGTATTGATTCTAACTTTTATCAAGGCCTAAGACTTAGCCTGTATAGAAGAAAATTTTGTCTAACATTAACTTTTTTCCCCTCTTTTTTCATTTCACCTAGTATTCTATGATGTTTAGAGGGGGAATCTTTTCATACAGTAAAATAGAATCTCTGGGTTTACAACAAACACTGTGATGTTGGGCAAACATTTTACTCGAGCAATGTTTGGTAGTTTTGTCCTCCCCTTTCAGTGTAAAAAACAAACAAACAACAATTTTTGGGTTAACATTTAAGATGAGTATTATTTTACTGTGGGATCAAGCTTGTACTGCATATTCTTTCATTTAAATGTACAAATGGAATTTTGTATTTAAATGACTTTTGTGTATCTAGTATGCACGTAAATGCACATTGACTTTCATTTGAAAGTGGGTTTTAATTTCCTTTTTAAAACAGTGTTTATGAAAAGACTACTGATGTGTCACAACCTATATCTGCATTTTCCTTTGGTGTAGAGTGATTGTTTGAATGTGATGTTTTGCAGCAATGGGTCAGTATTCCCTATTTACCTTCGACCCTCATTTGATAGTGCTTCTTGTAATAATTTTCTTCAAGTGAGTGGCATGTTCTGGATTGTGATCTCAACATATGGTTAAGGACATTGATATGAAAAACTAAGGAATCCTTAGAAATTACCAGTGGGCATGTTTTAGAACAGTCATTGTACTTTTAATGTCTTGTAGAAGTGTTAAGTACCAAGGTATTTAAAGTTCATAACATTGTTATCATGTATATGAGAAGTGCTTGGTGTTGATCAGCTTGTTTATATTCATCAAATAAATCTGGTTTCTTTCTGAACAATGTGTGGTGTCATCCATCCTGTGAATCAAAAGCGGAAACTGATTTCTATTCATGGATTCAAATTCTAGAATATGAAAAGCTACAATTGTTGGAGTAGGAATACTCTTGTGTTCAGGATGGATTTTTTTTTTTAATGGTTGGAAAACATGCTATTTGAGGGTCAAGAAACCCTGTGAGGAATTCCTGGACAGATGAGAATCTTTGCACTTTGGGACTTATTCTGCACAAAATTTGTGTGTGGTTGTTTTGTAAAGGAAACAGTATTTTCTGTACAGAAAATGATATTTCTATGCAGAAATATTTCCTCTGCAGAAAAAGCTGTTTCCTGCATAGAAAATACTGTAATTGGGAGTTATTCTGCACAAAACACATATGAGTGATTTGCTCAGAAATCAAAGTTTTCTGCACATTTTTAAAACACAGGAATCTTGCTTTCTGTATAGAAAATATTTGTTTTCTGTGCAAAGCAGTCATGAGTGAACTTTCACAGAATAAGTCCTGAATTCTAAATAGTCTTTGAAAACTGTGTGTTCTTCAGTTACGTTCTTACAGCAGGAAGACACTTGTTAAAATTGCCTGTTGCTTCCTTTGAGAAGAAACTTAGTGAAAAATTACATCCCTATTCTGTGGCCAATAGACTGCTGTTATAAATGCCATTGATAGCAGACAAAACTGCAATGAACCTCAAAGAGCAGAGGTTTGAAGGCCATGTCTTTGCGCAACAAGTCTAGAGCTCATTCTGCTGTTAATCAAGAGTTGTCTTTCTACCAAAATGAATTTGCTATCCCATGCTGGATGCCACTATCATAAGACTTAACACCCTATTCCCATAAAGCTCAAAGTCCATGGTTTGAATCAAATATGCACACCATTGACACAAGTTCCCATAAAAGATCAGGTTCATCATTTGTGTGTTCTCTGGAGTTTTCCTGGATCAAACCATGATGTTCAGTCAGTGGCTATGGTCTAGGCTACTTTTTTATCACCTTTGGCTGCTGTGCTAACTGAATCCATTTCTGGTACTTTATTATGGAATTAACATCCAATAGGTATAACTTCATTAACTACTGTAGTAAAGTTGATCTGGGATTTTCCTGAAAACCACTCGGAAACTTCAACTAGTAATCCTAATTGTTACAGCCAAATTGTTAACCAGAGCTGACTACATAAAGCACACAATTCCCCTTTTCAATTCTCAGTCTGTCCAAAGTGTTACTTATGATTCAAAGTGCTGCCTATGACCTATAAAGCACCATACAGTTCAGGCCCAGGTTATCTGAAGGACCATGTTCTCCCATATGTGTATTGAGGTCTTCTAAAGTGGCCCTTCTCTGTGTCTCACCACCTCCACAAGCACATCTAATAGGAACACAAGAGAGGACCTTCTCAGTGGCTGCTCCCAGGGTCTGTAATGTCCTTCCTAGACAGCTTGAACTGGTGCCTTCCTTGCTATCATTTGATAGGTAGGTGGAGACTTCATTTTAGCAGGCCTTTAAGAGCTGATTACTGGGGGGGGGGGGGGCTCTGATAATGTGCTGCATTGTTTTTATTTGTTGTTCTTCTTTTTAATGGTCTTGCTTGTAAATTTTTTTGATAGTTTAATAATATTTTTAACCTTCAGCATTTTGTGACTTTTTAGCTGTATCTGTTTTAACTTTGGTAAGCTATCATGAGTCCCAGACTGGAGGAAAGGTGGGATAACAGCAGTAACAGCATCAATAGCAACAACATACCTTCCAACTGTCCCAATCTGGCAGAGACTGTCCTAGAATCATAGAATCACAGAGTTGGAAGAGATCTCAAGGGCCATCAAGTCCACCCCCTGACATCAGGAATACACAATCAAAGCAGCCCCAACAGATGGCCATCCAGCCTGTCTAAAAACATCCAAAGAAGAGATGTGTTCCACTGTCAAACAGTCATGATCATTTCTCTGTAATCCTCCTTATTCAGCTGCTTTTAAAATGTCCCAGTTTCCCTCTCTTGCTCCCATTTTCTTCCTGTGTACTCAGCTTACTTCAGTTAAAGCAAACTGAGTTCAAAGTGCAAAAATAGTTTTCACTTGGTAACTCTGAGTGAGAATGGTGGAGGAGAGGAGACGGACAGACTCTTGCCCTTCCCAGTAGGCTCAAGCAAAAGCAAACTGCAACAACCTCTCCTACCTTGAGTATTCCTCATTAATAACTCTTGCTGTCTTGCCCATACACCAATATTGCATGGCCACATGCAGTTTTCATCTTTGAACCATTAGAGGGTATGTACTGGTGATATGGTGAAGCAGCTGCTAGATGTTTTGACAGAAGCCGGGGTCACACAGGCCAGAATGCTCCGGAGCAGCCAGAATATTCTGGCACCAAAGCTGTCCAGACTTCTGCTGTTACCTTGGGCCTTTTGTTATGATGCTGGTCGGCTGTTCACACATATATCTCATTGAGCCCCCTGGTGCCACTGCTGCTGGTCACTTGCTCTGAGGTCAAAATGAGGTGCCCAGGCTAGGTGCCTCTTCCCAGAGCAAGCAACCCATGGTGGTGGTGGTGGCACCGGGTCTCACAGGACGCCTTGTAAATAAATAGTCACTGGCATCACAAATTCACTGGGCATTGATTGTATGTCATATCAAATTTGATACTTTCATGGATCCCATTAAGAAAAACCAAAAATTCCTTGAGTGAGGTCTCAGAACCCATCCATATACAAAAAATATCATCCAAGAATCTCTTCCACGTCTTTATATGGGGGGAAAATAACTCCTTACTTAGTATATAGGTACGTTCAAAATGATCCATGTAAAGGTTTGCCAACTCCGGGGCGAACCTACAGCCCATTGCAACCCCAGATGTTTGCTAACAGAATTGGTTACCAAATTTAAAATAGTTCTTGGTCAGAGTTATTTCTATAAGGTGTAACAAAAAGTGAGTAGGGGGAAGTCCCATAGGTTTAGACAGCAAAACTGCTTCCACGATCTCCAAGGCCTCAATCTGAGGAATATTGGTATAAAGTGATACAACATCCAATGTCACCAAAACAAAGGTTTCTACAGGTGGTGTAAGTTGTTCTATATATTTAACAAACTCCTTGGTATCCTTTATATATGATGGTATATCCGGAATGAAAGGTTTCAGGAAAGAAGAAACATATGTAGCCAATGGTTCTAGGATTGAACGTCAACCTGAGACTATGGGTCTACCTGGAACTGGAATTTTGTCTTTATGTATCTTAGGTAATAAATAAAATAAGGGGATCCTGCCAGGGGAATCCAATAGATGTTCATAAACATTAGTTTTTATATAGCCCATATTCAGTGCCTAGAATAATTTTAATGGATTTCAAAATGTCATCTGTTGGGTCTTTCATACATTCCTTATAGTGTTTTACATTTGATAGTTGGCTATGTGCCTCTGATTCATAATCTTCCCTCCCCCATATAACTATGGCACCTCCTTTGTCCGCTGGTTTAACGGAGAGCTCTGGGTCTTCCAGGAAGATCTGGATCAAAAGATGAGTTTATTGAAGCTGTTTTAAAGGTGGCATACTATAGGTTTGGTGCTGAATTGGCCGGATGATGTCTGGACAGTTCACACCAGTACCAGGGATTGAGTCTGTCATCCAGACTACTTGCTGAGAGAATAGGGACAGGACAATTTATTTGGCCCGTGTGGGTAACCCCTAAGTCAAAGTGCGGGGAGCATGTGATGCCTTTACTATGTCACTTGTACTACTTGCCAGTGTAATTCAAGGTAGTGGTTATCAGCATAGTAGCCGCAAATGGCATAGGAGCTGGCCAGCTGAACAACTCCCACCTTCCATTAGAATCTTCCCATGCTTTATTATACCAGTCCAACACCATCACAAGTATAGTTGCTTGTGAGAGTGGGGGCCTTCTTGTTGGCTGCCCTTAGACTCTGGAACTAATTTCCAGGGAGGTCAGGATGGCCCCCTCCTTGGTGGCCTTCTGTTTGCAGACTAAACCCTTTTTATTCTGACAGCCTTTTAAAACAATTTTTTAAAAAAAGAATGGGCTGGGTTGCTGTAATGTTTTAATTGCACTACTTTTAAGCACTTTTATCTTGTTTAATTGCATTTTATTATTTTAATGTGTGATGTGTTTTAATACTGTAACAGTTTGATTCTATTTTAATGCTCACTTTTTTGTATAATAATAATAATAATAATAATAATAATATGATTTATTTATATACCGCCCAATCACTGGGAATCCGAGCGGTTTACAACAGAGGGGATAATAGGTGGTTCCCTGCCCACAAGCTTACAATCTAAAAAGACACTACACAAAAGGAGAAGGGAATGGCGAGGGGGGGAGGGAATCAGGTCCAACAGTTATTCTCTCCCTCTGAGGCCTGGACCAAGGCAGATGGACTGGAGGGAGCCGGGAGGGCTCTTCTTCTTCCAGGCAGGCCTGTTGGAGCTAGCCTGCCTCTCTCTCCCTCAAAATGGTGGATGCAGGGAGGGCTTGTCTTCTTCCAGGCAGGCCTGATGGAGCTAGCCTGCCTCTCTCTCCCTCAAGATGGAGGATGAAGGGAGGGCTTCATCTTTTTCACTGTATTGTTCTTTTTAAATTGTGAGCCACTTTGAGTCTCAGTTTTGGGGGAAAGCTGGATATAATCATAATATATCAGCTACTGTGCCTCTATTCCATGCCCTTTTGCCTTCAGAAACATGGTTTGTGCCTCAATGTCAATGTGCAGTATATGTAATTGCAAAGTGTTTGGTCATCTTCTTTATTTTTCCACCTGCAAAGAAAGAAATTTCTCTGTGGTCTGTTTCACATTACACAGTTTTAGTACTTTGATATCACTTTAGCTGTCATAGCTCCAGTCTATGGAATCCTGGATTTGTAGTTTCTTTAGTTATTAAAAAAAAAAATTACCAAAGGCTCACGAACTGCAGATCTCAGGATTCTGTAGGATGAAGTCATGCAGTTGAAGTAATATCAAAGTGTGTTAACTGTGTAGTGTGAAAGAGACTTTTGACTCTGCTGTTGGTTAACTGTTTTTACTGACTGTATCCAAAGACATAGGAGTTTATCACACGGGGGGAAAGTCCATGCAAAAAAAGGGGGTTTAAATTGGGGGGGGGGGAATCTGCAAAAGAGGGTGGATTTTCATGTGACGTCATTGTTCAACTAACATTAACTCAAATGGAAAGTGGAGGGCAAGTAGACAAAAGCTGCTCCTTTTTACTTTAGAAAAATCCTGAAAGTAAAAAAGTGGTTTTGTTTACTTTTCATTTAGGTTAACACAAGTTTACAATGACGCGTGTGAAAATCAACCTGCTTTTGCAGTTTTTTTCTACCTTTTAAATCCTGTTTTTGCACGGGATTTCCCCCATGTGATAAACTCCATAGCTGTGTTAATCTGGAAAATCAGGGTGACTTGAGCCTACTTCCTCAGATGCATGCATATGAAAGCTCATGCTACCAGCTTTTTTCTTTCAGTTAGTCTCAAAGGTGCTTCAAGATCTCTTTGCATACTATTGACTATTTGGTTTGTAATTGATGCTGATGATATAATTTTATGTTTTTATTTCAGTTTTTGCCTTATTTGTGCATTTTAATGTTCAGCTGATTGTTTTATGACTTTATATTTTCTGTCTCCTTAAGTGCCTCTGTTCGTGGAAGGTAAAAAGAGGATTTTTTTTTTTTTAAAAAAACACTTTAAAAATAAATGCCTGCTCAGAAGTAAATGGGTCTTATCAAGTGACTACAGGATTACAGCCTAAGAAACGTTCTATAAATTCACAACAATTCAACACTGTCATAAACCCTTGCTCCATATTGGAGAAGCAAAGAAAAGTGCAAGTCTTTTTGGTGCACAACTTCTATTTGTTTCAAAGGGACTTGTAGAAAAGAAGGTTCCTGACAGGCTGTGACCTAGCTTGATGTGTCTGTTTCTCAGTTTTGGGGTGGTGTGAGTTTTGCAAAACATGGTATTTTGTTGCAAAATGCTGTAAAACAATTGCAAAATTTGGCACAGATTTGAAGGAAATCAGGTAGCATGGGATTTGGGGTGTTTACTAGAAACCCCAAGCTGATATACCTGCATCTCTGTTTTTGGGGAATTGCAAAATATTACAAAACATTGCAAAGCAACTGCAAGACTTTGGCACAAGTTTGGCAGGAATACCAAATTTCATGGTTCACAATTTCTCAAACTGCCTTAGCTTGGGCTTTAGGACCAGGCATGTTTCTGAAAGAGAGCAAGTTTCTGTCAAGTGTATTTGTGTCTTGCGATAATGCCTACCAAGAAGCACATGCCACAGAGGGAAGATGGAAATTGATGATCAGTGAGTAAAACACATTTTCATTTTGTTTCCAGGTTTCACATCTCTTCTTCAGTGATTAGAGAACATTATGTCCTGCCATGCGCCAAAACTGTGTTTTGCCCAAATAAGGCATGTTTCCTAGTAGATCAGCCCGAGGACAAGAGCCCCCATAGCCCGTTGAACAACAAATGTCTATACCATCATGCAACACATTATGTCTTATGTACATTGTTGAGCCTGCCTGCTGTGAAATTTCATAGCTGCACATGTTTCACATCAGGGCACAACTGAGACCTGGTATTGTTTATATCGGCCAAGATCCAAGGGCATATTTTGATATCCCATGCTAAGGAGATGAAGGCTTTCTTCCTCTCCCTCTGGACAACTTTCCATGGCCCTAAAAATCTGCTCCAGAGGGTTTCCCAGCTCTCCAGAGCAGGTTTTCAGGGTGCAAGTATACTGCAGAGTAAGGGGTAAATTATTATTCTGGCAGAAGCAGCATGACCTGGTCAATGTGTGCTATGGGATCTTAGACACAGCTCATGTATATTTATTTCAATGATTATTTCAAATGGATTACCTTCAAAAATACTTATGTCAGTGGCCAAGCCCCAAGCTGTTATCAGAACACCCAAAATTCATGATTTGAATAGATGTCACAAGTGCAAACGCCCCCACTTATGATACTGGCTGCTAGTAATCCAGTCTGATACAAGCCTGTTATATAATGAAGGAGGAGAGGCACGTAAGAACGCAGCTATGCATTGTTGTGCATTTCAACATATGGAGTTTATTTTGGTCACATTATTTTAGCATTGGAATGAACACAAGAGAGCTTATGGGCTCAGATCAAAATCCATCTGGATTGACTGGGAAAAAAGCAGAGTGAGAAAAGCCCACCCCTTGGTTGCAAGACATATCTAAGTAGTGACACAGTGATACAATTCTGCATAATTAACACACAATGCGTCCAGCTTTTAGAGCTTTTCTTTAGAATCAGATCTAAAGCTCTCTCTCCAAAACTAACAAAATAAATGTCAACAGGAAGCAATCTAAGATACTACTCTTAGGCAGAAAAAAAAAAGAAAAGCACAGATATAGGTTGGGGAACACCTGGTTTGACAACAGTACATATGAAAGGGATCTAGGAGTCCTAATAGACCACAAGTTGAACATGAGTCAACAGTGTGATGCGACAGCTAAAAAAGCCTATGTGATTTTAGGCTGCAACAGCAGACGTATAGTTTCTAGAAGTATACTATCACTCTATTCTGTTTTGGTCAGACCTTACCTGGGATACTGTGTTCAATTCTGGGCATGAGAGTTCAAAAAGGATGTTGACAAACTGGAGCATGTCCAGAAGAGGGTGACTAAGGGGTTGTTCCCACTACAGTTTAAACCCAATCTCAATCCGGTTTAAACCACCATGGTTCCCACTTAATTCAAATCTCTGAAGCAATTCAGAAAGGGAGGGCCATGGTTTTTACCCATTCTTACCCATTTAACCTTCGTCAAATAGACGCTGGTAAAATGGGGTGTGTTTTTGGACATAGAATCATAGAATCATAGAATCATAGAGTTGGAAGAGACCACTAGGGCCATCCAGTCCAACCCCCTGCCATGCAGGAAATCCAAATCAAAGCATCCCTGACAGATGGCCATCCAGCCTCTGTTTAAAGACCTCCAAGGAAGGAGACTCTATCACCCTCCGAGGGAGTGCATTCCATTGTCGAACAGCCCTTACTGTCAGGAAGTTCCTCCTAATGTTCAGGTGGAATCTCTTTTCCTGCAGCTTGCATCCATTGTTCCGGGTCCTGTTCTCTGGAACAGCAGAAAACAAGCTTGCTCCCTCTTCAATATGACATCCCTTCAAATATTTAAACAGGGCGATCATATCACCTCTTAACCTTCTTTTCTCCAGGCTAAACATCCCCAGCTCCCTAAGTCGTTCCTCATAGGGCATGGTTTCCAGACCTTTCACCATTTTTGTCGCCCTCCTTTGGACACGCTCCAGTTTCTCAATGTCCTTTCTGAATTGTGGCGCCCAGAACTGGACACAATATTCTAGGTGGGGCCTGACCAAAGCAGAATACAGTGGCACTATTACTTCTCTTGATCTAGACACTATACTTTTATTGATGCAGCCTAAAATAGCATTGGCCTTTTTAGCTGCCGCATCACACTGTTCACTCATGTTCAACTTGTAGTCTACTTGGACTCCTAGATCCCTTTCACACGTAGTTTCATTCAGCCAGGTGTCCCCCATCCTATATCTGTGCATTTTATTTTTCCGCCCTAAGTGCAATACCTTACATTTCTCCGTGTTGAATTTCATTTTGTTAGCTTTGGCCCAGCTTTCTAGTCTATTCAGGTCATTTTGAATCTTGATCCTGTCCTCTGGGGTATTAGCTATTCCCCCTAATTTGGTATCATCTGCAAATTTGATAAGTATGCTCTCAATTCTGTCATCCAGGTCATTGATAAAGATGTTGAATAGCACCGGGCCCAGATGTTGAATAGCACCAGGCCCAGGACAGAGCCCTGTGGGACCCCACTGGTCACTTCTCTCCAGGATGAAAAGGAGGCATTGAATCGACATAAATCGATTCAGCCCAAGTGGGAACTAGACACAATCTAATTGGATTCGACTCTGCCCTGGTTGCCACTGGCAACCCATACAAAATGTTACAGTTGTCCAAAAAGAATATAACTAAAATGGTGTCTGTGTAGGCCAGAATATTCCAGGAGCAGTCCCGAAGCTTCCCTGACATTTCCATTAGCTGATCAACCTGGAGCTGCTGCCACCACCACAAGCTTCTCCCTCTGAGACCAAAAATGAGGCATTCAGCACATGGCTGAGCACCTCATTCTGCCTCAAAGGGAATGACTTATGGTATTGGCAGCAGGGGGCACAGGAGGACACACATGCAAACAGCTGCTCACCATCATTCCAGAGGGCTCTGAATCTTCTGGGAAGAATGGCAGAAGGTAACTTATTTAAATCTCTTGCAAGGATAGTATACTGCAGGTTCAGTGCTGAACTGGCCAGATGTCATCTGGACAATTTGCACCAGAACTGTGGATCGGGCCCTGCATCATCTGGACTGATAGCTGAGAGAATGGGGGGGAGGATGAGGTGTTTGGGCCATGTGGACACATGCTTTCACTATACAAATGCACTCTTGACCACTATTGAAGCCTAAGCTTCCAAATACTCTCAAGTTGTGAACACATGTCTTCTGGGACAGTGTAACCACAGCAAGCACAGGCTGAATCCATATTTCCTCATCTGGCTTTTAAGCAAATAGGAGGTCTCTATCTTGTCTCAAACTAAGAAACAAGTAATTTTAGCAATTTTCTTTCTGCTGCAAGAAAGTGATCAAAACCATTCTGTGGCCCTTCCAGTTCTTGACAAATGTGGGACATCTCATTTCCTAAAAAGACCCTGCCCTCCTGGAGCCTCCATGTTTAGATGGAGGGAGGCAGTTGCCTTTAGGACTTTCCTTGTCCTACCCAGAAACTTCAACTGGCCAATCTCAGAAACACCACCAGTCACAAATTAAATAATCTCTTGATTTGATCCTTCAGGATTTTAATACTTCTTCACAAAGTTCAATAGATCCCATTTGTTCTCTCAAAGCACCTGGCCAGGAAGAAACAATTTAGAGTTTCGCAAAGATATAACTTGTGTAGCAAGATGGCGAGTAAGTCAAAGAAACATATTGGTTGAATACCATATCATTTTCCTTCAAGCTGAAAATGGTCAGAACAAAAGAATAATATGTTTTAAAAACTACTGAAAGAAAGAGAATATATTTCATGAACTGGCTAAATTAGGACCTCAGAGACACTGAGACAAGTGATAGAATTTAGTTCAATAGCAAGACCTTTTTCTTGTAACAGAAACTATAACATTTTTAAAATTGCAGTCTTCTAACCATTTGTTTAGAAATGTGTTTAGGATATCCACAAAAGTGATGTAAGGTCAATGTCTGTGATATCTCATTTTGGAACATGGAAGTGTATACTCCATTTTCAGTTATATCAAACGATCTTATGAGAGAAATCTAACATCTCTGCATAAATAGACTTTTGGGTAAAGATGTTGTACATCCAGCTGTTTTAAAACCAATCCAAGTCCCCACCCACTAGTGTGGCCTCCAGATGTTCTGGCAGCTAACAACTGTAGCAGGTTTCAACCTAGTGACACAATGATGAATAATCAGGCAACTCCAGATGCCCCAGCCAATTAGGAGAAATGAGTATATGCAAGACGCCCTTTGGAATGCAGTAAACTGACTCTAGATGGCCCCAGATTATCCTATTTTGGGAATTATACAACTAGTGGAACAGCCAGCTGATCTGCACTTGTCCAGGAAGTATTTCAAATGTTTGTTGCTGGGGATACAGTTGTTATGAAGCTATAGTTTAGACCCATGTTGAAGAACCTGTGACCCTCCTGATTTTGTTGAACTCCAGATCCCACTAGCCCTAGCCAAGTTGGCCAGAGGTAACATATGATGGAAGTAGGAATTCATCAACATCTGGAGATCCAAATATTCCACACAAAGGTGGTATACCACAATCAGCTCAAAGTTTGGGATGCAAAAATTTAGGTAAAACTCAGCCACTTTTTGGCAGAAATGGACTGCGGCATTCATCTGTTTCCCTTTAAAATGCTGTAAGAGATGGTGGGAGTGGGGTCAAGCTCAGTGGGAGGAGAGGTCCCAAAAAGTTTTAAATTAAAATTTCAAAATTCAAAATTTGAATTTTCTTTTTTAAAAAATAAAAATTTGAAAAATTTTAAAAATTTAAATTTTTTTTTTTTTTTTTAACTTTTTTTTTTAAAAAAACACACTGTAACTGTCTTCTCTACGTATATATAAATGCATTTAGGTTGTGTGTGTGATATTGTAATTTGAAGGTATAATTTTAATTTTGCTAATTGTTTATGTCACAACTATTTGCATTACATTCAGTGGTATGGGAATTATGATTTATGAGTGACATAAGTGCAAAAAAACCCATATTACTATGATGTGAAATGGAGGAGGTCAATGGGTGTGTGTGACACAATGAGAAACATCAACTGGGTGACACCAACCCTAGTGACACCATGAACAGTTCTCCTGCTTCCAGTTGCCACAGCCTCGCTCATTAGCATGAGGGATGTGTGTGAAAATACTAGATGGACCACTGTTGAATCTTAGTATGAAGTAATTTTGTTTCCTCCTTCACACCTCCCATATGACAGGTCTTGGAAAGAGCTTGCTATCCAACCACACTCTCTGTCTTCATGAAGAAGAAAAACAGAAATGACACCTTGAAGAAATGTAGGGAAATACGTTCTGGGGGGGAAAAGGCTGTAAAAAAGTCTTCCCACTATTTCCATCTTGCCCTCAATCCTTTCATAGACTTGCATACATATTTTTGCCCCAAAGCCCTTTGCTTGTTTTGCATCTTTCAGTTCATTTTCCAAACCACTGGGTATTTTATTAAAATTTTATATGCCTTGGAAAGCAGAGTACCAGCAAAAGAGACAGATTCATAAAACAAATGGAGATGAATTAGTAGAGACCTTGTGTGTACCTTTTTAAAGAAAAGCAATGCTCCATCAGAAGACATGGAGTGGACAAAACTCAGTTTTTTGCCCCCCCCCCCCTTTTTTTTTTTAAAGAAAATCCTTATTTCAAGAGAGGAAATTAAATCTCCCTTTTGGGAAAATCCCAAGTTCGAGTGGACAAATTAGGATGAAGAACCTTAGTATCTTAAGCCCTAACTCAAACCTAAATTAAGCTTGTTCCCTAACTCACAACAGTGAGGCTGTGAGCCAGGCCAAGGTCCCCAGCTCAAAAAGGGGGCTTAGTCCTACCTTTAGAGGTTTATAGCATTTTCACATGATACCAACTCGTGGACTGGAGGAAATATTATTTAATCTAAGGCCCGTTACAGACAGGCCTAAAAGTGTGTGCTCCACGCGTGCTAGGGTTAGAAAGGGGCGTCCGGAAAGGACGCCCCCAACCCTAGGATGCGCGGAGCATGCACAAAATGGTGGCAGCTGTTCCACACGGCTGTCGCCATTACTACGTCACGACCGCACCGCCTCTAAACTGGGCGTCACGGTTGTTACATGGAGGGGCACGCGAGGGCGCTTAGTGCGCCCTTTCCGTGGCCCCTGAATGAGCTCTGTTCCAGAGCTCCATCTGGGGTTTGTGTCGCTGGGCGTAGCCTTTAGATGGCTGCGCCCAGCTATGCAGAGGAGAAAGGGGCCAAGCGGCCCCTTTCTCCTCCTCCCCACTGCCGCAGGGTGTCCTTGGGGCTTGAAGCCCCAAGGACACCCCTTTCCAGGCCTCGGGGAAGCAGCCTGGAAAGCGGTGGATCAGGGCCTCAGCGGCTGCTGCTCTAGCCACTGAGGCCCCAATCTGGCGAGGAAAGAGGCGGGTGCAGGCCGCTGCTTTTCGGTGGTCTGTAATGTGCCTCTGTTTCCTTCAGAAAACATTGAAGATTTATTTTTGGATTAGTGAGACAAAATATCAAAGGAAAATATATCCCACCCATCTCATAAGTCTCATGTTTTTGATGGGATTCTTTCCTAGGAAGAACAACTGCCCCATTGTAGCACAGTTTCAGCTGAGGAACTTACAGGTGCAGGGAAGGATTATAATGGCAGTGAGCACACTTCCACAAATGCTGCTGTTCTTCTCTTGAGAAAAGAGAAGGGCTAACCTCTTGTAGGTAAGGGTTCTGTCTTTAAATGCTGGAGTGGAACAAAGAAAAACAGAGTTGTTTAAACAGGTGGGCATCTGTCTTGAGGAGTTCTTGCTTTTGTATAGGCTCACTCAAAAGAAGAAGTTCAATAACCATAGCTAGAATCTGTTAGTCTACAAATTTGCTGTTGATCTCAGCTCATGATGACCCTGTGGGTGAGACATCTCCAAGACCCCCTTTTCTCTGCCTCTCTATGCTGATCCTGCAGACTCAGGCTCATGGGCTTCCTGAGTAACTCTAGCTATCTGGCATGTGGTCCTCTTCTCTTTCTGCTGCCTTCTACTTTCTTTAGCACCTTTTTAAATGAGTTTTTCCTTCTCATGCTGTATCCAAAATGTGACAATCTCAGTTTAATCATCCTGGCTTCCAGAGAGAGTTTGGGCTTAATCTGTTCTAGGACACATTTGTCCCTGAGAAAGGAGTTCCAGTGTCTATGGCAAATCTGTCATATGCCTAAATTATATTCCATTTGGATGACTGTAATGCACTCTACATGAGGCTTCCTTTGAAGAGTGTTCAAAAACCCTAACTGATTCAAAGAGTTGTAGCTCGATTTTTAAATAATAGGAGCACACAACTCCCTTGTTGAAATAGCTGCTGGCCTGTTTCTGGGCACAATTCAAAGTGCTGATTATGATCCATAAAGACCTATACATCTCCTGCTCAGGCTATCTAGAAGACTGTCTTCTTAGATGAGCCTGCTCAAGCTTTAAAATATTCAAGGAAGATCCTACTCTTTTTGTCCCACCACCTTCCCCAGTATGTCTGATGGGAACACAGAAGACAACCTTCTCAGTGGCTGTTCCCAAGCTCTGACACTCCCTTCTTAGATAGCTTAGATAAGAACTGTATCTTTTAATCACTGAAAGATGCTTTGAGTCCCCTACTGGGCAAAATGTGTGGGGGATCTCTCTCTCTCTCTCTCTCTCTCTCTCTATATATATATATATATATATATATAATTGCAGGAGCCATATTGCTGCCATCACACCTGCCCCAATATTGCTGCCATCACACCTGCCCCAATTCATTCTGGGTCAAGAGTCAGCCCATCTAGCCTCAGAATCCACTTTAAAATCCATGTGTCACCAGCTAATTATAACATGTTCGCTAAATCGCAGGCCTTTCCAGATGACTGGCTCTTGGAGGATCTGTTTAAATTCTGACTGTGTTTTCCATGTCAGAATTATTCTCAGTCAAATTAAGCAACCAGTTTCTCTATATCTGAAAGGTGAAGGCTGTAAATCTCTTTGGAGAACATTGGTGAGGCAGGAAAGGAAAAGGCTTGCATAACTACCACTTGTACTTCCTTGGAAGAACATAAGCTTTAGTCTCAAGGAGGTTGGTCAACAAAACACCAGCCTTAGGAAAAGAGTGTCCAGCCCATGGGATAAGAAATATGTTCCTGGTTAGGAAAGCACAAAGTGACAAATGGGCCTCATTGGAAGGCTCATTGAAGTGCCAGTGAATGAAAGAAGAATGGCTGCCCTTTCTTTAAAGGTTGGGAAAGGTCAGGATAATTTGTTCTAACATGACTTGAGATTCACTGCTGTCTTTCCTCTGTCTGGTTTATGGAACTAATTATGCACTCACATTGCAGATTGGTGTGAATGCAGAAAGTTACAAGCCATGATTTACAAAGTTACAGTAGTGTGTGTGGTCATGATCTTATACAGAGCAGGCATAGTTTAATGTCCATATTACTCATAAAATTTATAATTGATTAAAATATGTTTTTCATGTGGTATAGTGTTCAGTGCTGGACTAGAACTTGGAGATCCAGATTGTAGTCCTCACTGAGCCATAAAAGTCACCAGATAATCTTGGGTCAGCCATTCTCTCCTTCAACCTCACCTCCCACACAGGGCTGTTGTAAAGATAAAGGGGAGGGGGAGAGTCCTGTGCTTATATACAGGGTTATCATATCACCTCTTAACCTTCTCTTCTCCAAGCTAAACATCCCCAGCTCACTCAGTTTTTCCTCATAGGAAATGGTTTCCAGACCCTTCACCATTTTAGTTGCCCTCCTTTGGACACGCTCCAGTTTCTCAATGTCCTTTTTGAACTGTAGTGCCCAGAACTGGAGTCAATATTCCAGGTGGGGCCTGACCAGAGCAGAATAGAGTGGGACGATTACTTCCCTTGATCTAGACACTATACTTCTCTTGATGCAGCCTAGAATCACATTGGCCTTGTTAGCTGCTGCATCACACTGTTGTCTCATGTTCAGCTTGTGGTCTACTTGGACTCCTAGATCCCTTTCACACGTAGTTTCATTCAGCCAGGTGTCCCCCATCCTATATTTGTGCATTTACATGTCTCCATGTTGAATTTCATTTTGTTAGCTTTGGCCCAGTTTTCTAGTCTGTTCAGGTCAAGCTACAGTAAAAGAGATTCCACCTCAACATTAGGAGGAACTTCTTGACAGTAAGGGCTGTTCGACAGTGGAACAAACTCCCTCGGAGTGTGGTGGAGTCTCCTTCCTTAGAGGTTTTCAAACAGAGGCTGGATGGCCATCTGTCAGGGATGCTTTGATTGAGATTTCCTGCATGGCGGGAGGTTGGACTGGATGGCCCTTGGGGTCGCTTCCAACTCTACAATTCTATGATTCTATGATTATTGTAGGAATGGTGGGATAAAATGGTCACCAGTAAAATAAAATAAGCTCCACTAAGTTCAAAATAGATATAACTTGATCACAAGCTTTGTTCTAAGGACAGGAGCTATGCACTTTCTTCAGATGTTGGTGGATTGTTTACTAATACAAAGTTTTAAAGAAGAACTTGAAAGGTGTGTGGAAGAATAAATTTTGATAGCCCTTCCAGTACACCAGCAGTGAAGGTATGAGATGCAAGCATAATTAGTAGTGTTCACTTTCCTCCAAATTATAATAATTTATTCTAACATGGATAAATATAAGGTACTATATCTAGGCAAGAATAATGAAATGCACAAGTATAGGATGAGTGACACCTGGCTTGATAACAATATATGCAAAAGGGATCTAGGGGTCTTAGTAGACCACAAGCTGAACATGAGTCAGCAGTGTGATGTGACAGCTTTAAAAAGCCAGTGTGACTACAATATGAGTATAGTGTCTAGATTGAGGGAAGTAATAGTACCACTCTATTCTGCTTTGTTCAGACATCACCTGGAATACGGTGTCCAGTGCTGGACACCACAGTTCAGAAAGGACATCAACAAACTGGAATATATCCAGACAAGGATGACTAAGACAATCAAAGGTTTGGAAACCAAACCTTGCAAGGAACAACTTAGGGGACTAGTTATGTTTAGTTTGGGGAAGAGAAAACTTATAACATGATTGTCATATTTAAATAGTTGAAGGGATACTATGTAGAAAATGGAGCCAGTTTGTTTTCTGCTGCTTCAGAGACTAGAGTGAAAACCAATGAATTTGAATTACAAAAAAAGAGATTTCATCAGAACTTTTTTTTACTGTAAATGCTTTTTGACAGTGGAATAGATTGCCTTAGATGATGGTGGATTCTTGATCTTTGGAAGTCTTAAACATAGGTTGTATGGGCATCTTTCAGGTGTGCTTTAGTTATGTATTTCTGCAAGGCAGGGAGTTGGACTAGCCTTTGATTTAAGCAAGTTATTCAGCACATAACTGAACAATCTGTAACTACTATTAGAAAGGTTTTAATTAGAAAATACATGGAAATACAAGCAGTAGCCCATGTGATTTTAAAAGGGATGGTGATATCAGGTGGGTCTGTGACAGCTGTGTGACTGAGACAAAGCCTTTGCTCAAGGATCTTAAAACTCAAACAGGTTCATGTAGATCAGAATCTTATATGACACAGCATGTTGTTGTTGTGTGCCTTAACAAGTCGTTTCCAACTTATCCGACCCTAAGGTGAACCTATTATGGGGTTTTCTGCAGCTGAGAGTGTGTGACTCACCCAAGATCACCCAGTGGGTTTCCATGGCCAAGCAGGGAATCAAATCCTGGTCTCCAGAGTCATAGTTCAATGCTCAAACCACTATACCAAGTTAGTTCTACATGACACAGAACAACATAGTATAAAAAGAAGGAAGGGCAGGGGAAGGAATCTGGCAGCACCTTTAAGATTAACTGGTTTTGTATTTTAGCATGAACGTTTATGGGTGTAGATCCACTTCTTCAGATGTCATACAGAATAATATTAAAGCCTCAGCTATAAAGCATATTTATACAGTTGTGGTAGGGGGATAGCATGTAATAGGATCCAAAAAGATGCAAGTCATGTAGCAGCATGTGGAACTGCACTGCAGATGACTAATCAACACCTCTTGGACTTACTGCTGAGGTACTGCAGCCCTTCCCACAAACACTCTGAGGGTGGTGAAGAGTGGAGGGGGAATTAGAGAAGCATCTGGGTGTGCCTTCATAGCCAGATGTGAAATTATTATAGCATCCAGTGAGATTCCGCAGGGTCCTCCAGTGGTTTCAGCAGATCATGTATTGATTCTGTATGTAGCTATGGGGGTATAGCCAGATACTTCTTTGATCCTCTCCTCTGCTCTATATATGTGGCCAAATATCTGGGGAGGGGGGCTACAGTGGCTCAACAGTAAATTGGGGTGCAGGGCTTTGGTCATTGCAGAAGGAAGAAGGGAATACCAACCTCTGCAAAGACCCCCTCCAAAAAGATATACACATGTGTAAGGTGGCTTATGTCTGCATTTGCCACTACAGGGATGTTAGTCATAGGCTGTTCAGGAAACAGGTCAACCATGTTCCAGAATCTAACATTTAGGTTACAACACCTGCAGCTGAATCTTATCTCAATGCTGGTTGGAGAAGGTGAGCTTAGAGGGCCACACAGCAGCTCAAATGGCACATATTGCAGCCTAAGGCAGCTACCATACCTTGGCCAGTGGAAGGTATTCCTTTAGCAATGGTTCATTTTATTTGCTTCAAGAGTTGATAGACACCCATATGCTTTTTTTTTTTTTTTTTGGTACTTCCACTGAAGTACCGCATAGCACTTTTTACATGTTTTCAAAACACTATACAGCTGGCCCTTCTTATACATGGATTTTTTTATACACGGATTCAAGCATCCGCGGTTTGAAAATTTCAACAAAAGTATAAATTTCAAATATCAAACCTTTATTTTCCATTTTTTTATAAGGGACCGTTTTGCTATGTCATTATATTTAATGGGGCTTGAGCATCCATGGGTTTTTTTATCCATGGGGGATCTTGGACCCAAACCCCAGTGTATAACAAGGGTCCACTGTACTTACATGCTTTCTCTGTATGACCATGGATTCTGGTTTCTTTCTTGAATCCTCTCTCCATTTTTGAACCCCAGTAAAAAGAATGTTTATTAAAATGTAGAATTGTACATTTGAGTAGGGTTTGGGAAATTTATTTGTTTGGAAGTCAATTAACAGAATCCCTCAGCCAGCATGGCCCCTGGAAGTTGTAGTCCAACAGAGTGGCTTTTTTCCAAGAAGGTAGAATTTTGAAATCTTTAAGATACTCCAGCTAAACTTTGAAAAGCATGCTATTCTGTTGCAACAAGCATTTCCTCAAACCACCCTGTTACATTTCCATTTTAAAATCTTTATTACAGCTTATTAACTTTTATGGAACAAAACCAGAGAAACTGATTTCAATGGGTTTTCTAGGAAGGGAGCTAGCTTTTGCTACCCTAAGCCATATTCAAAAGTATCTTGGGCAGTAAAACATCACCCCAAATAAAATCATATTTGTGGTTATAGAAGACATACATATAATTCTACTTACTTGTGATGTGGAATGTATTTTTATTGGCTGGAGTTTTGTTTTGTTTTTTTAATGAAATACCCCAGTTGCAAATACACACACACACATACTTTTCCATATGTTTTCTTTCTTTGTTTTCAAAAGGATAACGGATAACACTGTATGTACACATATGGCTGATGGATCAGTTTTTTGTACGGCGAAAGTTATTCTAACATGTTTTGTTGTTGGGTGTAGGGTGATATATCTCAAAGTCAAGAATTTAATTGGGGTTTTCCTATTGTTACTGGGTTTCTTCAGGCCAACTCCCACTTACAGCAACCCTCTCCTAGGAGTTTCTTGGTAAGATTTATTCAGAGGATGTGCTCCGTTGTCTTCGTCTTACTTTGAGAGACTTGCCCGGGGCAGCGAGTTCACATGGCTGAGTGAGAATTTGAACTCTGGTCTCCCAGAACCCTCCCACATTCAAACTACCTTACCACTGGTCTCCAGTTGACTTTTAGGGGACTTTAAAAAAAAAAAACCCTGACACCTACTGTGCACAGAAAGAAAGTAGTAAATGGCTGAAATCTGCAGATATTGTTTGCTACCATATCACTGACAGTCTCCTAAAACAGGGGTGGGAGTCCTGCAACCCACAAGATGTTATTGGATTGCAACTCCCAGAAGTCCTAGACATTAGTGAAAAATGTGGGGAATTGCAAGGCAACAATATCTGGAGGGCCACAAGTTTCCCACCTCTGTCCTAGAAAGCCTATATTATAGGTCCACTTCTGTGTAAATTCTGCTATTGAAAGTAAATTTGGAATTGTATCCTATAAAATGAGATTAATAACTACACAGCTGATAAGGATGTTGATGTTAAAACATGATACTCGGTATACCTATTTAAAATAATGTTGAAATAATTAAGCAAGAGCACTTGGGGAAAAAAAAAAGACTGATAGAATGCCTGTCTTAAACTTTCTTAAAGAATACAATCATATTCTAGATCACTGTGGACCATTCCTGGAGAAACCAAAACAGAAAGGTTTTTTTTTCCAAATTTTTGTCATAACTTTGATTGAATCTGGCAAATTTCTCATCACTTCCAAATATGTTCGTTTGCATATAACTGTAGAAATAGCTAAGCAGTACAACCAGGGGGCAGCAGTTTCACACCTACAATGTCCCAGGCCACTCCATGCCCTGAAAATGTCTTTAATTTTTTTTAAAAAAAATGGCAGCCTAAAATGAAACCAGAAATGACATGATGCACTGGGTGAGCCGTTGCACTCATTGAGTGTGTAGGGATGAAAAACATGCCCCATCCTTGTAACTGCTCACTCTTGTAATAGAGAGCCCCATTGAATACAGAGGAATTTACTTTATTTAGTGGTCGCTGATGAGCTGGTGAATCCATGCTGGGCTTTAGTCTCAATTTTAAAGAGCTATTCAGGATTCTGATTCCTCTGCTTCAAAATAGATTGGGCACATTGGATAGGTTCTTTAAAGTTTGGACTAAAATCTGGAGCAGATATACCAGCTCGTGTAGGAGCCATTATCAGATATTTAGAATTGTCCTATAAATGTAGTGACTCAGAAAAACCATTGTCCTTTGGGGCTGCCATTATTGTGTGTGTGTGTGTGTTGTGTGTGTGTGCATGCATGAGTGCCTGTCTGTCTGTCTGTCTGTCTGTCTGTCTGTCTGTCTTCAAATTGTTTGTCGACTTATGGTGACCCCATAACCTTAATAGGCTTTTCTTAGGCAACAAATACTTAGAGGTGGTTTTACAAGTTCCTGTATCATGTGAGAAAAGAGGATCATCTGTAACTATACATATGTAAGAGAAGGTACCTGGGCATAGTGTTGACTTTCTCCTGTCTCCTCTACCTTAGGATATCACAAAGAAAATTCCTTCCCACTCCCCAGCACAAAGTTGGACATTTCTAGAATTTTTTCTTTTGAACTAAGTCAGTATTATTTCTGAATCCTGCTGTCATTTATTGCAGGGGGAAAGCCCATTGAAGAAGTTTAATTTTAAATGTGGATTGTTTTAATATGTGTGCATCTTATTTGACCTTTTCAATTGATATGTGTTTTATCTGATGTTGTTTTTCTGTTAAATGTTGTTCCCTCCTTGATCCATGGGGAGAGACAGGTAAGAAATAATAATAATAATAATAATAATAATAATAATAATAATAATAATAATAATTAATAACAATAATTATCCTTTTTATTTTGGTTCTAGGCCTTATTCTAATTCAAGAATGAAGGTAAATGCAGAATTTGAAAGCAAGGGCTCCATTTTGAAAATACTCTCATTGTATTCAGTCTAGATACATATTTCCTTTATGTAGTAATGTGTTGTGCAGGAGAAAAAGATGATCTGTAACTACTGTATTTATCTGTAAGAGAAGGTATCTGGACATAGTACTGATTATTTCCTGTCTCCTCTACCTTATGAAATCATAAAGAAAATTCCTTCTCATTCCTCAATATAGAGTTTTCTAGATTTTTTTTTTAAATTAAGCCAGTATTATTCCTAAATCCTATTGTCATTTCTTGCAGGGGCAAGGCCCATTGAAAGGCCCTGTTCAACCACTGATTTATTGTATTTATTCTAATTCAGAATTACCAACAAGATTCCAGCCTGTATTTGCTAATATGTACATATGCCCTGCTGCATGTGGCCAAAAGTCTACACACTCTATAAGAAGACTATAACTCTGGTTCCTTCAGTGGCCAGGATAATGGAAGTGGACATCCACAAGCAGAATATGAATGCAACAGCACACTCCTGAAGAAGAAGCAGACAGCCTTCATTACTAGCAGCAATTGATACTGACCTTTCTCATTTCAGCTGCAAAGTACAAAGGAAGCTGCACTCATTTCATGCCAGAGGGATGAGCTATAAAAATGTTTGCCCTGTTTGTCTTCATTCTTATGTTTCAGCAGAGGTGTAGTGGAGAAAGGCCCTGGCCTATCATGAATCTCATTAATCTTGCATTAATGGGATACAGGGTTTATTCTAAGTTTTTCCCCATATTGCACAGCCATCTTGAAACATAGGAAATTTTGACAAGTACCATTTCAATAATTTAGAATAGCTGGTATTCATTTTGTTGTTAACTGTGCTCAGGTCCATCTCGACTCATGGCTACCCTATGGATGAGATATCTCCAAAACCCACTGTCCTCCACTGCTCTGCTTAATTCCTGCAACCCCATACCCATGGT
>NC_056523.1:59135902-59213646 GCF_019175285.1 Sceloporus undulatus
TTTCTTAAAAGAGTCCATCCATCTAGCATGTGGCCTTCCTCTCTTCCTGCTTCTCTCCACCTTTCCCAGCATTATTGTCTTTTCCAATAAGTCCTTCCTTCTCATGATGTGCCCGATGTACGACAGCCTCATCTTGGCTTCTAGGGAGGTTTCCGGCTTGATCTGCTCTAGGACCCATATGTTTGTCCGTTTGGCTGTCCATGGAATCCTCAGAACTTTCTTAAAAGAGTCCATCCATCTAGCATGTGGCCTTCCTCTCTTCCTGCTTCTCTCCACCTTTCCCAGCATTATTGTCTTTTCCAATAAGTCCTTCCTTCTCATGATGTGCCCGATGTACGACAGCCTCATCTTGGCTTCTAGGGAGGTTTCCGGCTTGATCTGCTCTAGGACCCATATGTTTGTCCGTTTGGCTGTCCATGGAATCCTCAGAACTCTTCTCCAGCACCACATCTCAAATGAATGGATTTTCTTCGTACCTTCTTTCTTAACTGTCTAGCTCTCACATCCATACATGGTAATAGGGAGTACAAAGGCTCATCGGCAACCCTCGATTGTTTTACCCCTTTATTGATATGCGTGACCTCTTCTAATAAGCCACAGCCCTGGCTCACACCCATCATTCTGTTTCTCTGTTATTGTTCTTGAGCTACTGAATGGTTGTGGGAAAAGACCAGGGAATGGGCTGATTTTATTCATTACAAATTTGTTCTTTTTTCTTTTTTGTATGCTATCTCCTTGGCAAAACAGAATTATTATAAATCTGTGATTGAAGCTAATGACCAGCGGCCACGCATCTTTTCTCCACATTTGATTCTCTACTAAAACCTTCTTCTCTGTTGGTCTGGCACTCATTTTCACCCACTGCTCCCCTTCCATGACAACCAGGTTCTTTTAAGTCAGAGCCTGTTGGGTGTAAAATCTCCTCTACCTGTGTGCAGCTGAAGAGTCTTTATTCTTACCCTTCAGGCATGGAATTGGATGAAGAGGGAAACTCATGGTATCACCAGATTTTGGAAAAATAACTTTTCAGAACTAAAGTGTCCAGAATCTCCTAGTACCAGCCATGCTTTCTGTGAAATTCTGGAATTTATCACCCACAAAATAAACTTTATAGGCTCTGTACCTCCCATGGGGAAAGATTTTATCACTTCAATGTGACATGAGCTTTTACAGCTCTCTGAGGAACACCTGCCTGCACATATTTGGGGGGGAGGGTCAAATGATATCTGCACTTGGGCTTATTTTCAATCCATACTTTGAGCAGGCTCCAGACTGAGAGCAAGTACTCATTGGAATACTTCATTGTATACACAGATCCCAATTCATGGCTCCCATCATTTGTAATGATGCCATCAAGTGGATGAAATATTGCAATAACCATTTTGCTAGCCAGTGCTTCAAACTGGGCTGTGAAAATTAATCCAGCAGAGATTGAAGTCCATTGTGTAGTCTTGTAACTCAGCCCAGGTATTAATTATTGTACTGACATGGCTAATAGTAATAAGAACACATGAATGTAATATTAGCTGTGTTGAATCAGACCCATGCCTCTTCTGGTCTGGTACTCAGTTTCTACAGCAGCTAACTAGAAGCCCTAACAGAAAACCTACAAGCACAATATTAGTGCAACAGCATCCTCATGTTCATGTTTGCTTGCACCTTGTATCCAGAGCCCTGATGATGATGATATTGGAGGAATACATAGTCATTAAGGCTAATTGCCACTAATAACTTTTGAAACCTTGAATCTGTTAATCCCTTTTCCAACCCAGCCAAGTTGGTGTCCATCACTATATGAAATTATATCCCTCCATTTGAGTATATTTATTATAGCCACTATAATCTGGAAATTCATGGCAAGTTAACCTAGTAACACAATTATATTAATTTGGTATTTGTTACTGCACTAACATCGCTCATAGGAATCCACTCTTTTCACTTTAGTTTTCTTGCTTTTTTTCCTCCCTGAAATGAGCACATTCTGTGTCCACTGTCAGTAAATAGGACTGAAGGGTACTCAGTGCCTCCCAAGCCTGGTCTCTAAGTACCATGCCCGTTTGATGTTCTGGACAAAGGGATTATGTTCTATTTGTTAAGGTGTCTAAGATGATTGAAGCACATCACAGAATTCAAAGAAGATTATTCTGAATGAGCCGTTCTTCAAAGGATTCCATTTTCTAATCAGTTGGTTCTGAGGATTACATTCTCCCCTCTTGGTCCTTACTTCTTCTAAATGCTCCCTCTGACACACATGACCTTGTCTGTTTGTTAAACTACAAATTCCTAAAGAGGAATTATGGAGAAACTGGCTGTTCTGAAAAGGCATTCCATCACCTCCCCCCCTCCCGATAGTGACTTGTCGGATTTAAGATTGCATCCCAGTTCTGGTAAGAGCACAATTTATTTCCAACCCAAAGACACTGAAAACAGAGACAGAGAATAAGATAAATAATTGGTTATTTGATTTGGATAAACCAGATGAAACCAATCAAGCATGATGCCTTGATGCAATGATAAAAGCCTCATGCTTTTATGCAGTTCAGCCATGTGAAGAGTTAGGATGTTTCTCAAGTTCTTAAAAAAAAAAAAAGGGGGGGGGACCCCAAACAAACCCAGATTCAGACCTTTAGGTTTTGCTAACTTTTGTCCTATTCTGCATATCCAAGACATTTGGAAGCAGCTTACATAACCCATATGTTATGTGAAAGTCCGTGGTTGACAAGATAGTTTTGATGTTATGCATATTTTTATTTGCATCACAGGAATTGGGATGCAAGGGACATTTGCCTTTTTCTCAAGAACAGATTCCTAGTACAGTTTGGCAATTACACTACAAAGGACAGCTTAACAGTTATGATTAAATACAGGAGATCAAGCTCAAATGAATACCATATTGGTAGGAAGAGGCTTTGACCAGTATTTTGAACAATCTGATTTCACTTTGGGATAGCTTTAAATTCCATTCTGGAAAGAAGAAAAAGAAAGAATGCAATTGAACACGGCAGATTGGATATCTTTTTTTGCAAACAGAGAAAATGATAAATTATTGGCTGCTTTCTTAATGCAACTCAAACAAGATCATCTTTTGGCTGATGTGCTGAGGTTCTCCCATCCCCATATATATCACCCCAAAGGCAAATATGCAGTCACTTACAGTTTTAGTCACGTCCTGCTCTGCATATCACATTTGGCTGTGAAGGAGGATATTTGTTTTTAACCAGCCTTAGTAATGATGATATCCACAGTCCCTTCTTAAGGAGCACTGATGGATCTATGACGTTTCATGGAGAATACACTAGAGTAAATGCTGTGTGCAGGGCTGACATAAGACATTTTGCTGCCTGAGGTAGAGTTGCCAGTGGCACCTGCTTCCCCCAAATCAAGGAACATAGTACCTAAAGCCTAGAATCACCTTGGAAGCTAAGATGATCAAATTGAGGTTGTCCTACTTTTTCCAGGCTCTGAGGCCATCAGGAGAGATCCTCACAAGCACGGTTGGTGAGGACACGAGAGAGGTCCTTTTCTGTGGCTGCCCTTAGACTCTGGAACTCTCTTCCCAGGAAGGCTAGAATGGCTTTCTCCTTGTTGGCCTTCTGCAAGCAGGCTAAAACCTACCTGTTCAGACAGGCTTTTCAAATGGAGTGTTTGTAAACAACTTGACTACAATGTTGTGGAGATGGAAAAAGGGTTGAAAGGGGCAAACAAAATGATGAAAGGATTGAAGAAATGTGCCTATGAGGATCAACTGAAATATTTGGGGCTGTTTAGCTTAAGAAAAAGTCATAAATCATAAAATCATAAAATTTTATGATTTAGAAAAAGTCATAAATCATAAAATTGTATTGACCAGAACCATACGCCACAGGTATTCACATCAGGCATTTAGACAAGGGCAGCATGATATTGGCAATGTTAGTTCCGATTCTTTTTCTAAATATGCCCAACTCAGAATTTGCCTTTTTTACAGTAGCCACACACTGGATTGGCATTTTTATAGCGATATCAACCATGACTCCTACATCCCATCAGTATGTACATGCTGTTGGGAATAACTTTACATTTGTTTTCACTGGATTTTCTTTTGCCATTTTAGGTGCAGTACAGACCACCAAAAAATGGCAGCCTACTGACACCTGTTTTTCCTCCAGAGGGAAGCTGCAGCCACCAAACTGTGCGGCTTCCCTCTGGCAGAAAAAGAACCTGAAAAAAGCAGGTTCTTTTAAAGCTACACGGGCAAGCGCTATGTAAGCGCTACGCGGCAACGTGCAGATGCTGCATGGCACTTATGTAACAATGGTGGTGCCCATGTATACAGGGCACCACCATTATTATGCTGCCACCACATACTGGGGTTGGGTGTGTGTGGTCGCTCCACCCCTGCACAACTCTAGTATGTGGCCAAGCCGGCACAAAGTGCCGGTCTGGACCGCACCTTCCCCTTTTCCTAGTTGCAGAATTTGCCACAAACTCTTTTTATTCTTACACTAAATAACTTATTTTTATTAACAAAGGTGACCTCTTCACTGCGTGCGCGCACACACACACACACACACATTCAAAGTTTTACATAAGTAAATATATAAAATATATATATGCTTCTGAGAGTATTTTTTTGCGCATTCTGAAATAACATATCTCCACAGTTTTGGTTTTAAGTTAGTTTAGTGGAGGAGTGGGGATTTTATAGGTCCCTTTGCATTGACATGATCGTCTTACATATTATTTCCCTTTGCTTAATATTTGCTATTGCATGTTGCTGTATACCTTCAAAGTGTTTCTGACTTATGGTAACCCTAAAATGACCCTATCACAGGGTTTTCTTGGCAAGATTTATTCAGAGAGGACTTGCTTTTGCCTTTGTCTGGGTTGAGAGAATGTGGCTTGCCCAAGGTCACCTAGATGAGTTTTCAAGGCTAAGCAGGGATTACAACCCTGGTCTCCAGAGTCCAACACACAAATCACCTACATCATACTGGCTTGGTATACAGTATTAATATTATTTACTCAGTTTTATAATATTTAATTTACTATTTGGCAGTTCCTTTCATGGTAGTCAGATTGTTTCCTGCTTCAGTTGGTTGTTGCTCTTCTTTTAATGCAATACATTTTATGTTTTGTAAAAAAGTAGTTGAAAACTGGCAAAATGAATAACATCCTGCCTGCCAATGTTGAGCACTCTCCATAAAACAATTCTAGGATCCCTGTTGCAAGATCTTGCTGCTTTGTAATCAGGGCGCATTCACACTGTACACTTATTATGATTCCACTTTAACTGCCAGAATGCCATCCCATGGAATCCTGAGGTTTGTAGTTTGGTGAATCACTAGAGCTCTCTGGATTAGAATTATAGATGATGATGATGATGATGATGATGATGATGATGATGATGATGATGATTGTACATATAATCTACATATATTCTAACTATTATTGTGCATGTTGTTTCTGATAGGTTGGCCCCTGTGTGCACTGCAAATCCCAGAATTCCATGAGATATTGCCATGTCAGTTAGTGGGAGAAGTGCTATAACTGTATAGCATGAGTGGGTCCAGATATCCTCCATTGTCTATGTGGAGGCCTAGACATTCACTCTGGCTTGCTTGTGTCCTTCTGTATTATTTAATACAATATTGGAGATTCTGGTTTTGATGTTTGCAGTTCCTCTGGGAAATAAATCCTATTATGCATTCTCCAAAGTATTCTAGTGACCTGACTTTCCTGGATTTTCTCTCATGTCTATATACATAATAGGATTGTTCATTTACATTATGTTTCCCAGTTTTAATAAGTAGGTTTTTATATCCAGTTTCAATGATGACTTCCAGTTCTTGGGTGTAATCATCCTGGAGCAGTAATCATACTTCTGACTAAATCCATATGAGCTAGAGACACTGATTCTTTTATCAAACCCAAGTGACAGATAAAATCCAACCAGACCAACTATCTGCAACAACATATAGAATAATACATAGCACCCTTTCCCAACTTGTTGCAATTTTCTTAAAGGGCCAATGCATATGAAAAATCCACAGTAAGACTAGACTGTCTTTCCATTTTCTTTCCTTGTTTGAAGTATTTCTACATTGTTTCTTTGCCCAGCATAGCTGCCAAGCCAACATACAATAAAATTACAATATAAAAACAAAACTCTTTTTTAAAAGTCTAAAAACGCTTTTAAAATGGAAAGTCAGATGAAATCATAGAGTTTTGACTGTCAATTGAAATCCCAGTGAGGATGAGACAGCCTGGTATCACTTGGGAGACATTCCACAAGTAATGTACGATTACACAAAAAAGCTGAGCTCTTATACCCAGCAACTGAAGCTCATGGACTGGTTGCAAGTATCAAAGGGCCTGGAGATGGCTTTCTCTGCCATCCTCCATAGCCTCCATGCAAGAAGCACTACACCAGCATAAGCCACCAAGGCATGTCTGGCCTCAGTTGTTGTTGTTGTGTACTGTCAAATCATTTATGACTTATGGTGACCCTAAGGCGAAACCTATCATAGGGTTTTCATGGCACAATTTGTTCAGAGCAGGTTTGCCATTGCTTTACCCTGAGGCTGAGGTTGTGACTTACCAAAGATCACCCAGTGGGTTTCATGGCTGAGCAGGGAATCAGACTCTGGTCTTTAGAGTCATAGTCCAGCACTCAAATCACTATGCCATGCTGCTGGCCTTGGAATGCAGCCCACAACAAGTATACTAGGGAATGAATCCAACTAAATTTAGTGGTACTTACTTGTCCTGATAAACACAGAATCATAAGAGTTGGAAGAGACCATAAAGGCCATCCAGTCCAGCTCCCTGCCATGCGGGAATACATTATCAAAGGTGATAAGAGAGAAAGCTTCAAATTATGTATAAGCTTGTTCCCTAACTCTTACAAATATTACCAGCACAAAGGCTGAATGAATAGTTTTCATCTTCTTTCTTGAATAAGAATATACAGTCTTATTGCAATATAGCTATATATTTTTTTTTAAAAAAATATAAAGATTAATATATGTAATTTGAAGGACTGGATGTAGTATACTGCAATGAAGCAATGTCTGCATTGGACAATTCAAATGAATCCATGGATAAGCAAAATCTGATACTGATCAATATCTTACTTCCAGCTACAAGAATGTTGGTTGCTGCCAAATAAAATGGAAGGCTAATATCATCAAAGATGGAATTGTTGAACAGAATAGGGCTTACAGCCAAACTGAAGAGATTAGCAATATATATAAAATAAAAAGTAAGCAGGTACTTTTCTTACTATATTGGTTGATATGCCATAAATTTTGTAATCTAGAGGCATTTGCACATAAAGGTGGCATGTGGCTGAATTTAATATATTTCTGTGTTTTTTAAAATGTGTACCATCTTAGTATTTTTGTCCTGTTTGTTATATAAACATAGTGCTCATGTTGTTCAGGTTTTTAAATATTTTATTACGTTAAAATCTGTCCATAAAAGGCTGAGGGAGATGTAATGGAATGATTCTATTACAGGGGTGGAGGGAGTGCAGTCTATGGGTTCCAGGTACCCTTGGCTATTTGTAAGCCCCACAAGCTCCTTCCAATTTGGGGGGGGGGGGGGAGATTATTTTCTTTTCTTCTTCCTTTCCCTCTTTCTCTTTCTTTCTTTTGTTCGTTTAAAAATATTCTTGGGAATTAAAACCCTATGAATTCAAATCAAGAGAAAGGAGATTCCGACAAAACTTTAGGAAGAACATCTTGACAGTAGTAACATACTACTGCCAAAATGTAATGGGTTCTCCTTCTTTGGAGGTTTTTAAAGTTTGAATGGCCATCTGTCAGAGATGCCTCAGATGTGGATTTCCCTCATTGGAAGAGGGTTGGACCAGATGGTCCTTGGATACCATTCAGATTCTTTGATTCTGTGCTTCTGTGAGCCACCATTCATGATATTCTGTTTCTCATAAAGTCGGCCCTTCTTATACACGGATTCAAGCATCCACGGTTTGAAAATGTTTTTTAAAAGTATAAATTTCAAATATCAAACCTTGATTTTCCATTTTTTATAAGGAACACCATTTTGCTATGCCATTATATTTAATGAGATTTGAGCATCCACGGATTTTATTATCCATGGGGGATCTTGGAACCAAACCTCAGTGTATAACAAAGATCCACTGTATATCACAGCTGGCAATATTGAGAACACCTACTCAAAAGCTTACAACTGGTTTCTGTTCTCTGGTAGGCTAAGATGAGGAACCTCCATTATTCCTTCCTGTATGTTGTGCAATCTGAAGGTCTTTTCACCTTCTGTGAGCCTCACATTGTAGTATCAGTAGTATTTGATCAGAGGATAATTGTCATGGCTGAGAGCAAAATGAGTTGTTTGCCTTCCATTTGTTAGAGCTGGATTCTGCCTCAGCCAGGCCATGGTGGTACAAGGCATCGCTTTGTGAGGCTGCCACAGCTCAAACAGGCACAGTCTGATTGGATGTTATTAATGAGATTTTATGGAATCAGTGAGAAATTACTAATCCCTGAGGTGACTAAAATAAACTTCTAGTCCATACAAGGAAAAGCGGTATGCTTGCTAACGAATTATTCATTGTCACTATTTTATGCCTTGGGGATATTTGCTCATGTAGCAAAGAAAAAAGAGGAAAAGATTAGCAAAGATTGTAAATGAGGGCTTCTTAGAATGTGATTTTACTTTATTTCTCCCTTAAAGTTACATGGTCTTCAACAGATATGCTTTGGTTTTGCATATGGACAATCTTCAGTATGGAAAACTGAAAAAGAGAATCAAGGAAGGGACGTCAAAGTTGATCTAGTCCTACCCTATTCATTGGTAAAACTTTATGGATAAATCTTTGCTATTTTACTTATCTATTTATTGCATTTATATTCTATATTTCTATTAAAAACTGCACTCAGGATGTATAATAAATAAATAATAATAATAAAATTTATTTATATACCGCTATTCCATGGATCATAGCGGTTTACAGCATAGTAAAAACAATTTAAAAACACAATATACAATAAAATAACAATATAAAAACAACAATACAATTACAAGGCTGACAGAATGGAAAAACGTCACATTCAGGGGGAGAAAAATAACACCAACGTTCATCGGGGGAATGCCTGACGAAAAAGGTAAGTCTTCAAGTTTTTCTTGAAAACGTCAAGGGAAGGGGACATGCGGAGCTCATTAGAGAGTGCGTTCCAGAGTCTAGGGGGTGAGACAGAATAAGCCCTCCTCGTAACAGCGTAGCGGACATCTGGAACCGTCAACAGATGTCTTTCTCCTGATCTAAGAGTGCGGGGCGGACTATATGGGGAGAGGCGGTCCTCCAAGTACCCTGGGCCCAAGCCATATAGGGCTTTATAGGTGATAACCAACACCTTGTATTCGGCCCGGAAGCGAATAGGCAGCCAATGGAGATCTTTCAGAACAGGTGTTATATGGCTGGCCCTGGAACAACCAGTGACCAGCCTTGCTGCCATATTCTGCACTAATTGAAGCTTCCGAGATTGGTACAAGGGTTGCCCCATGTAAAGCGCATTACAGAAATCTAGTCGATAGGTTACCAGAGCATGTACAACGGTTTCAAGGTCCCCCCGGTCCAAGAAGGGTCGCAGTTGGCGTATCAGCCGAAGCTGATAACAGGTGCTCCTAACCGTCACATCCACCTGAGATTTAAGGTGGAGCGACGAGTCAAGGAGCACCCCCAAACTGCGAACCGAGTCCTTCACAGGGAGCGTGACCCCATTCAGGACAGGTGGAAAAACTTTCTTACCTGGACCAGGAGAACCTATCACCAGTACTTCCGTTTTCTCTGGATTCAAGCTGAGTCTGTTTTCCCTCATCCAGCCCATTACCGACTCCAAGCAGGCATCAAGAGGAAAGATGCCATCCTTAGTTACTGCATCAGTCGGAGACATAGAGAAGACTATTTGAGTGTCATCAGCGTACTGATAACACTGCGCCCCATGTCTCCGGATGATCTCTCCCAGCGGCTTCATGTAAATGTTAAATAGCATAGGGGACAAAATCGCTCCCTGAGGGACCCCAGATGTAAGGGCCCTCTTGTCGGAACGACAGTCCCCCAGCTCCACCATCTGGAATCTGCCCGAGAGGTAGGAACGGAACCACTGCAAAGCAGAGCCCCCGATACCTAACTCTCTCAGGCGATCCAGAAGGATACCATGGTCGATGGTATTGAAGGCCGCTGAGATGTCCAAAAGCACTAACAGGGACACGCTTCCCCTGTCCATGCCCAGACGGAGATCATCAACTAAGGCGACCATGGCAGTCTCAACTCCATAGCCCACCCGGAACCCGGTTTTAAATGGGTCGAGATAATCCGTTTCATCCAGGAGTCCCTGAAGCTGAAAGGCAATTGCCCTCTCGATCACCTTCCCTAAAAATGGCAGCAGCGAGACAGGCCGATAATTAGTCCGAATTAGGGGGTCAAGGGAGGGCTTTTTTAATAGAGGTTTTACTATGGCCGTCTTTAATGCAGATGGAAATTGCCCATCCCTGAAAGATGTATTGATAATTCGGTGTAACATACTAGTCACAACCGTTCCCCCTTGAGCTGTCAGCCATGAAGGACAGGGATCGAGAGAGCAAGTCGTCTTCCTAACACTTCGCAGAATCCTGTCCACATCCTCGGTACAGACAGACTCAAAGTGATCCAGTTTAACCAAGTCCACGGAAGCTCTGGACACCTCTACTCTAGATTCTGAACTAATGCTGGCATCAAGATCAGCCCTTATCCGAGATATTTTATCCGCAAAGAAGTTGTTAAATTCGTCACAACAGGCTTTAGATGGTTCCAGAATAGGGTTCGGGGCAGGGGGTAGCAGAGTAAGCTCCCTCACTACCCTGAACAGCTCTGCTGGACGGGACTCTGCGGACGCGATACGTGCAGAGAAGAAAGAATGCTTCGCTGCACCTATCGCCACTCCGTAGGCCTTCAATTGAGACTCTAGGAGTGTCTTGTCAGATAAGCGCTGGTGTTTCCGCCAGCGGCGCTCTAGTCGTTGCAGAGCCCGCTTCCACAACCTAAGATCTTCCATATACCAAGGTTGTTTTTTGGGAGCAGGCCTGAAAGGACGCTTGGGAGCAATGCTGTGTATAGCCCTGGAGAGATCAGTATCCCAGATATTAGTCAGGGCATCAACAGCATCACCGTCAGTTCCAACCATAAACCCCTCTAGGGCTTCTTAGAACCTATTAGGTTCCATCAGCCTGCGAGGGTGGACCATCCGAATAGGTCCGCCACCCCCGGGAGGGATCCGGGTAGAAGCCTTGATACCTGGCTCGACCAGAAAATGATCCGTCCATGACAAGGGAGAGATTTGAGTAACCTCTGCCCACGGAGCTTCCAAATCTGTACAGAAGATAAGATTGAGTGCATTACCAGCTGAATGTGTGGACCCCGAGACTAATTGGGACAGGCCTATGGCTGTCATGGTAGTCATGAACCCCCGAGCTACTCCAGTTAAACCACAGCTGGGCTCGAAAGGGATGTTGAAGTCCCCCAAGACAAGAAGCCTGGGGGACTCCAGCACCAGCTCCGAGACCAGCTGTGTGAGCTCGGCTAGGGAGTCTGCTAGCGCACGGGGCGGCCAGTAAACTAGCAGAATCCCCAGACTGTCCTTGTCCTTCAGGGTCAGGTAAATGCACTCGATATAATCTGTCTGACGTAAATGGTTCCTGGTCAGGATGATGTTATTTTTATGGATCAAGGCCACACACACCCCCGCCCACCTAACCTGCACTGGTCCTTTACTGAGTACCCGGCTGGAAGGGCCTGAGCCCACACAGCTTCAGATTCAGGCCCAAGCCAGGTCTCAGTGATGCATGCCAGGTCACAACACTTTTCTTCCAACAGATCGTATATAATGTGGGACTTGTTCTTTATGGACCTGGCATTACATAGGAGCAGAAACAGGGTTTGTGGTACAGTTGGACTGACCCACAGATCTCTTTGGCTAGGAGAGTGGAAGGAAGGAGAGATAGATATTACGCATCTTTCCCGCCTTCCCTTCCGATGTAACTCCACTCTCCTACCGCTATATCTCCCCCTGCCCCACACTACATCAATAGGAGCACCACATGGAATGGAACAATCCACAACCCCCTCGCCAAGCTGAACATCCCCCATGACACCAAAGAATCCCCCCAACAAGGTGACAAGGCTGCAGCAGAGGAGCAGAGCTCTCAACCATTCCTCTGCTGCGCACACAGCCACAAAGGGCCTGCCCCAGCCCTGTGGCCAAACGGCAATATGTCCTGGGTGAGTGCACAGCTGCGCAGGTGTAGGTTCACCCAGGGAACCGCTCCGGCAGCGGCGGCAGTGGCACAGAGTCCTCGGGGCCTAGAGGGGGCAGGACGGGGAGTTGTATAAAAACATTACTGAAAACAAAGGGAATGATACAACTATTCAAATAACCACAATAATTAATAATTATCCAACCAGTTCAATTATGCATGCCGCATAGTATACATTATTATATTTCTAAGCTATTGTTCTTCTGTGCCTTTGAATGGTGACAAAATGGGGTCCTCAGGCAGCCTGTAAGGCCCACTGAATCAATTGCTGAGAGATGTAGCAACACAAAAATAAATAATATTGATTCAATGAATGTACATCTTGTTGGTGCCTTCAAGTCACTTCTCTTATCACAAGATTTGCTTGGCAAGATTTATTCAGAAGGGGTTTGGCATTGTTTTCCTTTGAAGCCAAGAGAATGTGACTTGCACAAGGTCATCCAGTGGGTTTTCATGGCTGAGCAGGGATTCCTAATCAAACATTCAAACCACTACACCACATTGTCTCAAGTGGACTCTAGTTGGGGCTAATATGAGAATTCAGACTCAAGAAGCCTGTAGAAAAGGGACTTAACCACCAGTATTTCCTCTCCAGTATTTTTCCTTCCTTATTTTTAGTCTTCTCAGGAGCAAATACAACTGAGAATCTATTATTATTATTATTGTTGTTGTTGTTGTTGTTGTTGTTGTTGCTGTTGTTGTTGTTGTTATTATTATTATTAATTTATATAGTGCCATATGTTTACATAGCACTTTACAGATACAATCAATTTAAAACATTAAATCCTGCCAGAGGCGTACAATCTAAGGAATAATAAAATATAAGTCTATACAATAATTATAACAAATTATGCAATTATTTTATACATTACTATAAAAGCAACTAACACATGTAATCAAATATAAAATTACAAAACAGTATTAAAATAGTTACAAATGCTTTAGAAAACAAAGGAGTCTTTTAAATCTAACAAGACAAGAGGCAGTCCGCAGATGTTCAGGGAGGTAATTCCAGGAGTATGGTACACAAGTGAAAAAGGATGAAGCCAAGCCAAAGAAGAGGAAACTCATGGCTGGGTAAGAAGCCCTGAACTCCTGGAACGTAGATCTTGAACAGGCTGGTAAATAGAAATAAGGGCTGAAAGATAAGGGGTGGGGTGGGGGGCTAGGTTATGTAATGTTTTAAATGTTAAAGAAGAAGCTTATATAGAATCCTAAAAGAAATGGGTAGCCAGTGAAGAGATGCCAGAGGTGGGGTAACATGATCAAAATGATGAGACAAAAAGAAAATCTAAGCAGGAGAATGTTGAATGGAAACCAGAGGACTAAGGTGAGACAATGGGCACCCCATCAGAAGAAGATTGCAATAATCAGGAAATTATTGGCAGGAAATAACGAAAGCATGAACTTAGGTCTTAGCAGAAGAAGCAGGAAGAAAAGATCTAATTTTGGTAATGTCATAAAGAAAAAATTGGCATGACCTTGCTACAGCCTGAATCTGGGGAGCAAATGACAAAGAAGAGTCAAAAATAAAGCTTAGGCCATTATCCTAGCCTAGTGTACAGACTCCACTTATTCTGAATTGTATTTAAGATAGGCTGTTGTGGCTCCTAGTGGAAGAGTAACAGAGTGGTTTAATGTTGTTGTTTAAAAGAGAAAGAGAGAGAGAAAAAAGACTTGATTACTGTTTCTGCATCCAGCTAGAGTAGACCCACTGAATCACTGGGATTTATGTTAAGCCTTGACTCACCATTCAATAATTGATTCAATGTGTCTATTCTAGTTGAGACTGCAAATATAATTCAAGTTTATAAGTTAATTTTGCTCTTGTTATATAAAGTCTTGTAAGGTTGAATTTGTCTTGTATTTACTGCATTTAGTTATTTTAATAATTTTATCCGTCCCATTGTGGTTTGAATTTATTGACGTAAAAAGGATCATAGCCTGCTGTGGGAAAGCAGCATATAAATCAACTCCCTGATCCCCCAGACCCTATTTGGGATTAGTAAGGCTGTAGTGCCATGTGCCTTCTGATCACATCATACTAGCCAAGTACAAAATGGCTCCCCCTTCCATTTCTGTCTCATTTCCCCTCAGCAGTGGATGAAAAGGGAATGCCTGGATATCATTGACCCTTTGTGAGGGTAAATGGTAGGAACCATATTTGTCAAACCCACTTCTTTTACTACAGCTCCCAGAATCTGAGATTTGGGAGATTCAGAAATTTGTAATTGAAACAAGTAACTTTTCCAAGTTCTGGCAGGGCTAGGTGTGACTCAACAACAATGGTTGGGATCCCACCTGGAGTAACAGCAGTCTACTGAATGTCGTGTTTCCATCACACCCTGTTGAAAGCATGGGCACTTTCATTTGTGGGTGGTATCATGCTGGATCCAATTCCCATCCATACGGTTGAATCCAGATGTAAACCATGCTTAGAGCAGAACCATTAAAATTAATGGAGTGGGCTTATCCATCGGACTCCATATAAAAGCTGATGATGATATTCCACTCTTGACTATGATTATTGGCTACTGATGAACTGTTCTTTAGAGAACTAATAGGAATGTGGTAAATTCAGTATTATTGTTTTATCAATTGTATTTGTATTATTGCATTATTTTATTGATGTAATCCCGCCTCGATCCTTGGGAGAGACGGGAAATATAAATAAACTTTATTATTATTATTATTATTAGGATAGCAATAACAACACAAGGTGCGATTAAATATGGTGAGGTAAGAAAGCAATGGGAAATCTCCTCTGAATAAATCTTGCCAAGAAAACCCTATGATATGAGTTGACTTGCAGGTGCATAACAACAGCAACAAAGGAATTGTATGATATTCCAGAGATTGTTGAACTGCAGCTTCCAGAAACCCTAGCAAGCAAGTCAACAGCAAAGAATTCTGGGAGATGGAGTTCCAAAACCACAGTTCTTACCTTGAGTAGGACAATGGTTTGAATCCTATTCATATTTCCAACTAGAGCAGACTCATTCAGTAAATGGGATTTGCCTAAGTGTTGATTCACCAGCACACAATTAATTCAGTGGGTCTTCTCTAATTGGAATTACCAATACAAGCTTTATTCTGTGCCATTGTGGTATTATGGTTATTTATTGCGCTAAAACCCAGGTTCAAATTCCAACTCAGAATGCCTAGTTTCAGCCAGTCAGTGTATCTTAACCTACTTTATAGGTTGTTCTGTTGATTAAATGTAGTACAGTGCAGCAAAAGAATAGCAGAACTTGGAAAAGTTGTCTTTTTGGACTACAATTCCTAGGCTCCCATATCAAGTCTTAACTAATTGTATTGGCCTAAAAATCTATGTTTATTTTTAATGTTTGCTGTTCTTATGGGAATTTGGCTTTCTAAATCCAAAATAGACTTCAGAGTTTGTTTTTTAAAACTTGCTTGTTGTATGTTGTAATATGTGACTGGATGAAATGATCTTGTAAAGAGTAAGAAAATGGTTAAAGTCTATTAGAAGACTTTCAAAACACCTTAATTTGCTGATATGAAACACAAGAATCTCTTCAAAAACGCTAAAGGAAATTGCACTTGAACATCAGTGTCTGCACTTAAAGCTGAGTAATGACCGAATTGCTAAAAAAATATCAAATTTGTGAAAGAATTATGTGTGGTAAGACATTTTTATTGGGTTTTTCAGTTTCGGTATCCAAAAGTACATTAAAAACAGCTATGATATTTTAAAAAGTTTTCCCCCCATTGCTGGCCTGTATTTATTTAACTTTTTAAATAAATCCATTAAGTACAGTGTGTGCCACCCTTCACTGTAAACATTTACAAGGCAGTTCTCAGCATCCATGAAGGAAGTAAATATAATAAGAAACAAACTAGTTGGCATATAAGTACAGTGGCTGAACCAGAAGTGCCATCTGTGTTTCAATTGCTTTTAATAGCTTGTTTTCATACACACACACACACATCCATCCCTTGGCCATGAAAAACACTGAGTGACCTTGGGCAAGTCACATCCTCTCAGCCTCAGGGAAAGGCAATAGCAAATCTCCTCTGAACAAAGCTTGCCAAGAAAACCCCATCATAGGTTCACCTGTGGATTGCCCTAAGTCAGAATGACATGAGGATACACAACAACAACAATAACAGCAATAGCAGCATATCCTTATATAAGTTAACACTGTATTGGTCTGTAAGCCGCTAAGAGAACTGGTGTTATGATGGAGTGACTTCTCTAAAAGAACCAGATCCTGTCTGATCTTGGATGTTAATCAGCCATGGTTAGTGCTTGGATGGGAGAACTCCAAAGACTACCAGGTGCAGTAGGCTATGCTTCAGAGAAAATAACTAGCAAAACTACCTCTGAGTATTCCTTGCCTACAAAACCTTATGAAATTCATGGGCTCACCACTAGTCAAATGGTGACCTGAAGACACACACATACACAAACACTGAAACACAGCAAATAAATAAAGAACTCAAAGGCTGAGAATAATGAAAAAGTAGGTTAAGGACTAAGCAAGGGGGGAGGGATGAAACTCATCCAGAAATGGTGCAAGGAGGTGTATCCCCTGCTTGGTCTACAAGCCACGTATAAGCTAAGTGTCTCCTAGCCTCCATAGACATTTTTATGATGATATCCTTCTGAAGTTGGGAGGAGCCAAAAAGGCATGGAAAAGATGACCTGGATCAGCCACAGCTTTCTCAGCCTTGGCTTTTATCTTTTTAATTGTATTGTATTTTTAAACAATTCATCTGTATTAATTTTGCAACAGTTTAATTGTTAACAGTTTAATTCTATTTTAATTGTCACTTTTGTAAGTTTTCAGTTGTATTTTTGTAAATTTTTAATTGTAAATTTTTAGATTGTAAGCTAATGTCCCTATTTTGGGAGAAAAGTGGGATACAAATTAATATAATATATATAAATAAATCATACAAGGCAGCTTACCTTTCTTTATGCAGACATTTGTCTCCCTGCAAGGAAAGGCACATATTTTGTCATGTCGAAATGCTAGTATCACTCTGTTGAATCTTGCTCTGAATTCCTTATGGGATATATAAATCAGGGACTCTTTTGAGCTACACAGTTATAGGGAAGCCTGGGATTTGCAACTGAGGTGGAATATTATATAGATTTCTCAGCCCCAACATTTTAGTGTGCCAAACTGCAAAAGCCAAGATTCCACAAGATGTTGCCATGATAGTTAAAGTGGATCCATAGTGCTATAACTATGTAATGTGAAAGGTCCTCAGTAAAGGATAGGGTTGCCAGTTCAAGATTGTTCCAGATCCTGAGGTTTTTAGGCCCAAACCTGAGACCTATGGACAGCCTTGGTATGTCAAATAAAATTGAAAAATTGTAACAAGCTGGTGCTTGACAGTGAACTGAAGATTTGCACACAACCTTTTCCTCTTGTCTGGATCTGATCTCCTCTGTCCCCAAGTAGAGAATTTGCACTCGTCTATTCCACCTGGAGAAGGCCCATGAAAACAGGAGACCCAAGGTCAGTCCCTCAGTTTTGGAAACAGTGTGACTAGATGCTATAAACACAAAGGAGGACAAGGCACAATTGGAGGACATAATGAACTAAAAACACTAATATAAATATAAATTCATTTCACCTGGTTTATTTACAATAATATTACATATACTGTATGTTATTATGTACTCAACTGTATTTTGCCTACATGGGGGGGGGGGACAAATTTGAACCCTCATAGAATCATAGAATCATAGAGTTGGAAGAGGCCACAAGGGCCATTCAGTCCAACCCCCTGCTATGCAGGAAATCTCAATCAAAGCATCCCCGACAGATGGCCATCCAGCCTCTGCTTAAAGACCTCTAAGGAAGGAGAATCCACAACACTCCGAGGGAGTTTGTTCCACTGTCGGACAGCCCTTACTGTCAGGAAGTTCTTCCTAATGTTGAGGTGGAATCGCTTTTCCTGTAGCTTGCATCCATTGCTCTGGGTCCTAGTCTCTGGAGCAGCAGAAAACAAGCTTGCTCCCTCCTCAATATGACATCCCTTCAAATATTTAAACAAGGCTATCATACCACCTCTTAACCTTCTCTTTCCCAGGCTAAACATCCTCAGCTCCCTAATGCTTTCCTCATAGGGCACGGTCTCCAGACCCTTCACCATCTTAGTTGCCCTCCTTTGGACACACTCCAGTTTCTTCACCTCCTTTTTGAATTGTGGTGCCCAGAACTGGACACAATATTCCAGGTGGGGCCTGACCAAAGCAGAATACAGTGGCACTATTACTTCCCTTGATCTAGACACTATACTTCTATCCATGCAGTCTAAAATTGCATTGGCCTTTTTAGCTGCCGCATCGCACTGTTGACTCATGTTCAACTTGTGGTCTACTTGGACTCTTAGATCCCTTTCACATGCAGTTTCATTCAGCCAGGTGTCTCTCATCCTATATCTGTGCATTTCATTTTTTTGCCCTAAGTGCAGTACCTTACATTTCTCTGTGTTGAATTTCATTTTGTTAGCTTTGGCCCAGCTTTTTAGTCTGTTCAGGTCATTTTGAATTTTGATCCTGTCCACTGGGGTATTAGCTACTCCCCCTAATTTGGTGTCATCTGCAAATTTGATAAGTATGCCCCCAATTCTGTCATCCAAGTCATTATTAAAGATGTTGAATAGCACTGGGCCCAGGACAGAGCCCTCTGGGACCTCACTGGTCATTTCTCTCCAGGATGAAAAGGAGCCATTGTTGAGCACACTTTGGATTTGGCCGGTCAACCAATTACAAATCCATGTAACAGTTGCCTTGTCTAGCCCACACTTTACAAACTTTTTTGCAAGAATGCCATGGGGAACCTTGTCAAAGGCATTCCCTTGATCTACCAAGCTGGTAATTTTATCAAAGAAAGAGATCAGATTTGTCTGGCATAACTTGTTTCTCTGAAACCCATGTTAACTTTTTTGGGATTATGGAATTGCCATCTAGATGTTCAGAGACTCTCTGTTTAATGATCTGCTCTAGAATCTTTCCTGGGATTGATGTCAGACTAACTGGATGATAATTGTTGGAATCTTCTTTTTCCCCCCTTTTGAAGATGGGGACAATGTTTGCCCTCCGCCAGTCTGCTGGGACTTCTCCTGTTCTCCCGGAGTTTTCAAATATTATTGCCAATGGCTCTGATATTACATTTGCCAGTTCTTTTAATACCCTTGGATGTAGTTCATCTGGTCCTGGAGACTTAAATTCATTTAGAGTAACAAGATATTTCTGTACTATCTCTTTACTTATTCTGTGCTGAAATTCCCCTTTTCTGTCCTCTACTCCATTATTCTCAGGTTGAGCACCCTTTGCCTTTTCTGAGAACATTGAGGCAAAGAAAGAGTTGAGTAATTCTGCCTTTTCTCTGTCCCTTGTTAGCATTTTGTCATCTTCTCCACAGTGTGGCCCTACCATTTCCTTCTTCTTCCTTTTGCTGCGGACATATCCAAAAAAGCCCTTTTTATTTATTTTTTTTTTTTTATAAATGTTTATTAATGCTTTTTCTTTTAAAAATACACCGTATGAGACAGTCATTTCTTGTACAATCATATAACGACAATGAGTGGTGGGAAAGAATAGGGAAAAGAAAGAAAAAAAAAAGAAGAAGAAGAAAAAAGAAGGAAAGAAGAGAGAAAAGAGAAGAAAGAGGAAAGAAGGGAAGAGGGAGGGGAAAGAGAAGAAAAAGAAAAAAAAAAAGGGGGGGGGAAAGAAGAGGGAAAAGATGTAGAAGTAATAGATAAATACCTATCTACAGTCATTTTTCACTTCCTATTGTTAGCCTTGAAATGCTTACTCTTACTTTATCTATATTTACGATCTTATATACATATTTAAAAACTTTGTTTCTCTCTCCTACTATTCAAATTCCATCTCTATATACTTTCCGTTTTCATTCTAAAAAGCAGTCTGAGAAAATCTACAGGAACTCTTTCATCTATTACATAGGATCGTAGTCGATTAACACCCCACATCTATATTAAACATAGTTCTATTTGCCCAATTTCGTCGATAATACTCTATAAATGTGTTCCAGTCTTTCCTGTAGCTGTCTGTCATTTCATAATCCAAACTTCTTGACATTTTGTCCATTTCAAGCAGGTCCAGCAGTTTATTAATCCAAGTTTCCATATTTGGGGTTTCTTCTTTCTTCCATAGTTGTGCATATGTTGTCCTGGCAGCTGATAACATATAAAACATGAGTTTGCCCCATTTGTTTTCCATATTTACATTTAACATATTTAACAAAAAGACTTCTGGTTTAAATTCTACATTTCCCCCAATTATCTTTTTAATTTCACATTGAATTTGTTTCCAAAATTTCACTGCTTTATCACATGTCCACCACATTTACAGTATCCAATTTACAGTATCGAAGGCTTTTTCTATATCAAAAAAGAATAAAGCCAATTTCTTTTCATTGTGGAATTGATGATAGTCCATTAAGTTCAGGATGTGTCTAATATTGTCCTTTAATTGTCTTTTAGGAATAAACCCTCTTTGATCTTGATGAACTATGAATGTCAATATATTTTTTAGTCTGTCTGCTAGGATGCCGGCAAATAACTTATAATCGTTATTAAGTAGGGATATTGGACGATAGTTTTTCATCTGTTCTGTATCTCTGTATCTCTGTCCTCTTTAGGTATCAGTGTTATTATTGCTTCTCTCCAAGTTGGAGGAAAATTCCCTTCTTTCACAGAGTTCATTACATCTTTCAAAGGTGATATTAACTGATCTTGCAGTTTTTTATAGTATATTGCCGTAAAGCCGTCTGGGCCCGGTGCCTTTTCTAGTTTGCTTTTCTGAATGACTTTTCTGATTTCCGCAGTAGAGATTGGCTGGTTCAGGGACTCCCTTTGTGTTTGACTTATTTTCATTATACTAGATGACTCAATATATTTTTGTATTTCATCAATTTGGATATCCTCTTTTTTATATAATTTCTGATAGAAATTTTGGAAAGCCCTAGTAATTTTATCCTGTTCAGTGAGAGTCTTTCCCCTGTCTTGGATTTTAGTTATCAATCTTTTTTCTCTTTTTTCTCTCAATTTGTATGCCAGCCATTTACCAATTTTATTGGCATGTTGAAATGAGCGTGCCTTGACATACCTCAGCTTTTTTTCTATTTCTTCATTTAACATATTAGAGAGTTGTCTTTGTAAGGCTTGGATTTCTTTCTGGAGTTTAGAGTTGGATGTATCTTTTTGCAGTTTAATCTCTTTTTCTTTTATCTCACCTGTTATTTTATTTATTTTTTCTTTCCGCTTCTTTTTCAATTCACAGCTCTGTTGGATAAAGAAGCCTCTCATAACTGGTTTGGAAGCTTCCCAAACCGTTACCTTGTCAGTGCCTTTATTTAGGTTTTCTTCAAAGAAAAATTTGAGTCTCTGTTTGGCCTTTTCCAATATTTCAGGACTACACAAAAGCTTATCATCCAAGCGCCAATTCCAGTCCAATTTTCCTCTTACCTTTAGTTTCAATGAAACTGGGTTATGATCAGACAATGACCTGGGAAGAATGTCCATTTTAATAATATCGTTACACAAACTTTTTGCAACTAAGAAAAAATCTATTCTCGAGAATGATTTATGAACTTCTGAAAAGAAGGTGTAATCTCTCGCATTTTTGTACAAAAATCTCCATACATCTATTAGATCTAAATTCTTCATTAGGTTAAAGAAGGATTGTGGTAATTTACCTTGGCTTTTCTTCTTTTTTGAAGCAGCTTTTCTATCTATTTCTGGGTTTATAACCCCATTCCAGTCCCCCATCATTACTATTGCTTTATAATCCAATTCCTGTAATCTATTCATTAACCTTTGGTAAAAATTTGCTCTATTTTCTTGTGGAGCGTACACCCCTACCAGAAGAGTTTTCTGCTTCTGAATTTCTACCTCAACTCCTAAGAAGTGGCCATTTTCATCATTAAATATTTCTCTAGCTGGTAATGTGTCCTTAATATAAATCACTACTCCCTTTTTCTTTTTTACAGAGGCCGATATAAATTCTTTTCCAAATTTTTTATTTTTAAGTAATCTTGTATCTTTCTGTCTAATGTGGGTTTCTTGCAGACATACGATATCATTTTTAAATTTAGCCAGGTAGTGGTAAATCTTTTTCCTCTTCTGAGGGGAATTTAAACCTTTCACGTTCCAGGAAAAGATGTTAAGATACATGTTGTTATTTTCATTCTTATTACTCATATTCCACTTTGAACTTATGATTTTTATAATATTCCCCCTTTCTCTTATCTTACCTTTAATTTAGTTTCCCTTCTAAAACCAGTGAGTCTTCTTCTTCTGTTAGTATTCCTTCTTCTTCTTCTTTGTTTTCCGTGTAATCGTCTGGTAAGTCTTGGTCTTCCTTAGGTTGTTGATTCTTGTCCTTTCCTGCTTGGGTATCCCTGTTTTGGTTCTGTTCTTTTTTCTTTCCTCGATTTTCTATATCCTCCCCGTTTTTCTTCCAAAAGTCCTTAGCTTTGCTAATTGTATTCAACTTATACCATTTCTGGTTCCATTTTACAGAGATCCCTTCTAGTTTTTCCCATTTGTAGAGGATTTGATTTCTGTTTAACCTTGCTGTGATGAACTTGTACTCCTCTCTCTTTTTCAAAATCCTCTTTGGGATGTCTTTAAAAATTTTAAGCTCTTTCCCTTCCACAGTTAGAGTATTCTGATAGCTGTTAAATAGGATCTCGTCTCGAATTTTCTTCCGTACAAAATAAACTATAACGTCTCTTGGAAGACTTTTTTCTTTGGCAATTTGAGAGTTTATTCTGAAAGTGTTTCTGATTTCTTTGGCAAATTCTTCCACAGGAATTTCTGCAAAATCTGCCATTGCAGGAATCAGATACTCATATAAATTCTCATCTTTTTGTTCTTTTAAGCCTCTGATCTTAAGACAGTTCTCCCTTTCCTTTAATTGTTCCAATGCTTTCCTGTCCAAATCTATTTCCTGTTGTTTTTTTATGTTCTCTGTCGATTCCTCCAAAGCTTGTGTTCTTTCTTCCAAATTGTCTATTCTTGCTATAGCTCGGCCAATTTCTTTTACAATTTCTTCAAGAGAATGTTTAATTCCCTTCAGTTCTGTTTTTAAGTCCAAATTTATATCCTGCCTTATCTCCTTTCTCATACTCTTCATTTCTTGTTTTAAGTTTTTTTCCATCTCTTTATTGTTCATTTCCATTTCCATTTTCCATCTCTTAATTTCTTCCATAAGTGGAGTTTGGTCTGTTGAGTTTCTCCTTTGATTTTGTTGCGAAGCTTGAGCTGCTGTGGTTTTCCTGGTATTTATAGAAGACATTTCTTCCGATATTTATCTCCAATAAATCTACAATCGGAGAGATCCAGTTCTCTTCCTATATTTTGACTAATAAATCAGTTAAATATTTCCGGTATAGTTGTTACATATGTACGTTGCACTCAGGTCTCCCCAATGGTTATATTAGGACAACAGAGGTTTTGAAATCTCTTTAATTTCAAAGATTTTAAGATTTGCTCTTTAATTTCAAAATTAAATAAAGTTGAAAAAAGTTAAAGAGAGAGGAGTTCAATTTTGTATTTAATTTAATTAAACTTTCTTGGGAGTAGTGGAGTTTAAATTTCAGTTCCAGTTCAGACTCTTTTGTACCTTTTCAATGAGTTCTTTGGTTAATTAATTAATTAAGAATGTATTCTCCACCATTAATTACCTCAAAGTTTTGAGATAATAATAAGAGATTTAGTCTCTATTTAATATGAAAGTAGTAACAGGAATCTGGGATACTATATTTAATTTATTTATTTTCCAACTATGTTCCAGATGTTCCAACAATTTTATTTCCTCTTTAAGTATAGTCTCTTAAGTTTCAGTATTTTGTTAAAGCTTCCTTGGATAAGTACTGCTGGTTCAAAAGTTTGTATTCTACTTCTGTTCTTCTTCAAATACCAATGAGACAAGCAGCAACCTGAGAAACTGGTTAATAATCTTAGTCCATGGGCTTTCTTACAAACTTTCTAAATTCTCCAGTTATAAAGTAGTTACAGTTTCAGAAGGTTATCTTCTCATATTTAACACAAATTGCAAAAAGGTGAAGAGCAATTGCTACTATGTAAGATGATGTAGAGCAGTGTAGCAATGTTAATTAGCTGCCCTAACAGCTTCCTCAGTTCAGCTGTAGATCCTGCATTTGGAAGCTTTCATGGAAAAAAAAAAGGGGTTATTTTACTCCCAAAATGGAAAGAGTATAACTGAAGATCATTTCAAAGTCTTTCAAGGCTCCCAATCAGATCTATATTACTCAGTCTTTAGAAACTTCAGCCAGATGGCTTGAAACTAAAGAAAAATCAGCAGAGGCGCTAATGCTCCAAAGAGCAGTTTACCCGGGGCTTGGCTCTCGCGGCTCCCTCCGCTTTCCGCACCGCACTTCCCTCGTCGTCCCTCCAGAGTCCGGTGAAAGTGGGGTGTTTTGAGCCGGCTTCGAGCCCCTGTGAGGTGCCCTTGAGTCCCCCGTGCCAGGGGGGCTTGTCTTCGTTCGCCCTGTTCTCACGCGGAACGAAAAAAAGCCTCAGGTAAAGAGCAGTTTTGGCGGAGCCCCGCCAGAACGCTCCTCGCGCCTCCGTGGCTGATCCCGGAAGTCCCCCTTTTTATTTTTTTTAACCTCTCTAGCAAGCCTGAGTTCATTCTGCGCTTTAGCTTTTCTGACTTTACCCCTACACATGCCTGCTATTTGTCTGAATTCCTTTTTCGTGATTTCCCCCTTTTTTCATTTCTTATACATGTTCCATTTAAAACTTAGCTCAGTTGAAAGTTCCTTAGTCATCCATCCTGGTTTCTTGAGACATCTCACATTTTTCTTTCTCACCGGAACTGTTTGAAACTGTGCCTTCAGTATCTTCCTTTTGAGAAACTCCAATCCATCCTGAACTCCTTTCTCTTTTAGTATTCCTGACCATGGGATCACCCCCAATACTTCTCTAAGTTTACTGAAATTCGCTCTCCTAAAGTCTAGAATGTGTGTCTGACTATGCCTGACTTCTCCTTTCCACTGTATTATAAATTCCAGGAGAACATGGTCACTTCCACCCCATTAACCAAGTCATCCTTGTTGGTTAGGATCAGATCTAAAGTAGCTGACCCCCTTGTTGCCTCTTCCACCTTTTGGACCATGAAATTGTCTTCCAGGCAAGTGAGGAATTTGCTAGACCTTGAAGATTTTGCTGAGTTTGACTTGCAGCAAATATCAGGATAGTTGAAGTCACCTATCACTACTACATCTCTCCTTTCTGAATGTGTGGTCATCTGTTCTAGAAAGGCATCATCCAATTCCTCCATCAGACTGGGGGGTCTGTAGTAGACTCCCATCCTTGTTGTTTCCCTCCCCTTTAATTTTTATCCAGATGCTCTCCACCTGGCTGGCAGTATTGATGTTCTGGATCTCTTCACTGGTGTAAATATCTCTGACATATAGTGCTATTCCTCCTCCTTCCTTGTTTGGCCTATTACTCTTAAAAAGGTTATACCCCTCTATTTCCACATTCCAATTATGAGACTCATCCCACCAGGTTTCAGTGATGCCTATTATATCATATTTGCTTTGTTGTGCTAGGAGTTCATCTTGCTTATTTCCCATGCTCTGTGCATTAGTGTAGAGACATCACAGACCATGAGTTCCCTTTACTTGCTGCCTGTGCATGTTTTTTTGCCCCCACTGTTGGGTTCTTGCACTATTTGTCTTGTTTCCTCTATGTCAGTTTGATTATTTTCTCCAGCCCTTTTGCCTTTTTTAATATTGTCTCCCTTCCCCACGAAACTCAATTTAAAGCCCTCCTGATCAAATTCTTGAGACTGTTGGCAAAAACATTTCTTCCAACTGGCATGAGATGCAACCTGTCTGTTGCAAGAAGTCCCTCCTCATGGAACCGCAGCCCATGATAAAAAAATCCAAATTGTTCTTGGTGGCACCATCTGCGAAGCCAGTTGTTCACATCTGCTATTTTCCTCTCCCTTCCTGGACCATGCCCTTCAACTGGCAGAAGAGACGAGAGGACAACCTGTGCATCCATTTCTTTCAGCTTCCTACCAAGAGCCTCATAATCCCTTCTGATGTTCTGAAGGCCATGTCTTGCAGTATCACTGGTTCCCACATGGACCAAAAGGAAGGGGTATTGGTCAGTAGGCTTGACCAGTCTTGTCAGCCTCTCTGTCACATCACGGATCTTTTCCCCAGGGAGACAACACACCTCTCGAGACATCTTGTCAGGCCTAGAAATCACTGCTTCTGTACCCCTCAGCAAGGAGTCCCCCACTACGACCACACACCTCCTCCAAGGCTTAGCAGTGACTGTTCCCTCTGGTGGAACTCTCAGGTTCCCCTGCTCTGTCTCTGAAGTCTGTCCATGATGTTCTTCCTCATCCTCCTTGATAAGGGAAAGATCTTCGAATCGATTCTCTAGCTGCAAGCTCTTGGCCTACTTCTCTGTGTGACATTCCTCCAGCTGTCTGCCTCCTGTGTATGTGAAGTGACCTCCTCTGCCCCAGCACCTTCCTCTGTGTGGTGCTCATCCAAGATCGTTAGTTCCATTTTGCTAAGAAATCCTGTTGCTCCCTAATATGCTGAAGTGTAGCTACTCTGGACTCCAGCTGCTGGACTTTCTCCTCCAAGAGTGCTACCAACTTGCACTTAGTGCATGTGAAGTTCTCCACGTCTGTAGGCAAGAAGACAAACATCCCACAAGTGTTGCATGTGACTGCAGCAGTTCCCTCAGTGTCCAACCCTGGTCTCCAATAGTACTAGTCCAGCATTCAAACCACTACACCACACTGTGTATGCATGCTGTGTGCTTTTTTTTATCGTTTCTGACTTATGATGACCCTAAGGTGGCAACCCTACCCTGGGGTTTTCTTGGCAAGTTTCATCAGAGAGGGTTTACCATCCTCAGAGGCTGAGAGAGTGTGATTTGCCCAAGTGGGGTTTTCTTGGCTGAGCTTGCAGTAGGCAATTTCTTTGTCCCTTCATGAGATGAGTAGCATCCCCAACCTAAACTGCATCTTTCCTCTTTCTATGCTACCCACCTGGATACTTTTCCATAGAGTGTGGTGGAGTCTCCTTCCTTGGAGGTCTTTAAACAGAGACTGGATGGCCATCTGTCAGGAATGCTTTGATTGTGAGTTCCTGCCTGGCAGGGGGTTGGACTAGATGGCCCTTGTGGTCTCTTCCAACTTTAGGATTCTATGATTATCTTCACTATGGCAACTCTTTGGATCGCTGGCAGCACAAACCCCACAACCAGGAGAAAAGAAGGCATTTGTGGATCCAGATCTCCTCTTCTCCCTTCTTCCATAAAATCAATAGAAAACAAAAAGCAAGGAAAACAGAGCAGCCTCAATGCCTCTTTCCCCTCCATTCCCATTTGCCCCACCCTCCCCCCCAATTGGTTGGAAGATGGAGGAGGACTGAGGAAAAGTTTTCCAAATCCCTTAGAGGGTCTGGCCATTCTGTTTTTGAAAATCCTCCTTCCCTCCAGTCCTCTTTGCCTCTTGCCAATGTCCTGACAGCATCACATTTTGTTTTTGAAAGTGCAGGGAGCCAAGCAAACTTTGCAGAGCCCAAAGGCTGCAGATTCCTTCCTCTCCCCTTGCAAATTCCTGGCCTGTGCTGCTTTCTCTTCCTTTCCTTTCCTTTCCTTCCTTCCCTGGGGGCTGTCCTCCTCCTCATAGGTGTTTTCCTTTACCCGACCATGTTGGTCAATTACTCCCTGAGAAACATCCAAGCAAACAGCTGGAGGGGCTCTTTATTGGTTTATGCCAGGCAGGGCAGGCTTGTTTTACAACTCTGGCTTCCCCCTCCCTTTTACAGGGTTCCTCCCCCCCTTTCTGCTATTCTTTGCTAATACCAGTGATTCGAGAAATGACCTTTAACCCGCCCCCTTTGCAGACTCCTAAAGGGAAAGAAAATGCCACAGTAAACCAAAGGCAATAAAATATTATTTACTAGGCATAAAACCCTGCATTGCTCTTCCTTGAAAAGAAAGAAAGAAACAAAGAGAGACAGACAGACTACATTTTAAAACCCTCCTGGGATCAGAAGGAGCTGCAGTTCATGCCTTCTTCAGCCTAGTTTTCCCCTGAGTAATCCTAGTTTGGGCTAATGGGGGTACTGTTTATTTCTCATATCTCACATTCTCAGGGGAACCTTTCCATCTAGGAAATAAGTCAAGAAATAAGAAGACTAGACACGGGGAGGGCGAATATGAAAGAATCAGAAAAAACACTGACATGTAAAGATATACAACTCAGCATGAAAATTAGAATAATACAAGCCATTGCTTTCCCAACACTATGTACATCACAAGAGCTGGACAGTAAGGAAAGTGGATAGGAGGAAAATCAATTCAGTTGAGATGTGGTGCTAGAAAAGAATACTGAGGATACGACGGACAGCCAAAAAGACAAACAAATGGATCCTAGAACAGATCAAGCCAGAAATCTCCCTGGAAGCCAAGATGATAGTTGAGGTTGTCATACTTTGGTCACATCATGAGAAGGAATGACTTGCTGGAAAGGACAATAATGCTAGGAAAGGTTGAAGGATGTAGAAAGAGAGGAAGACCACATACTCGATGTATGGACTCTATTAAGGAACTCACTGGCATGAATTTACAGGAACTAAGCAGAGCAGTGGAAGACAGGGAGTCTTGGAGATGCCATGAGATGGGATGTTGTGCTTAAGTACAACAAAGGGCTACAGAATTCCTACAAGATGTGTTAAATATGTTGTTACCTCTCTTGAATCTCATTATTGGGTGAAAGGCGAGATATAAAGGAATAAAATTAAACAAATAAATGGAATTGGGACAAATCTGGGTATATCTTTCTTCTTAAGAATAATCAGAATAAAGAATAAAGAATAAACCCCACACACTGTTGCTGCCTCTGATAATACATACATGCCTGTGGGACTGGAACTGAGCACCCATATCTGCCATATAATAAGGTATAAAAGCAAAGAGAAACTTCTATTAGCACTCTCCAAGCACACTGGGGTCTCTCTACCTCCCTTCCTGTGTATGAGAGTTAAATGGTTTGCAATTTAGTCCTGAATAGACCAAAGCACAGGCTATAATTGACCACAGGTCCCCCACATTGCATGGCTGGCCTGAGACTAAAAGTCTCACCTCAGGCAGGACATATGGGGTGCACTTTATGAGTAGCAGATTTTGCACAACAAAATAGGCAACCCCTTGGCTCCTCTCACTCACTCCCCTTCTCCCCCGCCCCCTGCTTCCCTTTTCTAGCTTTTGCCTTTTGTGTGCAGCGTTGTCCTGTGTTCCTCACTTTCTTGCACCCATAGTAAAAGGAAGACCACACCAGAATTTTTAAGCTGGATTCTGAGTGGTATACATAGATTCAGCAACACTATCACAGCATTGATGTGGGGGGGAACGCAAAAGATCCAGGCTTGCCCTGTTGTAGCATGTACCACTAGTTCATGCCCAGGGCTGGGGCTGGAGAACAGATTGCCATATCACACCTGACACTGAAAGTGACTGTATTCTCATCAGAGAGACTGAAGCTTCAATGGATGCTTCTGACTAGGATTTTGTCAGTGACTTCAACTGGTGCAATGCTCTCTTACTCCAGCTTAAGTACAGCCAGCCCTTGGTAGCCACTGTGGTTTTACTCTAGGACCCCCCATGGATACTGAAATCAGTAGATGCTGAAATCCCATCATTACAGTGGCATAGTAAAGCAGTGTCCCTCATATAAAATGGCAAAATCAAGGTTTACTTTTTGGAATTTTTTTGTGGGTAAATATTTTCAAACCATGGTTGGTTGTATCTATGGATGCAGGATATGGAGGGCTGACTATAGTAAAACTCCACTTTTGGGAGATGTGCATAATGGCAGCTATGGTAGAAAAAGCTCTCTCCATCACCGGAAGGAGCCAATGAGGCAGCTTTCTCTCTGACAGAGGCAGGCAGCTTTTATGGTTGGTCTACCCTTCTCTCCTGTCTACAGCCATTTTATATCCCCCCCCCCCACTGCACTGCCATCCACACTTATGGCAACAGGATTATGGCCTCTGTCTTCTCTTACCTTTGCATAACATGGCAGAAGAGGACAATGTCTCTATTACTGTATGTTCAAGAGTGTGAAAGCAGTCCATTTCTTAGCCTGATAGCAATACAGATAAATCCAGTATACCTTATATAGTTATGGAAAAATCTGACATCATAACAATTATTTTTGTATATATGTTTGTGCTGGGCACGAATTTGCAGGAACTAAGCAGAGCAGTTGAGGACAGGGAGTCTTGGAGATGTCTCATCCACAGGGTCCCCATGAGCCGAGGACAGTTAACAACAACAAATGAGTCTTCAAATTACCTGTTGATTTATGGCGATCCTATGAATTTCACAGAGTTTTCTTAGGAGTTTATCACAGGATTTTAAAATCCGGGAGGCAAAAATGCAAAAGCGGATCAATTTTCAGACATATTGGGGTTAATAATCAATAACACAACATTAATCAGAATGGAGAGTCGACAAAGCTCGCTCCTTTTTACTTTTGGGATTTTCCGAAAGTAAAAAAAGAACAGTTTTTTTCAATATTCACTTCGTGGTAATGTCTTGTTAATGCTCATTAACCCTTAGGTCATGTGAAAATCAATCTGCTTTTGTGGGTTTTGTCCACTTTCTGTCTACGTTAATGCCCAATGTCATCTGAAAATCTACCCACTTTTGCGGGTTTTTTCCAGTTTAAATTCAGTTTCTGCATGGGATCCATCCCATGTGATAAACTCCTTAGACAAGGAATACTCAAGAGGTGGTTTTGCCTGTCCCTTTCTCTGAAATACTGTATAGCCTACAGCACCTAGTATTCATTGACAGTCTCCCATCCAAGTATTAACCAGGGTTGAGACTGCTTAGCTTCCAAAATCAAATGGGATTGTGTACTTTTAGAATATTTAGGCCTTTATAGGATCCTTCTCTCAGCTTCAGAGGATGGCAGTGGCAAGCCTTCTCTGAAGAAACTTGCCAAGGAAACTGCGTGATAGAGTTACCATAAATCAGAAATTGCTTGAAGGCATACACCACCACCACCACCACCACCAACAACAACAACAACAACAACAACGACAGGATCCCTTCAAAAACAGTGAGAAGAACATGGACAGAATGAGTTTTGCCTGGTAGAATTTCCATCTTTCCTTGCTCTTTGGATTGGTTATCTGATATTGTTTTCTCTGTGGTTTTTGGTTCTTTGCATTGCTTGTTTAAATAAACATTTTAAAAAGAGATGTGAAAGTGACTAAGTGGTGGTGAGTGCATTCAAATCAGAGCTTAGAAAAATTACTCTTTCCGATTATAGCTCCCAAAGAAGTGTGCAATGTTATCCGCCCCCTGCCCCCTCACTTCAAGCTCTGGCCAGAATCAGCTATGCTGGGCTAGAGAGCTAACCCCAATGAAAGTGCATCACAGGCCTATACAAGCTTACTCCATCCTTTGCCCGTTTCCTTTTACATTTACTTCTCACACACCCCTTTAGCCACTAAGGATGCAAATACAAAACAAGGACCATGATGGTATGATGGACCATGAGGGTTCCAGGAAGATATCATCTGAAAAAGGAATATTCCAGAGCTCTAAAATCTGTCTCTTTCTTTCTTTCTCTCTCTCTCTCTCTCTCTCTCACACACACACATAAACACACACACACAAACATGGAGGGTGCAATCCAATCTAGTTATGAAAACTACTTTATAGCAGATCAGATGTGATTCCCAAGCTCTGGTCCTCAAGGTGTTTTGAACTTCTGCTCCCAGAAACCTCAGCCATCTTGGCCAATAGTTTGGGATTCTGGGAGCTGAAGTCCAAAACACCTGGAAGGCCAGTATTTGGGTGTCACTGAACCCTTCAACACAAGCCTTGTTCATTGCTTGCCAGATTGCAACTCAGGGGTGAGACCCATGTGGGGAGGAATCCCATAGGGTCCTTGACCCTTTCCCCAATCTCTTGAACCCAGGAGGTTTTTGTTTTGTTTAAATGTTTTGAATTTTATTGAGATTTTTTAAAATGGTTTTACCCATGAGCCACCTTGGGTCCCCTCCTGGGAGAAAGGCAGCATAGAAATGAAATGTAATGAAATAAATAAATTTCTTTTGGTTTTTTTTTAAAAAGATCAGCCAAACTGTACATTTCAACAACAGCAGCAATAAAAAGCCTGCAAACATAGTTTGGTGGGGGGGGGGGGGCCCCAAACAGGATGAAAAGCTGAAAGTGAGAGGCAGTGATTTCTAATCCCCTGTGACATAACTTCCAGTCACTGCCAGAGGTACTACTGTGGCCCGCCAAGGATTTTCAGAGACCCAGATGCAACGGCCCCTTTGAGAATGTGAAAGACGGAGTCTGGGCTGTTCTGTATGCAAAACCTTATGAAACCTTATGCTTCCTGAACTGAACGGATTGCACAAATTCCAAAGGGTTCTGTTCATTTTTGTGGGGGAGTTACTCCCATTTAACACTGGCTCTGAATTGGTTAGTAGGACTGGTTTACAGGTCCTTGAGTCACACAGTCACACAACACTTGCTTTGGTGTGGTTCCCACTAGGTTATGTTGCTTGGAGCCATGGCTGCAGGCTGGTTGACTCTCTACAGAAAGCAATGCATTTTGTAGGGACAGGAAGCCAGTACCTTTTGTCTTTTGGTGCTGATCCACACATGCCAGCCATCTTTTGATAAGGAAACCAGCACAAGTGAAGTTGAAGGCTTTCATGACCAACATCATAGTTTTTCTTCTGAAGATGCCAGCCACAGATGTTGGCAAAACGTCAGGAATAAACTTCTAGAACGTAGCCACTTAGCCTGAAAAAACCACCCCAAAACTATAAAAGCTAGCACAAAACTTGCATGTAAGAACTGGACCCTAGAAGCCCCCTCCCTTTAAGCGGCTTTTTTGTGCCACACTGAAAGATAGCAAATGGTCAGCTTCAAGTGTCCTCCCTCCTGTTTCTTTGAACTAAGTGGAGCAAGGGAGCCATTTGGGGTTTCCTCCCCTCCGGTGCCAAAATGTCTGGGAGGCCTCTGCTTTGATGGGTACAGCCCCACAGTTCTGCTTGCGTTGGCCTCAGTAATCCAAGAATGACCAGTCTACCCACTCCTCTTGATCTCTCCCCCAGGACTGAGGGAGCTGCAGGCCCACCCAGATCAAATGTGGGGGGTGCCAAAAAGAAAGCTTTTCCCTCAAGAAGACTTCTGCAGCCCCACAATGACAGTTTCCTTCCATCCAAATTTCTAACATTGCAGAGAGACACTGAACCTTGTTCATAGCTAGAAGTAGCCAATGTCCCAGTGTGGGGCAATGGTTGAAGCATTAGGAGACTGAGAGACCAGAGTTCAAATCCCTGGGTCACACTCTCTCAGCCTCTCCTGGGGAGGGCCAACACGGCAAACCTCCTCTGAAGAAATCGTGCCAAGAAAACCCCAGGATAGGGTCGCCAGAAGTCGGAAAGGCCTCGAAGGCACAGAACCACCTTCTGGACCGCTTCCCTCCCCGTTGTTGGCCCCGAAGCCGGAGCAAGAGCGGGGGCAGCGCTGCTCCGTGACCGTCAAAGGTCCCGAGAAGGAGTCGAACTTGGGAAGGAGCCAGGCTTTGATGGGGGTCCCCGGAGCCTCGTCAAAGGAGGGAGCAGGCCCTTGGGCAGAGCAAAGAGGAAAGAGGAAAGAGGAGGAGGAGGAGGAGAGAGAGGAGAAGAAAGAAGAAGAGGAGGAGGAAAAAAGGAGAAGAAGAAGAGGGAGCAGAAGAAGAAGGGAGAAGAAGAAAAGAAGGAAGAAGGAGAAGGGGGAAGAAGAGGAGGAAGAAGAGGAAGAAGAAGAAGAGGTAGAATAGAAGGAAGAGGGGAGGAGGAGGAGAAAGCAGCAGCAGCAGGCCCCGCAGCGTCCGTCCTCCTTTTCTGGGCCAGAGGCGCAGGAGGTACCGGGCCAAGGATCGTCTGCCTGGTGTACAGTCAGCCCTCGGTATCCCCGGGTTTAGTCATCCACGGCTTGAAAATATCCCCCCTTTAATATAAAGTCCTCCTAGCAAACCTTGATGTTGGCATTTTATGTTTCCATTCCGACTTATGACGGCCCTATCCTGGGCTTTTCTTGGCAAGATTTGTTCAGGGGAGGTTTGCCATTGCCATCCTCTGAGACTAAGAGAGTGTCATTTTCCCAAGGTTTCTATGGCTGAGCTCAGATTCAAACCCTGGCCTCCAGAATCTTAGCCCAAGGCTGAAAGCACTATGCCCCGCTGACTCCTCTATAGATAAGAACGGGGCCATTTCCCCCTGACTGTCAAAGCCATCCACCCAAGAGGCATTCATCAGGTTTTCAGGCAACCCTACAGAGCACAGGCTGCCCTCAGCAACCCCAAGAACAACAAGAGAGGGCAGTGTGGTCAGTGCAAAGCAAAAGCTCTAGGTGACTCTGCAGAAAAAGCAGAAAGAGAGCCCACTGGGCTAAAGTGCTGGGGGTTCATGGTCAGCATCAGAGCATCTTCCCAACCCATCCCCAGCTCCCTGGGTCCTTTTCTGGACTTACCTGAAATCTTCACAATATTGGACGGAGGGGAGTGGATGGTTTTCTCTGCAACAACAGGGCGTTGCTGTGCGAGTTACTCCTGTTGTCATGCAATGAGTGGGGAGGGGGGGGCGGATTTGAAAGGCAGTTAAGTCTTGTTAGCTTTAGAAAAGACCTGTTCCTGGTAGATTTTCTCGAAATGGCTAGCTGATGTGGATCAACAAAATGGCGTGTGGTTTGGGGCTCTTCTTTGGGATGTGGCTGTGGGCATTGCCACACATAGTGCCTGTGATGGGCAACTGAGTCATTTGATGCCACCCCTGGAGAAAAGCAGCCCCTTCTTCAAATATAAAGAAACAGCCAGGTAATTCAGCAGAAGACTAGAGGCCCGAATTTATTGTTAACCCTGAGCCAGGAACTCAGGTCCAATCCACACTGCAGAAATAATCTAGTTTGAGACTTCTTTAACTGCCCTGGTTCAATGCTAGGGAATTCTCAGAACTGAAGTTTTGTGAGACATTTAGCCTTCTGTGTCAGAGAGCTCTGGTGCCACAAGAAACTACAATTCTCAGGATTATTGAGCACTGAGCCAGGGCAGTTAAAGCGGTTTCAAACTGGATGATTTCTCAGTGTGTTTGTGACCTTAGATGGAAGGGTGTGCTCTATTGAAAAACTGTTCCTCAGTCCCAACCCTGCCAAGCTTATGTTTCTTCACTTGGTGTAATAGAGTCCACTAACCAAGGGCCCTTTCACAGCTCACAACTCTAGTACTATGATTCCACTTTAACTGTCTACATACTGTGGAACCTTGGGATTTGTAGTTTAGGGAGGCATTAGAGGTCTTTGACTGACCATTGGAAATGCCCCCCCAATAAACCCCCTGAAAATGTAAGGATTCCATAGGCTGCAACCATTGCAGTTAAAGTGGAGTTATATAACTGTGTAGAGTGAAAGATCCATTAGCAGTTTTGAAGGAAAGAGCAGTATGAAAATACACCAAAGCACAAGGCAGGTTTTAGAGCCAGCTCTACTATTAGGCAAATTGGGGCAACAGCTGGAGAACAGAAAATACAGCCAGCCCTCCATATCCATGGATTTTTTTTGATCCACAGATTCTAACATCCATGATCTGAATTTTTTAAAATAAAATATTAATTCTCAAAAGCAAACCTTGATTTTGCCATTTTATACAAGAGACACCAGTTTACTATGCTCCTGTATTTAATGAGACTTGAGCATCCACAGATTTTGGTATCCATGGGGGAGTCCTGGAACCAAATCTCAGTGGATACCAAGGGCCCAATGTAATGGCAGGGTAGGGAAATATAAGGGCTATATTTATGCAACACAGTTGTTGTTGTGTTGTGTGCCTTCAAGTCATTAAGGTCTTATGGCAGCCCTAAGACAAACCTACTACAGGGTTTTTTGGCACGTTTTTTCAGGGGGAGTTTGCCATTTCCATCCTCTGAGTCTGAGAAAGTGTGACTTACCCAAGGTCACCCAGTGGGTTTCCATGGTCAAGCAGATATTTGAACCCTGGTCTCCAGAGTCATAGTCCAACGTTGAAACCAACATACCACTCTCTCAATATTTCCCCAAGTTATCCTGCTGCCATTGCAGATAGCAAAGGACACTGTCTCCACTGTAAGCCTTGAAACAAGATTCTTCTGCCTGTCTGGACAGCTTGTGGGAGATTACCATTTTATCTTTGACTCTGGGTGGCAACATGCCTTGGGCTGACCCTTTGTACAGTCATGTTTGGGGGCATGTTCAGAGTCTACTTCAATGAGTAAGGTAGTCACAGTCCAAGAGCTGCATTTCAGATAGGTTTGCATATCAGCACTTCAGGGGTGTAAAGATTGGGGGGTGGACAAAATGAGGACACTGCTCCTCAAATAATAAATCTGCTCCCCCAAATGAAATTTCTTTCAGTCTCCCAATATCTAGCGTTGCAGAGCATGAGACTGAAAATCATTCACACTTGAAGCTCATTTGCTGTGTTCACATTCCTTTGGTCATTTTGCATGCCCCTTTGCTTTTGATGGCTAAGCTTTTGCTTCTTAATGCTCATCTCAAGTTTTCAGTTATTGCAATGCTAAAAATGTGGGAATTGAAGGGAAATTCCCAAATCTTGCCCCCCAACAGCAACACCCCTGGAGCACCATCTACTTCTAAGATGATTTGACCTACACTTGTCCATCCAATTTTGTAGCTTTGACTTTTGCAGCTTTGATTATTCACAGATTTTATTAATATGTTTTCCTCCAGCACAACTCTATGGCCAACTTTAACCAAAAGTCATACTGAAGGACTTAGAGATTCCTAGAGAGAATGCTCCACTAGCCATTTGTAGCTCCTCCAGTGCAATTCTATGGTCAATGTCTGACAGATGTTGACCACAGAACTGCACTGGAGGACCTAGAGATTCCTAGAGAGGTGTTCTCTCAGATAAAAATATAGTGTTTTTTGTTATTTGCAGTTTTTCCACATTCACAGGGGTCCTGTGCCCCTAACCCCAGCAAATGTGGAGGGACAAGTGTACAACAATAGGTTTTGAGCATTGGACTAACTCTGAGGACCAGGGTTTGAATCCTCAATTGGCCATGAAGCCCATTGCTGACATTGGGCAAGTCACACTCTCTCAGCCTCCCAAGAAAACCCCATAGGGTTGCCATAAATCAAAAATGACTTGAAGTCATGCAACAACAACAATGGGACTAACAATTAATCTCCTAAATTGTGTGTCCTTTCCTACCCACTTCCTGCAAATTGTCCCAATAAAGTCACTTACCTCCAACTGACAGAAAGATCCAAAGCCTGTTTATTGAAGGAAGTCTTCAATAAGTCTTAAATGTGATAAACTGGGCTTCAGGGTCAGATACTTGATACCTCAATACATTTCCAAGACTTAAGGTACCAGGGGATTTTTTTTTTCTTGTTTGCATTAATTGTGATGATTCCAATTTGGAAAGGTAAATATGTAGGACTGAAAGTATATCTGCAATATAAATTTAGCAATTGCATAACCATTTAGAAACAAAGGACATATGGGTCTCTGTTCACTGCAAGCGGAGCAAGGTGTGGTTCAAGACTGAGAAAGGGTCACTTGCCTTAATATATTCATGGGGTTAAATATACTTGAAATCAGTGGGACTTTTGAAATTGTGTTGCCAAGTTTTCAAAACCACAATAAAGTACAAGTGAAATTCATGACACACAGGGGTTGATAATCAGGCCATAGCTATTGACAGGTTTGTATGCAAAGGGATCTGGTAGCACCTTTGGGACTAACTGAAATAAAGAAGCTAGTAAAAAGTGAGTTTTTTAGAACTGAGTCTACTTCCTCAGATGCCTCCAACTCCATCCATGCATCTGTGGAAGTAGATCAAGTCTCCCAAAACTTATGCTACCAACGTCTTTCTCTCAGTTAATCTCAAAGGCGCTTTGCATCCTGATTTTTCAGATTATCATTACCATTATGGATTTCTTTGTACTGACCTGTTTATGTTCTAAAATACCAAAGGAAAGGATTGACTTCAGTTAGCTTTGGTCCAAAACACACTGCAGTAAGCACCCAGTTTGAGACTGCTTTAACTGCCTTGGCTCAGTGCTAGGGAATCCTGGGAACTGTAGCTCATTGTGGCCCCAGAGCTCTCTGACAGAATCACAGAATCATTGAATCATAAAATAATACAGTTGGAAAAGACTACAAAGGCCATCCAGTCCAATCCCTGCCATGCAGGAACTCTCAATCAAAGCATCCCCGACAGATGGCCATCCAGCCTCTGTTTAAAGACCTCCAAGGAAGGAGACTCCACTACACTCCAAGGAAGAAGTGTGTTCCACTGTCGAACAGCCCTTACTGCCAGGAAGTTCTTCCTAATGTTGAACTGGAATCTCTTTTCCTGGCGCTTGCATCCATTGCTCCAGGTCCTGTTCTCTGGAGCAGCAGAAAACAAGCTTGCTCCTTCCTCAATATGACGCCCCTTCAAGTATTTAAACAGGGCTATATATCACCTCTTAACCTTCTCTTCTCCAGGCTAAACATCCCGAGCTGTCTCACAAAACTACAATTCCCTAGTACTGAGCCAGGGTGGTTAAAGCGATCTCAAACTGGATTACTTCTGCACTGTGTTTTGGACCTTTGTCACCTTTTCCTCTATAACATTAATATACAGTCCACATTGAGAAATTACATGATGCACATATTTCTATCAGGAAGATAGTAATCTTAATGAAGACACACTCAAAATGCAGGGATTTGGACACCTTATTCAGGGGTTTGGACGTCTTATTTCCTGTGTCAAATTACAGGGGTTTGGACACTTTATTTCTTGTGCAAAAGGGAAAGCTTTCCAGCCTTAAAACAGAGGACATCGCTTATAAGGGACACCTCCCAGTCTCAGCCCTGTAAGGGACAAGCTTTCTGGCCTTAATAAAGGGACACTTGGCAGCACTAATGAGATCACTCTTATGGATGGGAACTCTCCTAAGCTTTCTACATGATAATACTCCATCTGTCCCTGACTTTCTCTTTGCTGGGAACAAGTGTTCTGTGGAAGAAGAAGAAGAGACTCTAGAACTGTAGATTGTCAGGGAGAGAGAAGATGTGTGTAGCCAGAAGGGGAGCCCTTAGATTTCAGGGCTTTGCTCATGGCTGCAGCCCTGTTTCCTAACAAACTCCTTCAAATAGATTGCATTACAGCCACCAGCAGCGCTGCTTCTTTGATGCTGGTGATATATATAGCATTACTTGAGGGGTATGTTTACACTGGAAAGAAAGCAGTTTGACACCACTTTAACTGCCACGACTCCATCCTCCAGAATACTGGGATTTGTACTTTGGTGAGGCAAGAGAGCTCTCAGACAGAATACCTCCCCAAACTACAAATCCTTTCTATGCCAGCTAGGTTAATAAATAGATTATAATCTATTTAGATTATTAATGTGGTTTGAGTGTTGGACTAGGAGACCACGATTTGAATCCCTGTTCAGCCCTGGAAAACCACCGAGTGATTTGGGGCAAGTCACACTTTCTCAGCCTCAGAGGAAGGCAACGGCAAACTTCCTCTGAGTCAATCTTGCCAAAAAATAAAACAAAACAAAAACTCCCATCCCAGTGAATTGGAGCTGACTTGAAGGCACATGATAACAAGGGTATCAGGTTTTCCAGCTTGTAATAATATTTTCTAAACGAATTTCAGCCACTGACTACACATCTTAAAGTCTTGCTCCTCTATTTTACCTTTAGTTTTCAAAAGGCCAGGCCAGGTGCAGGGCACTATACCTAAGGGCTACTCTAACTTGCACTTTCACTTCCAGAATCCTGCAGTGCCATTCAACAGAGGCTTTCAACGATGCTCAAACCCATCGAAATTATTTTCATAAAAGAGGTGGATTTTTCCCCAGATAAGCAGCCTTCATTTTGCTTGTGATGCTCCTCTAGAGGTTTAAATACGTTACCACTGGAGTTCCAACAATCCAGACTTCTAAAGAAATCTGTTCTCAGGACTGAGCTATATAAGCTTATAATATGATTTTTCTGTGTCTTCAAATACTGATATTTTAATTTTTTACATTAGAATAAGGCACCATTTGGTCATCAGCCTGAAGGGAGGCACTGGGGCAGTTTCCAAAAGGAAGGAAGGAAGGGGGTACAAGGAAAGAAAATGGACATTTCTAGGATCTTGCTGTGTATATGCAAGAAGGCCCACAACTATCTTTAAGGGGAGATGAGTCCTGGTGGGACCTCCAGTGAAGAATCGATGGATTCTTGAGAAGCACCTGGCCAGAGAAGGCTGTTGCCTCCATTATCTGTGGTCTGTAGGCTTTCCATGGGCATCTGAATGCCCTTTTGAAAAGAGGAGGCTGGATGAGACAGGAATCTGGTTAGATCCCTGACCTACACTCACTTTTTGCCCCATGGCGACTTTTTGCTCCCCTTTCAAACCCGAGTCCTTTGGGGCTTTGGAGGCTGCCGATAATCGCATACAAGCCCTGCCTCCTTGTCCTTTGCTTGTGAGGATAAAATGTTTTGCCTCCCATCGCAGCTCCAGCTCTTTGGAGGCCGAGGTCCGTCTTTCCAAAAAGCCTCCTTTTCTGTATCCTAACCCTGCTACTAGAAATACTTCAGACTTAAATATCGGCGCACTCCATCAGCGCTTCCGAGGAAGTGGAAAGCAAAGTCTGGAAGGCTGCTTGCTTGCATCAGCGCTTCCCAAATAATTCACTTTGGCACCACTTTCAACTGCCGTGGCTCCATGCTGTGGCCATCTTGGGATGTGTAGTCTGCTGTGGCACTGAGGTTCTCTGACAGAGCAGGCTCAATGCCTCTCAAAACTATAGGTCCCAGCATCCCCTGGTATGGAGCCCTGGCATTTAAGAGTAGTGTCAGACTGGATTATTTCTGCAGCCTAAAAGGTCCAAAACACACTGCAGAAATAATCTAGTTTGAGACGGCATTAACTGCCCTGGCTCAGTGCTAGGGAATCCTAGGAAATGTATTTTATTGTGGCATCAGAGCTCTCTAACAGAGAAGCAAAATTACAGTTCCTAGAATCCCCTAGCATTGAGCCAGGGCAGTTACAGCAGTCTCAAACTGGATTATTTCTGCAGTGTGTTTTAGACCTTTTCCTTTCTTCCTTTCCTGTGGCCGGACCTATTCATTCCCGAGGAGAGGGTGCTCGCTCTGCACATGCCTAGAGGCACTGTTTCCCCCCCCCTGACATTTCCCACGGGGCAGAACAACGGAGTTTAGGGAGTGGGCTTCAACCGTGGAGCTCAGCCGAACCAATGCATTCAGAGTAAACCCTGCTGAGTCCCCTGGAAGCGAGTCCCACTCCGCAGGGGAGGGCAGGGCAGAACCCCTCTCGGAAGAAGAAACCTGGCCCAGAACCCCCCAGGTTCCCTCCAAAGGGCGGCTCCGTCTCGGCGGGGTCTTTTGGAGGTACTCTTCCCTAACCCCCCCTCGCTCTCCTCCCAAAGTGCGATAGGTGGAAACACTGCGCATGCGCACCTCCCCCAACCCCCCTCCCCCGCCTCCTTCCCTTCAGACTTCGTCGCCGTCGCCTCCGCAACTTCTCCTTCCACTTGGAGGCAGCCGAGCAAGGAGCACCAGCAGCAGCGGAGAAAGAGAAGGAGACGAAGCAGGACAAGGAGCAGCAGCAGCAGCAGCAAGAGGAGGAGGAGACCCCCCCCCCCGCTGGTGGGGAGCAGCATGTAGAAGAAGAAGAAGAAGAAGAAGAAGGGCCCCAGGGGCATCCCCGGTCTCCCTCCCTCCTTCTCTCCCCGCCCGGGGCCATGGATCGGGGGCGAGGAGGCCTCAGCCTGGCCATGGGGCGCCCCAGCCCGGGCAGGGACCCAGAGCCCTGGGCGCCCAGGGACAGCCCTTAGCCCCAGGAGGCCCTGGTTGGCGGCAGCCCCCCCCCCCCCGCCCCCTGGGCCGGAGCCAGGCTTGGTCGCGGATGGACCTTCTTCTTCTTGTTGTTGTTGTTGTTCTTGTTGTTCTTATTGTCGGCGTGGTCCTCCTCTTCTTCCCCTCTTCCCGCCACTGGTCCCTCCTCCGCTGGCCACCTTGGCGCTTGGATTACTCGGCCGCCGAAGCCCCCGACGAGAGAGAGGCGCCCGCGGAGGAGAGCCTTCCCGGCCACGAGGGAGGTGAGTCCCCGAAGGGTCCCGGTGGGAGGGAGGGGTGTGTGGTGTGTGTGTAAGGAGAAGGCGTGGGGGAGGGGTGTGTGCCTATGACCTGGGAAGGGGAGGGGGAGTGTGGGGGGATGCTTGGGCCTGGCTCTTTCGGGGCCCGGGAGACTTCGGGGGGCTTGGGAGGCGGGCCCGAGGGGCTCTCTCTCGGGGCCGGAGAGCCTTGTTGGCTTCGCATCCTCCGTTGTCTGCTCGATTCCTTACAGTCGCCAAAAGGGTCAGCGAGAGTTCAGTTTCGCCTGGAAGGGAAAGCCTTCTTTTTTGGGTGGTGTGTGTGTGTGTGTGTGTGTGACTGTGTCTGTGTTTTTGGGTCGGAAACCCGGGAGACTTGTGTAAAAAACATAGATTTAATTTGGGACTAAATCAGGGCAGGGGGGATTAAAAGGGGACCCCTTTTCCTCTGCTTCCCTCGCAAAAAGCAAAGGCCATAAAAGAAAACCAGCCGAAGACGAGTCGGCCTTTCTTCTTTATAAACAGCCCTTCTCTCCTCCTTCCAAGGAACCCCCCAAAGGCACCCCCACAACCGAGGCGATTTGGGGGATGCCAGGAATAGCTTGGGCTCTTGTTCTCGGTCTCCCTCAAACCAAATGCCTCAATAGCCTTTCCAGACCCCCTCTTATCTCCAACCCTCCCCAGACTATTATTATTATTATTATTATTATTATTATTATTATTATTATTATTATTATTATTATTTTATTAAACAACCAAGCCCGGAGAGCAAGAGGCTTGCTCCGGATCACGCGCAAAAAACTTTTCTTTTCCCGTTTTTAGCCGCGCGGCTCTTTTTCGTTTGCAGGCTTCTGTCGGGAAGCGGAGTTGTACCTTTTTGGGGGCCAGGCTTTTTGGCCAGGTTTAAAATGGTTCCTTTCACCCCCGATTTGAGGTCTTTGGGACATTAGTATTTGCAAAAGAAAAGAACTAGGACTCGATCTCTAGGATTGGGGGAGCCTTTCCTTCCCGCTTTGGGTCTCCAGTGCCCTGTCGGCTGGATCGGATCATCTCAATAAAGGGTGTTTTTTTAAGGCCCCGAAGGCAGGGATTTTGGGGGGACCGGGGACGAAGAATCCCGTCGCTAGGAAGGAGTCTTTTCTCGGGCCCTTTTGGCGGCGGAGGCTGCCCCCCGTTGGGCGGGGGGGGGGGAAGGCCCCCCCCCCCCCCAAGAGGGCCGCCAGGTTTCTTTCTAGCCGAAAGGGAGGGATTTGGAGTTTTACAAGGGAAAAAAGAAAGAAAGAAAGACCCTCGGGGTGGTCGCTCCCGGGCTGACCAGGCGTCCTCCTTTTTCAGGACGCGTCCTCCATTTCAAGCTTCCATCCAGGAGGAATTCCACAATTGTCCTCTATTTCCAGCATCACTAAGAAGCAGCGTTTTGAGCTTTTCCAGGAGGACATGACCTCCGTTTCACCCTTCTGTCCAGGAGGAATTTCAACATGTCCTCCGTTTTGAGGGCGACCCAGAGCTCCTCCTTTTCCAGGACGATTTTCTGTCCAGGAGGATATCCAAAATGACCTCCCTTTGAAGCATGCCTAAGAAGCATGGGTTTATATTTCTAAGAGTGTTTTGAGTGTTTATTTGATCGTTCCCTCCATTTTGCTGAAAGGTCCTCCATTTTGGCGGTGCCTCGTCCTCCTTTGCTGTTAGGACACCTGGTCACACTGGAGGCTCCCTACTTGCACCCTCCCTTGCCATTTCCCCCCAGAGAGGTGACTTGCTTTACATACTCAGAGTGTGTAGGGAGATCTTGTAGCACCTTTGAGACTAACGGAAAGAAAGGAGTTGGCAACCTGAGCTTTAGACAAAGTCTACTTAGATGCATTTGGTGGAAGTAGACTTCAGTCTAGGAAAGCTCATGCTGCCAATTTCTTTCTTTCCCGTTAGTCTCTGAGGTGCTACAAGATCTCTGTCTACATACTGATTGTACAGACAGTGGGAGAGGAGAGTATGCGGAGAGCTCTTGTAGCACCTTTGAGACTCACTGAAAGAAAGAAGTTGGCAGCATGAGCTTTCCTAGACTTCGGTCTAAAATTCATCAGATCCTTTTGGTGGGAAAAAAAAGCATCAGAAGAAGTAGAGTGAAGTCTAGGAAAGCTCACGCTGCCAACGTCTTTCTTTCAGTGAGTCTCAAAGGTGCTACAAGATCTCTCCGCATACCCATAGAAAGAGAGATAGTAAGGTTTCTGTTTTCGGAAGATGGTTCCTCTCCTCTCCTAGATCATGCCCTGGTCGCCTTGTGTTTGGCTCCTGTGCTCTGAAGAGTCTCCAGTGGGAGGAAGATCCACCTGGGAATGCCAAAGTCAGGTCCCCGAGGATGTTATGTGTTGTGATGACAACCGACAAGCTGGAGAGGCTCCCCTGTTGTGGCCAGTGCTCTAGCAGATTTCCCCTCGAGAGCTAACCTCCTTGACCTGTTACCTCCCTTCAGTCCCATGGCTTGGCATAGGAGAGTTCCCCAACACATACACACAACCATGCAAACACGCGAACCTGCGCTTCAGACACACGGCCAGACACAAAACATGCCAGAACCGAAAGCAGAAAAAGCAATACAACTGAGGAGGGTTTCGTGCCAAAGGCTTCAGCCAGAGGGGGTTTGTCGTTGCCCTCCTCTGAGGCTGAGAGAGTGTGACTTTGCCCACAGGGGTGGCTTTCCAGGGCAGAGCTCTCTGGCCTCCTCTCACCGGCTCAGTGCTTGCTTAAGCCTCTGGGTCCTTGCCCTGGGCAAGGAGGAGGTGGCCTCTCTTGAAAGCCAGTTCGGGGCGCCCCACTTGGCTTCTCTTCCTTGACGCTTGTTGTGTGCCTTCACGTCGTTTCGGACTCAGGCGACCCTCTCCTGGGCTTTTCTTGGCAGGTTTTCTCAGAGGGGGATTTGCCATGGCCGTCCTTGGAGATGAGCCGAGAGAGTGGCATTGGGGGAGTGGGTTTCCGACCCTGGCCTCCGCAGTCCTAGCCCAAGGCTCCTACCCCCCCCCCCCCCGGCTCCCTCTTCCTTTGCTCACCATCCTCTGACCCCTGAGAGGGTCGCCATCAGTCACAGCAACAGCCCGGTGGGGTAGGCCTGTGCCTCCCGAGAGGTTGAGGCTGAGAGGGGAAGGGGCCCCAGGGGACGCCCTGCCACCCCTCCCCCCCGAAGCCCTTCACTTGGCCCGGGTCCTCCGCTTCCCACCTTCCCCCTCGCCTCCCCCGGTTCGGCAGCCCTGACTTGCTGGGCTCTCCTTCTTCTCCTTCCTCCTCCTTTCCTCCTTCTCCTCTTCTTCATCACCTTTCTTTTCCTCTTTCTCCTCCTCTTCTCTTTGTCTTCTTCTTCTTCCTCCTCCTCTCTTCTTCTCATTCTTTTTCTTCTTTCTCCTCCTTCTCCTCTCCTCTTTCTTCTCTTTCCTTCCTTCCTCCCCTCCCGAGAGAGTGTGTATGTAGTAGAGCGGGGAGGGCTTTCTTTTCCTCCATTCCCCGGAGGGGCTTCCGACTGCCGGGGATCTGAAGCGGGCGCCGTCGGCGGGCCCTGGGGCCTCTCTCCCGGCTCCCTCCCTCCTGGGCTGCCTCGGGGACGGGGGTGAAAGGGGCCCTGATCTCCCCCCCTCCGCCTTTACCTGCGCTTAGTGGATGGAGAGGGTTTGGAAAAGAAAGGGATCCTTGAGGTGAGAGCCGTGTGTGCGTTGTGTTGGGGGCCTCCAAGTGGCTTTATCGGGCGGTTTTCTTGGCAAGGTTTGAAGGGGCTTTGCCATCGCCGCCTTCTTCAGAGGCCGAGAGAGTGTGACTGGCCCAAAGTCAGCCCGGGGGGGGGGGAGGGTTCATGGCCGAGTAGGGATTTGAAGCCTGGTCTCCAGAGCCATCGTTCGGCGACGCCAGGCTGGCTCTGCGGGGGCCTCTCCTGACCGCCCCCAAATCCAGGCCCGTCGGAAGAGGCCTTCGGTTTCCCCGCCTGGGGCTCTCCTTGGTCCAGGGTCTCTTTCCCGACTCACACTCTCTCAGCCTCCTCTGGGGAAGGCCCTGGCAAACCCCCTCTGAACACGTCCAGCCAGGAGAGGGCCGCCTTGAAGGCACACAACGACGACGACGAGGACTTTCCCTGGGCCCCTTTCTTCTCTTCCCTGGCCTCCGGCTCTTACTCCCGAGGGCGCTGCCCCCTTTTAGCCCCGGGGGTCGGTTCCCACGGAGGGAAGCCAAATCCTGCGGGAAGGCGGCTTCGGCCCCTGGCAGGGCGGCGGCGGGAGGCAATTCATTCCCGTGGCACAAGGCAGCCCTGAGTCGGACGACCGGGGTAGGGCTGGGGCAGGGGACCCGGCGTCCTCCTTTCCCAGGCCAACCTTCTGCCCAGGAGGAACCTCGCCATGCTCTTCGCTTTGAGCAGGACCCAGCAGCTGGCCTTGACGTTCTTAGGAGCCTTTCCCGCTTTTCTGTTGCCGTGTCCCCCTTTCCCCTCCAATGTCCCACCTCCTTAGTGGCGCCTCGTCCTTCCTTTTCCAGGACATGCCCTCCATTTCCACCTTCTGCCCAGGAGCGGTTCCAAAACGCGGTTCAGTGGGAGCAAGGCTGAGAAGCAGGAGTGTTTGGGGCATTTATGTAGGCGCCTCTTCCATGTTTCTCGAGTGTCCTCCATTTCCCAAAGCCTTGTCCTCCTTTGCGGTCAGGACAGCCTGGTCACCCCGGGACCGGCTCCTCCTCAGATGAATGAAACCGGAGCCCGGGCGGGGAATCGAGGCCAACCTGGGGCTCAGGAATGGCCCGCGGCCTCCGGTTTCCTTGCTTTGCCTCCTGAGGCCCTGGAGGCCGCCGTCGTTTGCTGACCGCGTTACAACGGATTCGGTCCAGTTTAAACCTTGCAAAAGAGCCCAGGAGGGAAGAAAAGCCCACCGTTCCTGCTCTCTGCGCAGGAGAGACTGTAGCTCCTCTCCCCCGAATTTGGCCGGGGTTTCCGTCTGGCGGGAGGGCCTTTCCCCAAGCCGGGGGTCTGCGCTTAGCCAGGGCCTGGAAGAAGAAGAGCGCAGCCCCTCCGACAGCCGCCGGGCTAAGGGGAGTCGGCACCGTCGGGAAAGCCACTTTCTAACCCATGAAGCCCCTTCAGCTACTTTCTAACCCATTGGAACCGACGAGGACCTTCGGCCATCGAGGCATTTCATCCCAAGTAGCCTCGCTCGGGGAAAGCCGCCCAGGTTTTGTGGGTATTTTTTTTTGGGGGGGGGGGAGGCAGGAACAGAGAGAGACTGAGACGGACTGGAGCTCAACTTGGGGGGCCCTCGGGTCTTCCTCCCCCGTCGCCCCCACGACCCTCGAGGGTCTTACACTGGAGAGATCTTGTAGCCCCTTTGCGACTCACTGAAACCAATTGGCATCATGAGCTTTGCTAGACTTCAGTCTACTTCCTGAGATGCTCTGCTACAAAAGCTCCTGCTGCCACCTTCTTTCTTGGAGCTACAAGGTCTCTCTGCGGACTGGTTCTACAGACTACACGGCTGCCTCTTTGAATGGTCTGTTCAGGAGCCCCGCCGGGAAGTGAGTGAAGGTGGAGGCGGCCCGGTTGGGTCTCCTGAACGGATCCTATACCAAGCCGTCGAGGGCCCTGCTGGCGGCGGGGGAAAGAAGAGCCCGAGGTCTGGGGCTAGCCAAGCCAGGCGAAAGGCGAGGGCATGGCTGCTGTATTGCTTCGCTATCGATTCCTCCCCCTTTCTTTTTTAGACCCCCCTTTGCCACCCCCCCCCCCTGCCCCCCCCCCCGGGAATGGGCTCCATCCTCTTCCCCGGCCCCGGTTGGACGGCGACGGGAGTCGGGAGGCGGAAAGGCGAGCCCCTGCTTCCTCCTGCCTTGGCTTTTCCTTGTGGCCCCTTCCTCTCCGTCCCCTCGGGTCTCCCGGGGCTTTCCGCGCAGAGGGAGGCTCTGCTGGGGAGGCGGCCCGGTCCTTCTCTCAGCTCCCCCCCCCCGAAAGTCCTAAAGCGCCGCTTCTTCGACGGCTGGAAACCCAAGAGCCCCCCGCCCTTTCCCTGCCCCCCCCCAAGGTCTGCGCTTGCTCCCAGCCCCGAGGGCAGGATGTGTGTGGATGCGGATGTGGGGGACCTTCCCAGGAGGGGTCGTGGTCGCCGGGGCTCAGCGGGAGGGAGAGAGGCGGAGATAGAGGGGGAAGCAAGGAATGCCTGTAATTCAGAGCCCAGCATCCCCCCCCCCGCGGCGGGTCCTTTCCCTCTGCGGCTCCCTCCCTCCCTCCGACATCCCCCCCACAGTCGCCCCCCCCCGGATCCCACGCCTGGCTTGGAGGCTCCGCGGGCTGCGCCTCTCGTCGGGAAGCGGGGAAGGTAGTGGGGCGCTTGCCGTCTTGAGGGAGGAAGAGGAAGGCCCCCGAGCGGGAGGGGTCCCTGGGTGCCCCTCGGCCCCCCTCCGTCTTCCCCCGGCAGCCCTCGGGGAGGGAGGGGAAGGCTCCGGGGGTGGCGGGGCTGAAGGGCCAGGGCTGGGAGATCGCGGGATGGGCCCAAGCCCAAGTCATCCCCTCTCTCTTCTCCTTCTGCTTCCCTCCTCGCCTCCAGAAGTCCCTGGCAGCCCCGGTCCGAGGGGGAGCTTGCTCGACGGGAGCCATGCCTTCTCCCAAGGCCCTCTTCTTGGCCCTGGCCATCTTCGCCTCCCTCATCCAAGTGGTCATAGAAGCCAGCTCCTGGTGGTAAGTTGACTCCTACGACTCTCTTTTGTCCTCCTCCTTCGCTCTCCTTCTGTTGGTTTAAAGTTTAAAAAAGACCTGGTCCTCTTCATCGTCACCCTAAAAAACAACAGAAACACCAACCCAGATGCCATTTCCACTTAAGGCCAAGGAGGCCCATACTTTGAAAGACCTCAGCCCTCCCTAGCCACAGATTCTTGATCCACGGATGAAAATATTCCAAAATTATATTAAAGCCTCTTCTGTTTGTGTTTCAGTTTTCAACACTGAAAATATCCCAAAAAGGAACAGACGGCAAATAGTAAACCCTGGTTTTGCCATTTCATATAAATGACACTGTTTTACTACAGCATCCATGGCTTTTGGTATCCATGGGGGGGGGGGGGTGTCCAGCCACCAAACCCCAGCAGATAGCAAAGGCTCCTTGCCCCAGTAAACCCACATTGGACCCATTTTTCCCCCTCTTCCTTTGGGTGGGGGTAAGGCAGGGATCTTGGTAACTACTGTTCCTTTATGTAGTCCTTTAAATAATGCTAGTTTGGGATAAAGCAGTAGTACTATTGGGACAAAATAAAACATGAGCTGATACTGGGGAATGTCCAGCTCATGTTTTAAACAGGTGTAACACTTCCAAGGGACAGGCTTAGACTTTTTTCCTTTTGTAAGAATCAGATCCAGGAGGTTATGCAGTTTTTAAGCCCACTTGGGAGCAAGCCTCTCTAAACACAGCAGGATTTACTTTCGAGCAGCGGTTCTAAATTAGCAAATTTAAACAGTAACAATAGCAACCACCCTAAGGCACATAGGTTGGTCGTAGTATTTATTATCTGAATTCATTTGGGCATGAATCTCGGTTGTGAAGTTAAAGTTTATATCTTTTTCTCTTTATTGAATACGAGAGATTCAGTGCAGTCACACCAAACATGCATCATCCTCATTGAGAGTTTTAGTTATATCCTGCATTTTTCCCATATTGGAACTCAGAATGTTTGGCATAATTCTTCAGTTGTTGATTCTTATTGTCTTTTAAGAACTATGAAGTATATTAGACAAGAAAATGCCTTCTGCTTGCATTTCAGTTTTAAAAACTGGGGGCTCATCTTGGGGTCCTCACACCCCACTAGGTTTTTTAAAATATCTTCAGGGAGAGTATGAAACTTGAAGCCAGGGAGAGATGGGTAAACATCATTTAGATAGCTGTATGGCTTGATGTGTCTGTCTTGAGCGTAACTTCATGCATGTGGTTTTTGTTAGCTTTTCAACCCTTGAAGAGAAAATGGAAGATTTCTTCTCCTTTGGATTTTGCCCAGTCTTTCCCAGTATATCACTGGAATTTAGTCTCAAGTAAATTTGTTCTGGGACTGAATTCCACGCTGGCAAAACTGAATCAGCATGTGCGTCCGAATGCTGTTTTTGAGCCTGTCCCCTGTTAAAGTTTCTCTCTTTCCCTAGGTCTCTGGGCATGAACCACATGAATCCTATGAACCCCGTTCAGATGCCTGAGGTGTACATCATTGGAGCCCAGCCGCTGTGTAGCCAGTTAGCAGGCCTCTCACAAGGACAAAAGAAACTCTGCCACTTATATCAGGACCACATGCAGTACATTGGCGAGGGAGCAAAGACGGGGATAAAGGAATGCCAATATCAGTTTCGCCATAGAAGATGGAATTGTAGCACCGTGGATAATAACTCTGTTTTTGGCAGAGTCATGCAGATAGGTAGGAAGTGCCTTGGAGTGCATGTGTGGTACTTACATCATGTTGTGTGCCATGAAAACGTGCCAGGTTTTTTTATAGGCCATTGAAGCCTGTCAAGAAGGGGGAAACTAATGCTTTTTCCCAGAGTTGGTTCCTTCTCTGGAAGCAGCACATGTGAGACTGCTGGGATGTGCAAATGGAAGAGCAGCATTCTTGCACTGTCCCAGCGTGGCTTGACATAACTCAGTACCTAAATTGGGATTGAAAGTGGAAATAAAGAGTGATGTTAGGCCAAGGGAAGGACCTTTTCTTCAGGTTAACCAGCCATCATGATTTTTCCATGCAGCCCATTCTTCCTTGCAGTCCAAACTTTTCTATATTAACCCAGAAGTAAGCCAGTGCAGCCTGCTCTCTAGTAAATATGTTGAGGATTGCAGCCTAGGTCTCTGTGAAAAGGAAAACAAAACAAAACATAATTTGTATAAAAGGAGATTTAAATTTAGAAGCAAAATGTATTGGCAGACAGTATACTTTCAGTGAGAATGCACGTAGATGTTGCGTGCATTTAAATAATTGTTGTTAATTAAAAATGCTTCCTTGTAGCAATCTACCAGCTCCTGTGTGCTGAGACTGTATTTTCTGTCAGTGTACTTTCGGCACTTTCCTTTTTCTGGAGAGCTCACATCAGCACAAATACTGCCCCTGGTTAAATTTTAAAAGGGCTGATTCCTGAAATCCCCTGAGTGCAGGATTGGGCCCAAAGGCATTGTCACTGTAATGATTGATGGATTGTACCCCCATTATAATTAGGACATCTGCACATCTACATCTGTACCTCTTTTCCCCCACCATATAACTCATACCTTAAACATAGTAGCATTTCTAAATGCTGAGACCTAAATCTAATTTTAAATCCCTCTTTTGAAACAAGATAGGAAAGGATCGGACTGACTTTTTAAATTAGATTAAAGGTAACTTCATTTATGAATTAGAAAGCTTCTGCACTGCTTGAAGGGATGCTGTTAAGCCATATTTACCCTAAAAGTTAATTTTATGTAAAAATAAGCTTTACAAAAATCTCAGATTAAACATTTTCCATGACTTTTTAAAAAATGCACTAAGTGGAAACATTTGTTTTTTTTCCCGCCTTTGGAATATATCAGCATTCTCTTACATTCTGAAAAGCAAACAAAACCAGACAAACAGAGCAAGAGGTTCTCTGATGTCTAAGTTGTCGTGGTCTCTTCATGCACAATTTGGAACATACATGGATCCTCATTGGTTTCAGGCCTACCCATAATACCCCTGTATTTATTCTTCCCTCCTCCCTTAACACCCCTGAATTTTCTTGATTTGATTTAAGCTGGGTAAGTGGCCACTTAGATCAACTGAAAATAGAAGTGAGTATAATATGTGTATCCAGCTCTTAAAGATCCTGAAAAGAGTATTCATTGAGAACAAGTGTGTGCTGTCATTTCATGGTTGGGTCCAGCTTCTTTGAATAACCTGCGTGCTTCATTGCTGTTTCTCTTGAATGAGGGAGAAATTCTTGGCTTCATGTGCCAGTTTGCTTAAACACTGTCTAGGCTCGCAGTGCTATAAATCCATTGGCAGTACAGTTACTATAGAAAGTGAAGACAGCTGGACCTTGCCATTAGACTCATATGTTTAAGGGCAAGGATGTGCAGCTCTTCAGATTTATTGGACTGCAGTTCCCAGCATTCCTCCCCATTGACTATGTGGGCTAGGACTGATGGGAGTTACGTGCAACAACATCTGGAGGACGTCATGATTCCCTCCCATGCTCCAGGAATACTGGGCTGATTTAACATGGAAAAATTATAACTTGATAAATAATGATGATGATAATTATAATAATTTTTTTACCTGCCTCTTGAGGTGGGTAACAACAAATCAACAATCAACACCAGTTAAAACCCATTAATTAAAACATGCAATATTTTAAAAGGACAAATAAAACATGCACATTTTAAGACAGCTCACTCTTATATTTCAGCATTTAAATTCACAATTTAAAAATCATCTGGATAAGCATGCCAGAAGAGACTGGTCTTCAGTACTGTTTTAAATTTGGACAGTGTATTGAGCTGTCAAATTTCTCCTGGCAGGTCATTCCACAGTCTAGGGGCAGCTGAAGAAAAAGTCCTCTGGCTGACAGTTGCCAACCTAGTCCTGGCTGACTGGAGTAAATGTCTATATGTTTGAATGTAGCACACTAAATATAATATTTCTGACCATTGCTGTCCAAAATTAAGTAGCTGTAGAATTAAGTTAGTCTGGATAGTTCTAAATGGTCCTCTTCATGGCTGAAATGGCAATTAAGGTATCACTGGGGTAACGAACCATAATCTGTATACGGTATAAATGCTGGCATCAAGTTCTGTGAACGGTAAATCTAATATTCCACAATATTGCTGACTGAAATGATTAAACATGCTCCTTCTTGAGTTTGAATGATCCTGGAAAGTTAATTGCATAATGTTAAAGAAGTGTGTGTGTGTCCTCCCTCTACCCAGAGTGGAAATAAAATAGCAAATTTCAACCCAATGACTCACTAAGTGACCAATGACTGCTGCTTTTATAAAAAAAAAATCTGTGTCCATCACTGGATTTGCTGGGAAAAATTCTACTGTTCTTAGCTATAATCATGGAATTTCTGCTTCAAGTTGGGAAATCTCTTCAAAGTAAATATTAACAGTGTATCTTATCATATGTTTGAATACCAATGCAAGGCTAGCATCCTGTATATCGTTGAGCCACTTAAATCCTGCGTAAATCAGTGGCACTTAAAAAGCTGATCTATGTTCAGGATTATTGCTTCACTTCCCTTTTGAGAATTGCAAACAAATCCTTTAAGTTTTCCCCTCAGAATCACTCTTTTTAATGGAAACGAGCCATGTTGAAAATACAAAGCAACAGGATGCTCTCCAGATATATTAACCATGCTGTCTGGGGACAATGGTTGTCATAGTCCAATACATCTGAATAGTCTCGCCATTCAGGCTTTTATGTAAGGCTGATGTAGAGGAATCCTATTTGCATCTAGAATAGGAAGACAATTTGCTAAAGAAACTTTTGCTGGCAGTGAGACTTCTAATAATGTAAAGGTTGACAAGACACTCCTTAAATGTTTGAGGAGTCTTTACCCACTGCCTGAAAAATGCGTTTCAGGCTAAACAACCTGTTTTCCCTTCCTCTGCAAATAAATGTCTTCCATCTGTTGTTTTTCTTAGAAACAGGTCTATCTTTGTGCTTTTGATTCCAACTACACTGGAAAGGAATATTTAAAAATATGTTTTTGGAGATGAATGTATATGTGGCATTTTCCTAAATGATACTAAGACATATAGGATAGTAATCTATGTGGAAAAGTGGATTACAGAGTCAAAGCTCTTATGGGTTTCACTGTGAATTATACCTGAATAAGAATTACAGGGTTCTTCCAGGGTTTCACTGTTCAGTGTTAAAGTTAATTCTGCTTTTGTGACAGGACCAAGAACTGTTTTGTCACAGACAGAAAGCACAGCTTTATGAATATTTATTTGGAAGTAAGTGGTGCATTCTGTGAAAATCAGGGGAAAGCATTGTTTGTGATCAGATCTTTTTTGCCAGTGGAAGGCATATTCAGGATTACCTGTGGGCTATATGAAATTTGGGTCTTGGATAAACAGCTCTTCTTTGACAGAAAAAAGCTCTAAGTTTTTTTTAGAAGTCCTGTCTTTTTGAAACTTTAAAAGACCATGGGTTTAGAAACTTAAAATTAGTATTAATTTCATTCATTAGTTTGTTTTTGAATACCTGCTGTGCGAAGATGTGGACCACATAGAACTACAGAGCTTCCTTGCTGTCCTGGGACAACTTCCTTTGCTACTGTTTTAGATGACTACAAGGGCTGAATGATTTGGCTAAAATCTGGAGGGAACTGGGATGGATGGCTTGTGGATTTTGTTACGCTTCAAAGCAGTGGAACTTGTGTAGCTGAATTAGTTGGGGGCAAATTGGATCCAGGGAATGGATGAAATAAAGTGTTTCCCTTCAGGGTATTCAGTAACAGGCCCACTTGAGCTGCCGCACGGCCTCTTACCATAAAAGTTCCGCTAAAAAATCTCTTTCAAGCCTTAGAAATATGGTAAGTTATGTAGAATACGTTTCTAAAGTAGGCTTCAGTTATTTTTTTGCATCAACGTGTGGAACTGATATCCAGGCTGGAAGGCATCTCTCCTAAAAGCCATTCTTATGAGATTAATTAGCTTACTAGAGATGTCAAGATGGTGAATTTCTTCTTAAGTAGCTCTTTTCAAAAGAGGGAGTTTGGTGCTTTCCCCCCAAATCTGAGTTTTATCTAATACCAACAAACTTGGTGAAATGTTGTACTGAAGTTTACATCTTTCAGTTTACTTTTTAAAAAGTCAATTAATCACATTGGGGGGAAATCTCATCATTTAAAGGAAATTTATCTTAGTCTATAAGGAATAATAAATATATGTACCCGACCATTACACTGAACTTCCCTCTCTCTTCAATATTCTTTCTTGCAGGCAGCCGGGAGACTGCCTTCACTTACGCAGTCAGTGCCGCTGGGGTTGTTAATGCTATGAGCCGTGCCTGCCGAGAGGGGGAGCTTTCTTCCTGTGGTTGCAGCCGGGCTGCCAGACCAAAAGATCTGCCTCGGGACTGGCTATGGGGTGGCTGCGGGGACAACATTGATTATGGATACCGCTTTGCCAAGGAGTTTGTGGATGCTCGTGAACGAGAGAGAATATACCAGAAAGGGTCTTATGAGAGTGCCAGGATCTTAATGAATCTCCATAACAATGAAGCAGGGAGGAGAGTAAGTATCCCCAGAAAGTTTTATTTTTCTACTGCCTCTTATTTCAGACAAGCCATCTTTGCTGCTGTATTGTTTCCAGGCTCCATTTCACCCCACTAACATTTATTCTCAAACCTGGGTATAATTGTCTTTTGTACGATCAGTTTTCTTCTAAATTAGCTTTCTTGTAAGAGTTGGAACTGTCATGTGTGAGAGAGTAAGAAAGAGAGAGAAAGACAACAAGAACAGAGCAATACTTCTGTTTAGATAATGAAGGGGAAAATGTTCAGTTTGGAATAAAGAAGAGAAAGAGTAGAAGAAAAAGCTCACCAATACTTGATAGTCCATTGCTTTGATTTCTTTCCTCCACATGGGGCTGAATGTATACTCCCCCACTCCCTGGTTGTTCTAGTAGAATTGTGCAAGTTACAGTGAATTTTCTGCAGAATAGAATTTTATGAGTTTATATTTCCAACCAATCCAGTTTTCTTTGGAAAGGATGGAAGAATTGCTGTGTTTGATGGAGCAAAATGTTCTTTTGTGGGGGGTGATTTTTGCTCTTCCTTGTAAGGCTGTGAAAAAAAACACCACCCACCCCTTCTGATATTATTAGAAAACATGCTCTTCTGTGGTGGAGGTTGGTTTTTATGGCTTTTTTAATCTTCAAAATCTTTTAAACGAAGGAGTGTAAACTTCATTTTATTGCTCTGAAGTAGAAGCAGCCAAAGTCATTATTTTCCTAGAATTGACGGTGCCAGGAGTAGTCGACTAGAGAATTTACACTTGTGTTTCAAGGTGAATTAAGATGAAGGATAATTGAAAATTAATAGCATTTAAATGTGAGAAGAAGGCATTTGAAGGCACTGGGAAGGCCAATTTCCTGCAAGACAAAAGAAAAATGACTTTTCACAGTTGCCTACCTTGGCTTTGAGTGGCTCCCCCATCACCCCCTTTGAGCTGCCTTCCTACAGTGGTATTTGGCAGAGTTTGGACTTTTCCCCCTCCCTCAAACTCCCTTTCTTTCTCTTTCTTTCACACACTTTCACACACACTTTTTAATGCTGGGTGGAAGTGGCATTGAGCATCCACCTAATGTGTCAGACCCCAGGATTTTTGGGGCTGTGTCAACACTGACTCATGTCTATTTATATAGGGTAAATTATCAAGTTCTCGTTGCCAAGGCTCTACAAAGAGGATATTGCGGTGTTGGGCTGTCCCCCACCCAGAGGTGTTTTGGGGTTTTCTCTTTTGGATGGAGTCACTCAGCCATGCATGGTGTGGGAGGGAGCTGCTTGAACTAAGAGTGGAAAATCTGTATTAGGAGCAGCATATATTTCCAGTAGGATGGAGAAGGCAAAAGAGGGAGTGAAAGGGAGGAAAAATCTGATACAAGTCTAGTATTGCCAAGTTAGTCAACTAATAGGTCAACTGTTATTGATTATTTAAGCTTATTTAAAAAAAACAACAGTTGTTGTGTGCCTTCGAGAGGTTTGCTTCGCAGAATTTATTCAGAGGGGGGTTTGTTCTAGCTTTCCTCTGAGGCTGAGAGAGTGTGATTTGGCCGAGGTCACCCAGTATGTTTCCATGGCCAACTGGGAATCTGAACCTTGATTTCCCAGTGTCCTAGTCCAGCATCCAAACCATTAAAGTCAGTTTGTACAGATCTATAAGTCACATTCTCTCCTCTGAACAAATTTTGCCAAGAAAACCCTGTGATAGGTTTCTTGTAGGGTCTCTGTAAATCAGAAATGACTTGAAGGCACACAACAACAACAACAACAACAACAACAACAACAACAACAACAAGTTTTATAAGGATGAGAGTCAGGGGATTTCATTTGGGCTCAGCTGTTTCTAGTTTCTTTCTTTTCCTGTTTCCTCTATAATGCTCCTGTTCTGTTGTCCCCAGCTCCTCCTTAACGGGGAGAATTGACAGGAAGGAAATCTCCCAAGTTTCCCTTAAAACCACTGTTCTGCCTAATCCCACAAGCTAGGTGGGCTCAAACACTGGGTGCTTTCTGGCTTGAATGACTTTAAACTAGGCTTCTGATTCTGGTTACTGAACAGAACTGGTCTGGACTCTGGCCACCCACCATGGCATGGGAGATTGGGAGGAGGAGATAACTAGCTGTGAGCTGGGAAGGCAGGGCAGGCGGTGGGAAGGGAAATGCAGTAGCCGCCAGTGTTCAAATGCATGGTTCCTGACTGAATTATATCCCCAAAAGCTGCAATAACTTCTGCTTGCAAGGCAGCTATCCCTTCAGTATCTTTCCATTTGAATGGTGTTGGCTCTGTCTCTTCCACTGTTACCTTCCAGTGCTGAAAGGTAAATGTGGAAAGAACCTTAAGTTTCATCACAGTTAGCAAAATGATCTTACCAGTTTGGATGTAAATGGCATTTGCATTAACAAAAGTGCCTTGTTTGGACTGCAGAGCCAAAAAGGGTTGTCACAAAACAGGAAGTTGAAGACGGTGTTAGATGGTAAGAGTTAATTGTGATTTTTCATAAAATAGGAAGTAGAAGATGGCAATGGCTGCATATGGTGCTAAACGATATCATTTATTTTATTTAAAGCATTTGTATACTGTAACTGTTCCCAGTGTGGTTCTCACCATTGACAGCACAACTGAAATTAAAGAAATAATAAAATACAAAAATCAAATTTCTAGTTCTAACTAGAGTAGGCTCCATTCAATCAATTGGTGCATGGTGAGTCAACACGTAATGTAAATCCCACTAATTCAGTGGGCCTTTTCTAGCTGGGATTAAAACTTGGAATTTTTTAAAGGCCAGTATCAATTGAAATGATAGAATCATAGAGTTGGAAGAGACCGCACGGGCCATCCCCCTACCATGCAGGAAATCCAAATCAAAGCATCCCCAACAGATGGCCATCTAGCCTCTGCTTAAAGACCTCCAAGGAAGGAGACTCCACTACACTCTGAGGAAGTTTGTTCCACTGTCGAACAGCCCTTACTGTCAGGAAGTTCTTCCTAATGTTGAGGTGGAATCTCTTTTCCTGTACCTTGCATCAATTGTTCCGGGTCCTGTTCTCTGGAGCAGCAGAAAACAAGCTTGCTCCCTCCTCAATATAATAATAATAATTAATAATTTGTTTTATTTATATACCGCTATTCCAAAGATCATAGCGGTGAACAGCAAGTAAGCTAATTAGCAAGTAAGCTAATTTGCCCCCAACAGTCTGGGTACTCATTTTAGCCACCTCGGAAGGATGCAAGCCTGAGTCAAGCTTGGGCCCTTTTGCTGGTCTTGAACTCGCAACCTTGTGGTCTTGAGTGAATGGCTGCAGTACAGGCATTTACCCACTGCGCCACCAGGGCTCCTGTCAAATATTTAAACAGGGCTATCATATCACCTCTTAACCTTCTCTTCTCCAGGCTAAACATCCCCAGCTCCCTGAGTCGTTCCTCATAGGGCAAGGTTTCCAGACCTTTCACCATTTTAGTCGCCCTCCTCTGGACATGCTCCAGTTTCTCAATGTCCTTTTTGAATTGTGGTGCCCAGAACTGGACACAATATTCCAGGTGGGGCCTGACCAGAGCAGAATACAGTGGCACTATTACTTCCCTTGATCTAGACATTATACTTTTATTGATGCAGCCTAAAATTGCATTGGCCTTTTTAGCTGCCACATCACACTGTTCACTCATGTTCAACTTGTGGTCTACTTGGACTCCCAGATCCCTTTCATATGTACTTTCATTCAGCAATGTGTCTCCCATCCTATATCTGTGCATTTCATTTTTCTGCCCTAAGTGCAGTACCTTACATTTCTCTGTGTTGAATTTCATTTTGTTAGCTTTGGCCCAGCTTTCTAGTCTATTCAGATCATTTTGAATGTTGATCCTGTCCTCTGGAGTATTAGCTATTCCTCCTAATTTGGTGTCATCTGCAAATTTGATAAGTATGCTCCCAATTCTGTCATCCAGGTCATTGATAAAGATGCTGAATAGCACTGGGCCCAGGACAGAGCCCTGTGGGACCCCACTGGTCACTTCTCTCCAGGATGAAAAGGAGCCATTGTTGAGCACCCTTTGGGTTCGGCCGGTCAACCAATTACAGATCCATTTAACAGTTCCTTTGTCTAGCCCACATTTTACAAGCTTGTTTGCAAGAATATCATGGGAAACCTTGTCCAAGGCCTTACTGAAATCAAGATATACGATATCCACAGCATTCCCTTCATCTAAACTTGTGTCTCTGAAACCCGTGTTGACTTTTTGTGATTATGGTATTGCATTCTGATGTTCACAGACTCTCTGTTTAATGATCTGCTCCAGAATCTTTCCTGGTATTGATGTCAAACTAACTGGACGATAATTGTTGGGATCCTCTTTCTTCCCCTTTTTGAAGATGGGGACAACATTTGCCCTCCTCCAGTCTGCTGGGATTTCTCCTGTTTTCCAGGAGTTTTCAAATATGATTGCCAATGGCTCCGATATTACATTTGCCAGTTCTTTTAGTACCCTTGGATGTAGTTCATCTGGTCCTGGAGACTTAAATTCGTTTAGATTAGCAAGGTATTCTTCTACTATCTCTTTACTTATTCTGTGCTGAAATTCCCCTATTCTGTCCTCTGCTCCATTATCCTCAGGTTGAGCACCCTTTGCCTTTTCTGAGAAGAGTGAAACAAAGAAGGTATTGAGTAATTCTGCCTTTTCTCTGTCCTCTGTTAGCATTTTGCCATCTTCTCCACGCAGTGGCCCTACCGTTTCCTTCTTCTTCCTTTTGCTGCGGACATATCCAAAAAATTCCTTTTTGTTGTTCTTAACCTCTCTAGCAAGCCTGAGTTCATTCTGCCTTTTCTGACTTTACCCCTACACGTGCCTGCTATTTCTTTGAATTCCTTTTTTGTGATTTTCCCCTTTTTCCATTTCTTATACATGTTCCGTTTCAAACTCAGCTCAGTTGAAAGTTCCTTAGTCATCTATCCTGGTTTCTTGTGACACCTCCCATTTTTCTTTCTCACCGGAACTGTTTGAAATTGTGCCTTCAGTATCTGACTTTTGACAAACTCCCATCCAGCCTGAACTCCCTTCCCTTTTAGTATTACTGACCACGGGATCACCCTCAATACTTCTCTAAGTTTACTGAAATCCGATCTCCTGAAGTCTAGAATGCGTGTTTGACTATGCCTGGGTTCTCTTTCCATTGTATAACAAACTCCAGGAGAACATGGTCACTTCCATCTAATGATCCCACCACTTGCATCCCATTAACCAAGTCATCTTTGTTGGTTAGGATCAGATCCAAAATAGCTGACCCCCTTGTTGCCTCTTCCACCTTTTAGACCATGAAATAGTCTTACAGGCAAGTGAGGAATTTGCTAGACCTTGAGGATTTGGCTTAGTTTGACTTCCAGCAAATATCAGGGTAGTTGAAGTCACCCATCACTACTACATCTCTCTTTTCTGACTGTGTGGTCATCTGTTCTAGAAAGATATCATCCAATTCCTCAGTCTGACTTGGGGGTCTGTCGTAGACTCCCACCGTAACATCCTTGTTTCCTTCCCCTTTGATTCTTATCCAGATGCTCTCCACCTGGCTTCCATGACTGATGTCCTGGATCTCTTCACTGGTGTAAATATCTCTGACATATAGTGCTATTCCTCCTCCTTTCCTGTTTGGCCTATTTCTCTTAAAAAGGTTATACCCCTCTATTTCCACATTCCAATCATGAAACTCATCCCACCAGGTTTCAGTGATGCCTATTATATCATATTTGCTTTGCTGTACTAGGAGTTCAAGTTCATCTTGCTTTTTTCCCATGCTCTGTGCATTAGTGTAGAGGCATCGCAGACCACGAGTCCCATTTACTTTTTGCTTGTGCAAGTTTATTTGCCTCCCACTGTTGGATCCTTGCACTTTTTTTCTTGTTTCCTCTATGTCTGTTTGACTATTTTCTCCAGCCCTTTCGCCTTCCTTAATATTGTCTCCCTTCCCCACGGAACTCAGTTTAAAGCCCTCCTGATCAAGTTCTTGAGACTGTTGGCAAAAACATTTCTTTCAACTGGCGTGAGATGCAACCCGTCCGTTGCAAGAAGTCCCTCCTCATGGAACCGCAGCCCATGATCAAAGAATCCAAATCGTTCTCGGCGGCACCATCTGTGAAGCCAGTTGTTCACATCTGCTATTTTCTTCTCCCTTCCTGGACCTTGCCCTTCGACTGGCAGAACAGACGAGATGACAACCTGTACATCCATTCCTTTCAGCTTCCTACCAAGCGCCTCATAATCCCATAGTGCAGTCTAAAGTTGCAATCAGCATTTACAAAAATAAGGGAAAAAATAATTCAATGTCATGTAGTCAGGGATTTCAAAATAATGGGAAAGTAGCACAGAAACAACACTATAATTAATAGGTTTTCATTTCTCACCAAAAAGGGAGGAGGTACTCTGTAGTTTGTCAAAATGGCTGATGAGGGGAAAGGAACTAGGCCAGATAAGGGGCAACCACTTAAATGACCTAAACTAGTCCCAGATGTAGTTATCTAGGCTTATATATAGTGTGTTAGAAGGGAGAGGCCTCGGCTTTAACTGTCATGGCTTAGTTCTATGGACTTCAGGGATGTGTAGTTTTGTGTGCTATTTAGCCTTTGCCATCTGACAAGTTTGGTGTCACAACAAATTCTAAGGATTCTGTAGGATGAAGCCATGACAGTTACAGTGCTGTCAAACTACATTAATTCTGCAGAGTAGATACAGCTTTGGAGAAATAATGGCGCGGCACAGACCGCCATAAAGTGGTGTACTCATGCTGATACTAGGGTTAGGGAGTGCGCACCATCTGCACGCTCCCTAACCCTAGTATGGAACCACGGCGGCATCATGGCAGCCTCCCATCTACACGGGGGCCGCCATGATGCCAGCACCACCACTGAGCACCCACACGTGGCACAGGGGAAGTGGCATCATTTTGTTGCGGCCCCTTTCGCCCATGGCTGTGCCTGTTGGGGTGTCCTGGGGCATGAAGCCCCAAAGACACCGCTTTTCGGGGCCACGGAGAAGCGGCATTTTGCTACTTCTCCATGGTCTTGAAAAGTGCTGGATTGGGGCCTCTGGGCTGCTGGTGAGGCCGCCTTGATCCCAATCTGGTGAGAAACGGGGCGGTCTGTACCGCACCAATATTACATAGAATTGAGACTGAAAGCTCCTCATAATAAGCACAGCACTTTGGGGTCTTTTGGGCTTAGGAGTTCCTGTACTTACCTGGGATTTTCTTACTCATAAGGACTTTTTGTCATTTGTTTTAACAGCTCAAGTGTGTGTGTGAATGTGGACCAGAGATGTTTCCAGATGATACTTTTATTGTGAAATTGTCCAGTCTCATTTCATTAGGTGTGGGAGGAATCCAGACGTCACTGTTTTTCTATCTCATCTTCCTTTTTTTCCTGTCCTCAAAAAGTGAGAGAGGACAAGATGTCTTTAATCAATGTCTATTGTTCTTATTGTTCAAAAGAAAAGAAAAGAAAAGAAAGCAAAGATATCTAGATAACAAATATTTCCCACCACATATATTCCATTCATTATTCCATTCATCATTACTTTAGACACTTTTGTTCTTATCTTCCCACTCTATACATTCAAATTCCCACTTCATTCTCTTTTCTTTATTTTCCTTATACAAGACTGAATTTATCTACTTCATATGATTCTTTGTCTCTTCTTTTTATTTACATCTTTCATTGCTGTTCTACTCAATGTCTTTTTCATTGGCAACAGTAGGAGTCTGGAAGCCTCTTTGATAATAGCCACATGTGTGTGCATGAAACTTCAGAACAGGGTTGATTTTCTCATTGCTGTATTAGAACATTTCATGAATCATGAAGGTCTATGAATTTGAAACTAGTTTCAGATTGCAGCTTACTATTTTGATTGATCAGACATTCCCCCCTATTTTTGGCCATAGGTCTGGTCTGAACACTTGGTATCCTTAACTGACTGTAAGGACTCTAGCATTCCCTGCCTTGCCCTTCTATTTTTACTCCTGAGGCAGAAACTCCAATATGTCCCAATCCTCTCTTCTGCCAAAGAATACAAGACAACTATATTAAATTTAGACTTATTTGTATCTGCCCTTTCTCCAAACAGCCTGGCTTAACCACTTTATTCATACAGATACCAACCCAACCAACCAATGAGACATACCAATAGCATACTAATGAGCCACTGTATACATGTAGTATTCCTTTTAGTGATTTATTTATAGTGACCTTGGTGTGGTGGCAATATCATAAGAACATTAGGAAGTTTGCAGAAATAAACGCAAGTCTGAAGTCGAAGGCTTTCATGGCCGGAATCCATAGTTTTTTGTGGGTTTTTCAGGCTATGTGGCCATGTTCTATAAGAGTTTATTCCTGATGTTTCGCCAGCATCTGTGGCTGGCATCTTCAGAAAATGCTAACCTGGAAGAGAGTGGGTATATATCACCAATTAGCAGACACTAATCCTCTTTTGCATATCCTCCTACGCTGAGGCCCTGCCATCAGCAACAGAACAATACACAGATTAACATGGGAATCACTCCTCCTCACCCAGGGTAACACAGTATATATACACCCACTCTCTTCCAGGTCAGCATTCTCTGAAGATGCCAGCCACAGATGCTGGCGAAAAGTCAGGAATAAACTCTTCTAGAACATGGCACATAGCCCGAAAAACCCACAAAAAACTAAACACAAGTCTGTTTCAATTCAGACTTGACAGTTACACTTTTTATTTTTTTCTGGTCATTTCCAGCCAACGTTTCAATATTATTTGCATATGTAACAGGTCATTTTAGTAACTATTTTCTCTGCTGGACAGAGAGACATAACCCAAATGAACTTGTTCTGTTTTTTGGATATTTCCTCTTGGAAATATAAATATTTTAATTAATTATTTTTTTTCCATCTGGGGTTTTGTTGTTGTTTACTGGGCTCATTTAATGATCCTTCTAATAGAAACAGTTATATAAGAATGATGATTAAATGAGTCCAGTAAACAACAAAAATTAAAATCAAAACCCAGATGAACAAAATTTTATTCATTCATTAAAATATTTATACCTTGCCCTACAACAAGATATTGCAGGGTGGCAAAATTCATTAGTAAGTTGACCCCTCATTGTATAAGATCACTTTTCAAAAACAAAAATAACGAAGGCACACCAAGTAACTTTTTTTCACTCATACCTCACAACAAAACATGTTGCCATATGTCAATAAGAACTTCAAAGCATAGGTGCGTGGTGCAAGAGTAACAGGGCTGAGCTCATTAGAAAGATTCTATCAATTGAATTGTTTTTCTGTTGGGAAGTTGGCCATGCTGAAGTGTGTCCACATGTGTGTGTTAGGCAGAAGTAATGTTTGCAACAGTTGTGCTTAACTTCTCCCTCTTTCTGATTCCTGCAGACAGTGTATAGTTTGGCGGATGTGGCCTGTAAATGTCATGGTGTGTCTGGATCCTGCAGTTTGAAGACTTGTTGGCTACAGCTGGCTGACTTTCGCAAGGTTGGAGATGCACTGAAGGAGAAATATGACAGTGCAGCAGCTATGAAAATCAATCTCCGGGGCAAATTGGTGCAAGTGAACAGCCGCTTCAATGCACCAACAATCCATGACCTGGTGTACATTGACCCCAGCCCTGACTACTGTGTGCGCAATGAGAGCACTGGTTCCTTGGGCACGCAGGGCCGGCTGTGCAACAAGACTTCAGAAGGCATGGATGGCTGCGAACTCATGTGTTGCGGCCGGGGCTATGACCAATTCAAGACGGTGCAGACGGAGCGCTGCCACTGCAAATTCCATTGGTGCTGCTACGTGAAATGCAAGAAGTGCACAGAGATTGTGGACCAGTTTGTCTGCAAATAGGTGGAAATGGGTGGGAGGAGCTGTTCTGATCTACCAGCAGGGGGATGGGGGTGGGACTGCCCCAAGAGGATCTCCACTCTTATTTATAGAGCCCAATGGGTTGCTTTTCCTGTTTATATATATATTAAAAAATTGTGCAAAGAGAAGTGATGGGAATCCTTGCTGCATCCAGTTCAGACTGTGCATAGTTTTATATATATATTTTTTTCTATAATGGGGGAAAACATGAGATAATATTTATTTTACACAATTGGAAATAAGACTTTAAAACAAAAAGACAGAGTAGCCTGAAGGAGGAAGTTCACCCTATTTCCATTTAGTCTCATGAGACATAGTCAGTAGATGAGATATCCATGTGCCATGCTTTAGACCAGAACATGAACCAGGTGGACTTGGTGACATGTGTAATAAGTTGTTCTTAGCCCACATTTTCAAAAGGAAACAATCAGATACAACATTATTCTAGATGAACGAATCAGGGCTAAGCAAACTGTGGTTCTGGGGCCACATCATCCTGAAGGCTGTTTTTGCAACTCTAGACTCCTCCTAGACTTCTTGGATCATACTTTGTTTTCCCCAGAAAGCCTCCAGCAGTGGCAATTACCATTCCAACTGGGTGGCAGGACCTCCCTGCACTGTCCCAACAGCAAAAGCATACCTATTTTTCAGAACAAAAAGTGGTTTGGGGCCACTTCCAGGAAATATGGGGCATTTTTGGCATCCATCAGGCCCTGCCAGGATCCAAAGGGCAAAAAATCGCCAATCCTGGTCTAGAAAGTTTAGAATGAATCTTCCTGAATATCAGTTGCATGGCAACTTGTGAAAGCATGAGTGAAAGCACAAGATTCCCCAAAGCTGAAGCTGTGTTGCTTGGTTACATCTTAAAGGTCTATTAATCTAATGTGGCATTTTCCATTTATGCCTGAGATAACCTGAATATGCATTGTGGGGACGACACCAACAAAAAAAATGCCCTTTCAAGAATTTTAGAATGGGAAGGTGCAGTTTTCTCATAAGCACCACTCATACAATGCATTTACGGTGCCAGAAGAAAGAGGAAAACCTGTTAACTAATGGAGTTAGGACCAATTCTTCCTTCAAGCAATTTTGCAAAGCCAGGAGGAAGAATATCTGACTGCATAGCATAGATCAAAGCAGAATTTGGAACACAGCCATTTCATAAAATATGCATATGTCATTTTATGCACATTTACAAAACATTACTGCCTTACTTTGAATATGGAAGACGTATCCATGAAACTTCCTAAAGCACATGTGCTAGTTTTGTTGTGTATGCAGTCTGCAAAATCCTTTTTTAAAAAAAGAAAAGAAAGAATTAATCTGAACCAAATGAATTATTTGTCTTTAAAGTGCTATGGGAAGTTGGATCCCTTTCAAAAGTGGAAATTGATTAACACTGGAATTTGGGAAAATGTTGATACAGTATGATGCAGTAGTCTGATATTTTAATAACTGACTACTACGATTCAAAATGGAGTATGGTGCAGTACCCACTTTATCATCCTGTGTTTCTTTTTTTCTTTGTTTTAATGCACAATGCTTTAGAAATATATCACAGCTATGCACAAACTTGCTCAGACTATATTTGAGCAGTTTACATATATACAGGGGAACTATCATCTGCTGGTTTCTGGTATCTGAAACCTTCTTTTAAAAAATACATGATTTTTTTTTAAAATATAAAAGCTGTTTGAGTTATTGCTGGGAACAGTTCCTTTGTTTAGACTGTGCAGAGAATTATCCCTCCTCCACAAGTTTAAAATCAACATTCGCATAAATGTGTTAACATCAGTTTTGGGTTTTAGTTAGGTTGGATTCTTGCCTCTTTTTGTGGGGTTTCATTACACATTTGCATTGAAGGGTAAACCAGTCACAAATTCTTAAAATTGAAGGAAGCTCTTTCAGCTCAATTCAGTGAAAACATCTTCTGCATATCCTCTGCTGTTAATTATATTCTTGGGCTGTAGGTATGGAAAGCTTAATGGGAAAGTTAACAATTGCTTTTAGAATCTCTCCTCCTTTGAGGGCATTATTGCAGATAAAACAGATACAGATTACTTTCACAGACAGACCTGTTTTCACTTAAGAAGAGAATTCTCTTTTCATTGTCACAAACTCATGTTCATTGCTTCCAAGGCCTCATTCTAAATTGTTCCTGCCCAATAAATACAAGCCAATTAGAACACATGCCAGGCTTTTTCCTATTAGGATTAGTACACTCAACATTTTAAACTTCTCACAAAGCAATGAGCCATCTCATTAGTTCCATCTTGTTTATCAGCTTTTCCAATGATGAATGCTCTTAATTTATTGTGCAAGGAAATATTTACTTCCCTGGTTCCTCATGTTTGAAAACCAATGTCAACTTTGAAAATAATAAAAATAAAGCACTCATTCATTAAATATGTCACTTTTGGTTTTTATTATATATAAAAAACCATAATCCTTTAAAAATATGCTGAATTACTTACTCTTTACATTGGACTCCTGTCTGTGAGCAGAGAGGAGTGTAATGATCCTAACTATTAAAATGCTATTTAATGTACAATATTTCACTTGTGTCCTTCAGATATTATGTAAATCTACTATGTTCTCTTTGTTCTGTACATTTAATGTACATATTTTCATCATGTGTGATTTGTATATTTCACTGGGTTTCTTTTATATAAGAAAGGCATATGCCATAATGGAAGATAGACTATAAAAATAAAATGTTGGTTATATATTGGGAGGTGGTTTTAATTTTTTTAGAAGATATATTTTTTAAGAAGCAGTAAAGTAAGGCACACTCAGACTGTTTTTTACGTTTAAGATCAGTATATTAAAGCTTCATTGATAGAGCAACTTACAGCGAAGGGTGGAAGTTCAATGTAGGACACCGAGGCTGCTGCTAAATTTGATTGGAACTTTTATCTTTTAAGCACATTTTCCCTGATCTAGCTGGAAGTTCTGAATAGGTTCTGGCTAGATGAGAAACTAGGGTCCAAAACACACTGCAGAAATAATCTAGTTTGAGACGGCATTAACTGCCCTGGCTCAGTGCTAGGGAATCCTAGGAAATGTATTTTATTGTGGCATCAGAGCTCTCTAACAGAGAAGGCTAAATGTCTCACAAAATTACAGTTCCTAGAATTCCCTAGCATTGAGCCAGGGCAGTTACAGCAGTCTCAAACTGGATTATTTCTGCAGAGTGTTTTGGACCTAAGATACAAAATGGATCTTTTCCTGTGAAGTTACCCTCTCTGAGCCACCAGTCTGGAAAAAGCCAAGACTCCAGTGGAGAGCCAGTGAGATGTAGCAGTTTGAGTGTTGGACTAGGACTCTGGCAGACCAGTTTGAATCTCTGCTCAGCCATGGCAATCCAGTGGGTGACCTGGGCAAGCCGCAGCTTCTCAGCCTCAGAGGAAGGCAAACCCCTTCTGAACAAATCTTGCCAAGAAAACTCCATGATATATAGTTTTGTGTTAGAGTCACCACAAGTTGGAATTGATTTGAAGGTACATAACAGCAAGATCTCTGTTGATTACTTGTTGGAAGCAGGGAAGCTGGACTCAATTTTTTTTTCTATGATGAACAGTTGATTGCTTTAAAGTGTCCTGTTTGCGGAAGCTTCTATGTTCTGTTCATTCAGAGCTCTGTAGTTCGTTGCAATTTGCGTTGCAAGCAGAAAAAGAAAGAGATTTTGAAGGATTAAAAGTGAGGAGGTAATGAGATGGATGGAAAACTTCCATTTCATAATGTGCCTGAAGTACAAGTTTTGTCATTTTGACTTCCAGGGAGATCTCTAGCTTGATCTGTTCTAGGACCCATTCGTTTGTCTTTTTGGCTCTCCATGGGATCCTCAGCACTTTTCTCCAGCACCACATCTCAAATGAATTGATTTTCTTCCTATCTTCTTTCTTAACTGTCCAGCTCTCACATCCATATATGGTAATAGGGAATACAATGGCTTGTATGATTCTAACTTTTGTGCTGAGTTGTATAAATGTTCCTCCCGAAACTACAAATCCCAGAATTCCACCAAATCTTGCAATATTAAAAAGTTTTTTACTGTTGAATTTAGACATTTTGTATTATTCAATCTTGTGGATTTGAAAGGAGCAAAATACTTTCTTCCACTAGCACTACACACCTCAGGATGACTTGCACATAAAGGAGCATCTGAACCAGATTCATATTCTGGAAGCAGAGTATATGACAAGGTTAAAAAATCTTTCCTAGGGAAAGCAGAATGAATACCTGGAAGCAAAGAGGACTTGACTGGACCAAAAAGAGAGAGGAGGGGTGGGATTTAGAGATAATAAAATATGCCAAGAGCAACTTGTTTAACTTCATATTTGATTTCATGATCTGTGCCATGTCAGCAAATCTTGCAGATTAGTTGCTTTTTAAAATAGGCTGGCCTAATGCATTGAAATCCTCTTTGGGTGCCAAGAATGTATTTTGCCACAGAAACAGAAGATCAACATGTAGTGAGCTTTAAAATAGCACTTCTGGGTAAATGCAATTTCTGTGGTCTGATTATGGACATCTGGTTCCATTTTTCTTCACTTGCATATTGACCAGTGTTCTTTAGTTTTTTTAAAAAAATTACTGACCTTCGGTTGTGTAGGTCAGCATTTCTGGAAGACTGGAGTATGTTCAAGTTCTTCTTTCCAATAACAGGAAAATTAACAAATGTATATACAGAAAGCATCAGTATCTACAGAAGGGAGATGATTTTAGAATGCTGTCAAGGTTTTTGTTTTGTTTTGCATCCTTTACAGCTTTTTATTCTATTGGTAGTTCTATAATTCTTAAAGCATTTCTCTAGAGGTACAGTTTTGCGACACTTAATAGGGTTTTTGTGTCTATTATTTGATATTGTCATGGAAGTCTGAAAAATAAATGGGAAACCTTTTTATCTGAAATGATGTGGCACATCGCTAAAGCCTGAGCATGTGCAAGAAATGGTGAATGTTTGGGTTGTGGAAGAGTAATTATCTATCCAGAGATATCTGCATGAGGAGGGCTGTACTGTACATCTAATAAAAATTATACACGACAACTCCATTTTATCAGATTCATTGTTTCTGTCCTTTACACAATCTAGGTCATCATCTCATGAAATGAAGAGCATAGTTTCTAACAAAGCTGAAAACTTTGACGGATAAATAATAGGATGGTTTTGGAGGGAAAATTCTTACAAAAGCAAAAGACAGCATGAGGGTTTTTTTTTTTAATCTTTTCCACAAACTGTTAAGGAAAATTTTGTTAGATGTTGTATAGTTTTTCTAAATTAAACTTTACTTTTAAACTTTGAAATTTTTATTATAATTTTTGTAACCTCCTGGCTTTGGTTTTCATGACATTCTTTCAAATTTTAAATAAGGAAAGAAGTGTAAGTCTATTAATTGCCATCCTCCTTTTTCTGTATTTTCTGGCAGCAATGACAAGAAAGCCCAATGTACACAGTTGATGCTTTTTTCACTGTTCTATTTTCTATGCTTTTATCAGGAATTTTATTTGACATTAGGAATTTAGATATTATTAAAATAGTTTACATGGCAGGGCTAAACTACATGAAACATGTAAAGTGCAGTTGGTCATCCCTTTTCTTGTTTTTTTTTTTACTCCCAGGTAAATCTAGATCAGGATGGTGATCTAGATCAAGACCACTGCACACAACTATGAGAGACTTTAATTTTTTTTCCATGAGGATTTTTCTTAAATCTGCATACCTCCCCCAACCCCCCAACCCTATTCCATAGCCTGACCTCTTCTCTGGAAGTTTCTTTTTCATTTACAGTCAGCCCACTTTTTGCCATTTTGTATAAGGACATCATTTTACTATGCCATTTTATATAATGGGGCTTGAGCATCCATGGATTTTGGTATCTGTATGGGGTCCTGGAACTACACACTAGTGGTTACCAAGGACCCACTGTATTTTTCTTGTGTATTTTCTGCAAAGTGTGTGTGGATTAAGGATTAATCAACTAGGACAGAGATATAAAAGCAAAGCTCCCTTATTTGCATGTGTTCTGTGATGCTGCCGGCATGGATTGGGCCACTGCAATAACTGACATACCAGATCTTTCAGTGGGCATTGTATATTTTATTTTATTTGAAATTTACTTTTCCATTGTCTTTAGGGATGATACACTTTTCAGGGTGTAGGTACTAGCCATGACTCATGTACTGTTCATATGTACTCTTCCTGTGAAGGTCCTAATCTTGTGGGGTACATACAAACTTCCTTTCAATCATTTATCCCATTTGCTAAATTGGGATAAATGTAAGAATAGCCCTCTTCAATTCCATTAGCATTCATTGGACAAACTCGGATTCAGAATATTGTCTTGGAAAAAGAATGAACATCTGGGTGTTGCATCTATTGTTATTAACTTGTTTTGTTTTGTTTTGTTTTAAAGGAGCAGTAGTAGACATATGGTGACCCCATGAATTTTATAGGTTTTTTTAGGCAAGGAATACTTGCCTAAGAAAACCCTACAAAACTCATAAGTCAACAGGTTACTTGAAGTCACACACACACACACACACACACACAGAGAGAGAGAGAGAGAGAGAGAGAGAGATTGAGAGAGAGAATGTGCTTACAAGTCTTTGGAGTGGTGTAGCAAATCTTATTGGTGATCTCCAAATATTTGAAAGGATGTGATGTCTGGTATGCTCATCCTAAAAATTCCCTGGGGAAACTCATTGTACTATGAAAGTGCCATGTGACAAAAAAGCAATTGTCTTTAAACTGTCTTTAAAAATTGTCTTAAAAGCCATGCCTTTATACCATTAAAGTATATAAAATGTATGAAAAATAGATAGCTAGAAGGCCTAAAACATCTTTAAAGGGGTAGTTGGTTCAGTAAAAGACACTGTTTCATTGCTTTTAACAGCATTAAGTTGCTCATTTCCTCATTTGAAAGCTACTTTGTCAGATTACTGGTAGGGTAATGCCTTTTTGAGCATTGGTGCAGTATTCAAAAAATAGGAAAGTGGAACAATTATTACTATCATTACTATAATTTACTATCATACTATCATTTATTTATATAGCACCATCAGTGTTCATAGTGCTTTACAAGTATATATGCACACACACATAGGAAGGAGAAATACAAATATAAAATTATGCAGTATAACCAATTTATCCAGCTAGAAATAAAAAACCAATGCATTATAAATAAAACAGTTTATAAATAAAGGTTAATAATACTAATAATAATGCAATACAATATAAAGCAAACTGAAAAATATATATAACCAAAATATACGAGATTATAAAATGATACTAAACTAAAATTTCCAAAAGTGTTCTGAAAACACTATGTAGTTTTATGGCTTATGTCTAAGGTGGTTCATCCATGCTGTTCATGCAAGCCATGTGTTACAGTGTGTGTTAAAGAGGTGCCTTCTGGGGCAGATATCTCTTCTGGGTTAATAGGACATTGAATCCGTCCATATCCACACTTTGCCAATGAGACATAATTGCAAATTTAATTCCATAGATATTTAATAATCCATCACCATTACACAATTCCCAGTAGTCCAGCCTTCCTATCTCTTTATTCAGTCATTGGATCAGGCAAGAAGTGAGGCCTTCCAAGCTCTTTCTCTGCAGGACTAGCAGGCTTTAGGTTGTGCCAAGATCAGCTCCCACAAAGACAGAAGGTCAAGCTATAATCAGGTTCTCCCTGCTCTCAGTGGGCTGCACATGGCCTAGGCCATACCCTGCAAATGTCCCACATTAGGTGGGACAGCCATGCTAAATTATCTTCCCTATGGCCTTTCCAACTCCTTTAAAAATGTCCTGCACTATCTAACATTCCAATAATTAAGATTGAGACACATGTGGCCAAGCACCCACAGAATCTACTCAAATGGATGTGGCCAGGCAACAAGAGGGGAAAAACCCAAACGAGCCTATTGGAATAGTAAGACAAGACCTCTCCTCTCCTCTCCTGACTTTTGTACTATTTTGCACTGAACACAGCTTGCAGCAGTTGAATTAGATGGAAGACAAATGAGGACAATGGAAAGAAAAGTGATAAACCAGAACATTTTAAACGCAGTTGTTGTTATTTTATTCATTTATATCCCACCTTCCTCCCTACAATGGGACTCAAGGTGGCTAACATATCTAAAAGAATACCGATTAAAAACTATACAAACATTTTGTGAGAAAGTGGCACAATAGAAGATTAACTGGTACACAACAGAAGATTGGAGGGGATGTCAGCATGGTGGTTGAAGACCTTGGCATAGACCTTTTGCATTTTTGGTGAATGCTCAACTATGCTGGGTTAAAGAAGTGGAGGTGAAGAGAAAGAGAAAGAGAAAGGCATTGAAGATGAGAATGAAGATGGTGAGGATGTCAAAGACCAAGTCTCCTCCTCCTCCTTTTCAGTGCCATCCAGCATGACCACTCACCATGGTCAGTGAAGGCACAGCTAGGCTGGGTAGACTCAAGTCATCCCTTCACCTTGTCTTTGCTGTCACTACCACCATGTCCTCCTTCTGTTGAGCCTTCACTGACCATGCCAAGTGGGAGCACCTCACTAACAGGAGGATACTGAACTGGTAATGCGGCTGCTCCACTGCTCCACAGTTCCCACAGCTGGAGTGGGAGTGTAGTGGAAAAGAAATACAGTCAGCCCTCCACTTTCACAGGGGCTACAGGTGGAAGATCCCTGCAAAAGTGGGAAAACTGTGAATAACTGAGGGGCTGCACAGGTCCCTCCCACGCTCCCTCCCAGGCTTCTCTCAGTCCAGGGAAGCTGGATGCCCTCCCTCCGTGAACAATCAAATCCATGAGTGTCAAAACTGTGAAAATCAAGTGTTGATGTAGTTAATACTTGGGATGGAGGTGAGGGTAGTAGTGGCAGGAGATGCAGGCCTGTGATAGAAACACAAGTGTTGGCTGCTGCTGTCCTATTCACTAATCAGCACGTGCCCAAGGAAGCAGGTGGCTAGAGTGCAAAAACTGTCAGGTGGTTAGTCTGATCCCAGTTAGTCAGAGGTTATCTGAGCAAGATGAAAGGAGAAGCCAAGGGTGGTCATTAGCTGGTTCAGAAGTTGTTGTAGTAGGTCAGTAGTCCAGCTACACACAGCCAGCAAGGAGTAGGCAAAATGTAGCCAGTCCAAAATCATGAAAATAGGAATGCTAGAAAGTAATGCCAGTCAACAAAATAAGATAGTGTCAGCACCAAAGCTGTGAGGGAACTACTGGAAGATTTATCAACAGCTCTTTCAAGGCCACAAGGTCCAATTAGATCAGCTATCTACTACTTAACAATTCCTTGTTGGGATTGACATTTCTTTTTTATTGCTTAATAAAGGATGAGGATTTCTTTGGCCTCTGCCATCTCCTGCTGGGGAGTCATAGTCCAATTCTGCAGATTCCTGTCAATCTGCCCCTCTTCTTCTTCTTCCTCTTCCTCCTCCTCCTCTGAGTTATGTCACCTGTTTTGATGGCAGCTGACATGCCTAGGAGAGAAAGGTGGATAGCAGTTTCATTTTTTACAATCTCTGAACTGCTGGAGGGTATGCCAGCCTGAGGGAGAAGATGAATTTGTGTAGAATCAGGCCCTAGAGAGTCACTCTCTACAGTTCAAGGAACTGAACATGCCCCTCCCTGGGGTTGTACAGTCTTTCTAGGAAAGGTGGACAAGGGCCTTCTTTCACAAAGTGAAAGCTCTCCTGGCTCTTCAGAACTGATCATTTTGAATGTATTTATGTCTGTGAAGGAACTAGGCAAGCTGGGGCTCATAAGAGTAGAAGCCAGATCCAGAGAGAGAGAGAGAGAGAGAGAGAGAGAGAGAGAGAGAGACCCCTGAGAAAAGCTTTACCTTCTGGATAGTTTTCTGACTCTCCATTATTCCTCTGCCTTGCCTCCTTCAGTCTTACATGGTTGGGGCAAACTTAATAAATAAAATACCTGCTTCATTCTTTGACTACTGTCACCACCACCACCACTACCTCCTCCTCCTTTCTTCCTCCTGTTCCCAGCATTTCCCTGAAGTTAGGTGATTGATCATCTGCAAAATTGCCAGCCTTCTCCTCCTCACTGGTCAGTACAGCAGTTGCCAGTCTCCACAGTTTGGCAGCAGCAGCAGCAGGAGAAGAGATTGGTAGGGCAATGGTCCTTGACATCTCCTCATCCCCCTGAGCTCTTATAGCAGGTGTAGTGCCACCAATACATTTTTAGTTCTGTCATCACCAGCTAAAGCTTATAGAAGAGATTTTAGGTTCAGATGTGGGCCCAGTTGATATTTTACATGGCAGACAATCTTCCTGTAAGGTGTAAACTAGCCTATGGCTTGAGGGAACAGCTAGTCATTGAAATGAAGAAATTCTGGGTCTGTCCAGTGCATGGATAGGAAACTGGCTGGAAGCTCTTTTACTGTCTTTTTTCTGCAACAGTATATGAGATTAAAATTTTATTAATTTTAATTTATCATTCATTCATTCATTCTTCATCATTCTTCTTCTTCATCATCACAATTATTCATAATTACTCACAAAATTATGCATATCTCTATGACAAGACTGCAGAGTTGTGGTCATTGAATTCAAAAGAATGCTGTGCCAACTCAGCAATCTCAATAATTTAAGGGACAATGGCCAGAATCATGGATTTAAGTCTTTATAAGTGGACTTATGAGAGGAGCCAATGAAGTGACCAATGCATCATGTGACTGATGCACAATGTGATCCATTGTGCACCAGTCCCATTGAGCATTGGGACATGAGCTAGAGAATGCCAATGTGCTCTGGTAGCACCTGATGCCCATTGGGATGTTTTTACCAATGCCCTGTTACACTTCTTTGCACTTTACTAACAAGATTTCTTAGCACCTTTGCTATGCAGCTAAATATGCACAAAGTTACATGCACCATGTACACTATGATAAAAGATTCTGACTATTGGTAATGGTTGTCCAGTCAGAGCGAAAGAACAGAGTCATTCTAGTATAGGCAAAGTACTGTTCTTCTGCATATATCAAGTGTCTCTCACTTCAGTATAGGACAAATTTTAGAGAGATTTATTGTATTGTATCATATTTATTGTGATCCAGCGTGGTGTAGTGGTTTGAACATTGGACTATGACTCTGGAGACCAGGGTTTGATTCCCGGCTCTGCCATATAAACCAAGTGGGTGACCTTGGGCCAGTCACACACTCTCCGCCTCTGAAGATGCCAATTACAAACTCCTTCTGAAGAAACCTATCAAGAAAAACCCATGATAGGCTCACCTTAGGGTAGCCATAAGTCAGAAACGATTTGATGAGACACAACAGCAGCAACAACAACCATCATATTTGTTGACTACATAAACTTTTCAGTTTCATTTAAGACAGTGCATGATTATAATTAAATCATTAGGTAGTACTCAGTTTTTTAAAGATAGAAACATTAAGTATCCTTGAAAGCCTGGTAGAAGAGCTGCACCTTCACTATACCCTCCAATATAAAACAGATAAAAATGAGACATGTGTGGCCAAGGTGGCAGACATTATTAATGAGGAAGTACACACAACCTAGGAGAACCTGCAACAGTTTGCTTTTGCCTGAACCTACTGGGAAAGGCACTATCTCTTCTCCTTCCACTGAGTTAATTGAGTACAAACTGCTTTTGCATTTTGAACTCATGTTTGTGGCATCTGAAGTATACATGATGCAAGGAGAAAGGGGGGGGGGGGGAGGAGAGAGAAATTGGGACATTTTAAAAGTAGCTGAACATGTGATATGGCAGAGGGTTTATTGGGACTGTCCCTGCCAGGCGGGTGTAGGGTTGCCATAGCGCCGGACCTCAAAACCGGGAAAAATGCAGGACAAAATTTTCAAATGTAGGACACACAAAAAATGTGTCCTACATTTGAAAATTCTGTCCTACATTTTCCCTGGCGATCGCGGCGGGGAGCAGAGGCCAAGTGGTGAGGGAAAGCCTCCACTTAAGGAAGCTTTCCCTCCCCGCCTGGGCCCTGGGCCTCACCGCGATCGGAGGCCAGGATCGGGGCCTCTCCTCATTCCTGGACCCCGCGGAGGCCAGGAAGGAGGGGAGCAGGCCGGCAGCGATCGCTGCGGCCTCTCCTCGTTCCTGGCCCCCGCTGGGACCAGGAAGGAGGGG
>NC_056523.1:59213671-59244013 GCF_019175285.1 Sceloporus undulatus
GACTGCCTAGGCAAGAAAGGTGGATGGCAGTTTCATTTTTTACAATCTCTGAACTGCTGGAGGTATGCCAGCCTGAGGGAGAAGATGAATTTGTGTAGAATCAGGCCCTCGAGAGTCACTCTCTACAGTTCAAGGAACTGAACATGCCCCTCCCTGGGGTTGTACAGTCTTTCTAGGAAAGGTGGACAAGGGCCTTCTTTCACAAAGTGAAAGCTCTCCCTGGCTCTTCAGAACTGTCATTTTGAATGTATTTATGTCTGTGAGGAACTAGGCAGCTGGGGCACTAAGAGTAGAAGCCAGATCCTGAGAGAGAGAGAGAGAGAGAGAGAGAGAGAGAGAGAGAGAGAGAGAGAGAGAGACCCCTGAGAAAAGCTTTACCTTCTGGATAGTTTGCTGACTCTCCATTTTCCTCTGCCTGCCTCCTTCAGTCTTACATGGTTGGGGCAAACTTAATAAATAAAATACCTGCTTCATTCTTTGACTACTGTCCACCACCACACCACCACCACCACACCACCTCCTCCTTTCTTCCTCCTGTTCCCAGCATTTTCCCTGAAGTTAGGTGATGATCATCTGCAAAATTGCCAGCCTTCCTCCTCCACTGGTCGTACAGCAGTTGGCAGTCTCCACAGTTTGGCAGCAGCAGCAGGAGAAGAGATTGGTAGGGCAATGGTCCTTGACATCTCCTCATCCCCTGAGCTCTTATAGCAGGTGTAGTGCCACCAATACATTTTTAGTTCTGTCATCACCAGCTAAAGCTTATGGAGAGATTTTAGGTCCAGATGTGGGCCCAGTTGATTTTTACATGGCAGACAATCTTCCTGTAAGGTGTAAACTAGCCTATGGCTTGAGGGAACAGCTAGTCATTGAAATGAAGAAATTCTGGGTCTGTCCAGTGCATGGATAGGAAACTGGCTGGAAGCTCTTTTACTGTCTTTTTTCTGCAACAGTATATTGAGATTAAATTTTATTAATTTAATTTATCATTCATTCATTCATTCTTCATCATTCTTCTTCTTCATCATCACATTATTCATAATTACACACAAATTATGCATACTCTATGACAAGACTGCAGAGTTGTGGTCATTGAATTCAAAAGAATGCTGTGCCAACTCAGCAATCTCAATAATTTAGGGACAATGGCCAGAATCATGGATTTAAGTCTTTATAAGTGGACTTATGAGAGGAGCCAATGAAGTGACCAATGCATCATGTGACTGATGCACAATGTGATTCATTGTGCACCAGTCCCATTGAGCATTGGGACACGAGCTAGGAATGCCAATGTGCTCTGGTAGCACCTGATGCCCATTGGGATGTTTTTACCATGCCCTGTTACACTTCTTTGCAGTTCACTAACAAGATTTCTTAGCACCTTTGCTATGCAGCTAAATATGCACAAAGTTACATACACCATGTACACTATGATAAAAGATTCTGACTATTGGTAATGGTTGTCCAGTCAGAGCAAAAGAACAGAGTCTTCTAGTATAGCCAAAGTACTGTTCTTCTGCATATATCAAGTGTCTCTCACTTCCAGTATAGGACAAATTTTAGAGAGATTTATTGTATTGTATCATATTTATTGTGATCCAGCATGGTGTAGTGGTTTGAACATTGGACTATGACTCTGGAGACCAGGGTTTGATTCCCGGCTCTGCCATATAAACCAAGTGGGTGACCTTGGCCAGTCACACGCTCTCCGCCTCTGAAGATGCCATTGCAAACTCCTTCTGAAGAAACCTATCAAGAAAACCCTGATAGGCTCACCTTATTGTAGTCATAAGTCAGAAACGATTTGATGAGACACACAGCAGCAACAACAACCATCATATTTGTTGACTACATAAACTTTTCAGTTTCATTTAAGACAGTGCATGATTATAATTAAATCATTAGGTAGTACTCAGTTTTTTAAAGACAGAAACATTAGCCTCCTGAAAGCCTGGTAGAAGAGCTGCACCTTCACTATACCCTCCATATCAAACAGATAAAAATAGAACATGTGTGGCCAAGGTGGCAGACATTATTAATGAGGAGTACACACAACCTGAGAAACCTGCAACAGTTTGCTTTTGCCTGAACCTACTGGGAAAGACACTATCTCTTCTCCTTCCACTGAGTTAATTGAGTACAAACTGCTTTTGCATTTTGAACTCATGTTTGTGGCATCTGAAGTATATAGGATGCAGGAGAAAGTGTGGGGGGGGGAGGAGAGAGAAATTGGGACATTTTAAAAGTAGCTGAACATGTATATGGCAGAGGGTTTATTGGGACTGTCCCTGCCAGGCGGGTGGGAAAAACCCGGTTACAACCGGGTTATGGCAACCCTAGGCGGGTGGGCTCCACCAGTCTTCTTGAAATCAACATGGGATAGCAAGGGCATTTCAGAACAACACAGTGAACTCAAGAGAAAAGTCTGCTGTGCAATTCGTAAAGGCTTAGTCATAAGGAAGAGCTCCTCTTTGCTTAGAATGTGTTACATTTAATAATTCTTGGACAAAAACTGAGCACCAGTCTTACATCTAAGTGTACTAACATTTATTTAATAAAAAAAGAGAGAACTACTTTTCCTGGAGGCCTACAGGGAGTGGTTGTTCTTTTAAAATGTTGCAGCTCTCCCACCTTTTAAAAGTTTTTTTTAAGTCTCAACAGAAGCTGCTACAGTTTCTGGCCTGTTTTTGAAGTAGCTCCATGTAAAATTAATTGCAGGACTTTGGCCTCAGGTATAAATGTTTCCCTTAGATAAGGGAAAAACAAAAAAGGGAAATTCATCCAACTAAAGCAGGGGATAATTTTTAAATTAAAACAAGAAGCAAGTAATTATTGGTTACAGCAAGACCTGCATACATAAGCCCAAATTCAGTTATTAGTCTAAAGCAGGGTAAACCCATTGAACCAAGGGTAAGCTGTCCATATCTCAGGGCCTGGCTCCTCTCCCCCAGGTCTGGGGAGGGATCTCCTGGCAATCTATCTTGACAAGAACAGATTTAAAAAGCAGAAATAAAACCTGTGTGCTTTTTGACTGCCATGGCTGCAAGTTGTATTTGAGCTGGGGGTCTGCCTCAACATACTTTCTTCTCCAGCCCTCAAAGAGATGCTGGAGACCAGGATTCAAATCTTGGCCATGGAAGCTCACTGGATGACCTTGGGCAAGTCACATTCTTTCACCCACAGAAGAGGGCAAAGAGAGCCCTCAACAAACCTTGCCAAGAAAACCTTGTGATAGGTTTGGCCCAGGGTTGGACCAACAATTGACTGTAGGCCATTGTGGGGTATAAATTCAAGGTTAGTCATATTTAGAGTCATCCTAAGAGCCATGATTATCTTAAGCTCTGTTCATTTCATTTATACTTTAAGTATGAGATGACTAACGTGGGGTTGAACCCATTCGTTTTGTCTTGTTTTTTACCTCTGTCAGCAATATATATATGATTTTATGCGATGCCGCTTCAATGATGGGACAATAGTGCTATGATCTGAAAGCTTTTCGTGGGATCACAGTTAAAGATGGGAAAAGGATGAGGGAGCAATCTGGTCCTTATCCCATCTATATGTGGTAATCTCCTATGTTCTAATATAGTACAGGGGTGCATAAGTAACTTCAGAGAACCTAAACAATCAGAAGTGCAACTGGATGAGAAGAAAAGAAAAAAGTGATGAGGGCAGGGTAGAACCTTGATGAAGTGAATACAAGTAATCTGTGGAAGACAAATGCCCCTTTTATCCACAGATGTGTCCTGATTACTGTTTTCAAAAGCAGTACATTCAGGGGGGAAAAACCCACTTTGTCTGTTTTGACAGATATAAATCAAAAGCAAATGATGAATGGGAGGGAGAGGTTTGTTAGTGGTTATCCACTCGACAGAGCACAATTATTTGCTAGTTAGGAATTCATGAAAATCTGTCTGCACCAGCACCTGGAAGCAGGGTGAGGTTGTTTTCTGTTTTCCTTTCCCTCCCCAAAAGAGGTAATAAATTACAAACTGCCTCACCTTCCAAAAGGTGTGTGCATCTGTAGACAAAGTTTGAGGGCTAGAGGAGGAAATTAACAGAATGGTCAGAAGAAAAAACAAAACACCAGGGCAGTCCTTGATCATTTTGTGGAGGCTTCCGAAGCACCGTTTTCCATTTATCCTGGCATCTGTGCTTTCTAGGACATGTAAACTGCTTTGAGATATATTTATATTTTAATGAAAAAGCTATATAATAATAATAATAATAATAATTTGTTTTATTTATATACCGCTATTCCAAAGATCATAGCGGTGAACAGCAAGTAAGCTAATTAGCAAGTAAGCTAATTTGCCCCCAACAGTCTGGGTACTCATTTTAGCGACCTCGGAAGGATGCAAGCCTGAGTCGAGCTTGGGCCCTTTTGCTGGTCTTGAACTCGCAACCTTGTGGTCTTGAGTGAATGGCTGCAGTACAGGCATTTACCCACTGCGCCACCAGGGCTATATAAAAAGGTTCTTAAACAAATCAAATAAATAATCTTCCCCAGAACTTTCTTGGTGGCCTGTTGTGGCATTCATTTAATTTCATTGGCTAAGAACATCTGGAATCTCTTGTTTTTCACTTCTATCAGCATATCTTAATAAGCCGCAATCCCCAGCCAATAGCTACTGGATACCAGCAAACTACAGAAGGATCCCCAGCAAGTCAGGCCTAGTAGAGTCTTCTCTATTTCTACCTTTATTAACTAAGCCCTCTGTTTTAAGCTTACTTTCCCCCTTGCTTTAAGAATAAACCCTTAATTTGCCACTTCTTTCTCTTATTCTTGAGAATCAGAAGCATATCAGTTGAAACAATACTACACTTGAAAGGATATTGTACTGCAACAGAAAATCTGAGGCCACCACCCTTCTATATTATAGATCCTGGGAAAATATCAATAGGGTTCCAGCCAGAGTGTTGTTTGCCGACCAAAAAAATAAGAAGTGAAATGTCAATATTCTTGCAACAAGGTCATTTTGTAGGGAGCATGATGCCAGATACATTTGGATATCCAATCTCATAATAGTAATGTGAATTATCCTGACAACAACCATGTAGAGTAGGTCAGCATCAATGACTTGGATCCAAATAACTTCTTGTATAGACAGAGAGCATGCTTCTCTATATCCAGGAGCTGTTTTTCAGGGGGTGAAAGGTGCCACAGCAGTTGAGAAAGGCTCGTTGTGTTGGCAGTGCTTCTTTGGGCCTGATCCAAGGCCAATATTTTGCAGATCATGGAGAGAATCAAAGCTCACAGATCATTAACATGCTTATGGTATAGGGGAGATTTGAACAGGCAACTTTGTGGTCTAACAGTTAAGTCAAGCTTATAGGAAGGCAGTCTTATTCATGATAATAGTGTTAAATTAATAATAACATGATGTTTCATATTGTTAGTGAAATAAATCTCAGCATGCTTACGGCTCAGTGAATCCCTGGCATAAAACCATAAATGACACACTTTATTATTTGATTTATTAATGTAAGATGTTTTGATTAACCTTCTGAGACATTGTTTCCTTGGCTATTTAATTTGTGTTGATATGTCTTCTGATTGTTGATTAAATATCTTGAAATATGTAATATTGTAAGCCACTTTGGACAGGGCTGAAAACAGAAAATTGATACACAAATAACATTGTTGATGATGGCCTAGTTTAGAAATCAAAACCACACCACTTATCACAATATATCACCTCCTTCAAAGACAGAGAGCTGGTATGGTATACTGGTGTGAGTGTTGGACTATGACTCTAGAGACCAGGGTTCAAATCCTCACTCAGCCATGAAAATTCATTGGGTGGACGTAGGCAAGCCACACTCTCTCAGTCTCAGAGGGGGACAAAGGCAACCCCAATTTGAACAAATCTTGCCAAGAGAGCCCCCTGATAGATTCACCATGAGTCAGAAGGCAGAGAAGCAATACATCAAGGGGACAGGTGAGAACATTGTTCCACTGTCAATGGTGCAGTTTATTCTGAAGATTGAATGTGGATATCATCTTGTTCTTTGCCTCAAGCAGAAAAAATGTGTTAATAAATTGCTTTTCTGTCCACCAACATCCCCAAATGAAATAATAATACATTTTTAATGACTTCCCTTGCTGGGAGCTGCACAATCAAGGTGCAACTATTGAAAAAGCCCTGATCCATGTAACTCAGCAACTCAGCCACTCAAACCAACCCTGAGGGTAGGAATAGAAATAAGTGCCAGTTCCACTTCCTCACACAAGTTCTCTCCATTCCAAATATGAAAATATTCACAAACTTTTGCAGTGGTGTAGCTACTGCAGGCGTGGTGGGGCAAAACGAGGGCATTGGCTCCAAATAAGCATTCTGCCCTCCCAAATGAAATTTTCCTTCTGTCTCCATATTCCTCCAGCATGGCATTAATGTAAAACTTCCTCTGAGTATTTAGAAATAGAGTTTAGGCATCCATAGAAAAGGGGCAGGCAAAGCTACCAAGGAAATGCCAACACAGCAAATATATGTAAATTGTTTCAATGTCTTATTTATGCTACAAAATTGGGGACTGAAGGAAAAATTCATTGGGGTAGGAAACAGAATTCTTATTGGAGAGGGATAACACCCTTAGATTTGCCCCCACAAAGTTACACCCTTTTGGTAAGCCCTTCAAAACTGCACTGAAGTGAAATATTCCTCTGTTAGCCTTGGCTTCATTCAGTAAGCACGGCTATTCTCAACATGGAGAGGACAATATGCTTGCCTGTCATAAATATGTTAGAATGAAGTCCTGAGATAATAGAAATGGCAGCCTTACTTCAACACTGGAATTATTACATATACAAGGATTCAAACCAAGTTTTGAGAGTTAAAATATTCAATGTCAACAGCCACAGATTAAATTCCTCCACATTCATTAAAAAATAAATATATGAAGAAATTAAAAATGCTGGTAAATTCTTGTAAAAAATGGACTGAAATGAAATAGTCACCCATGCCTTTCTGGGGGTGGGTATGCCATGCAAGGTAGTCTTGCCAACACAACCTGATCTTCTGTACATTTATTCAAAAATAAAGCCTACTGTAAAGTGTGAGACTTAACTCTCAGCCAAATGGGTAACCGTAAACTTCTACATTTTATTAATGCTAATATACCTAGCCAGGAAGTATATTTGTCAAAACAAAATGCATCAACTCCTGCAAACTATCATTACTGGTGCACATTAATTTAGAATTTGCCTGCAGAACAAAAAGTTCAAAGCTTCCATTGTTCTTTAAAAGCTGTCCAAAAATGTGTTTCTCTGGGCTCAAGGCAATTCTAAAATGCTCTAAAGTTAAACAGAAAACAGTTCACAAACGTTTTAGCTTCTTTTAAAAAGTTCCTTCAAGGGAGATGCTCCATGGAAGAAAAGCCACTGGGATCAACGGATATCTTTTGTGAGCAGATGAAATTTCCTGTGGCACACTCATAATTAGAATAATTTAATTATTTGCTCATATTATGAATTTGGAAAAAATCTTTCTTCACTATATGATCTTATTTTGGAAGGAAAAGGATAATTCTCAGGACTGTTATTTTAAATAATTCTGATAGTATTTTGTGATGTGTGGAACACTATCCAATAATCAGGTTAGGTTTTAGACTAGGAATGAGCAACTTTGACAGATCCAAAGGCCAATTCCTACCCTACAACTCACCGTGGCCAACACCTGCTGCAGTGACAGAATTCAGTTGCAAACCACAAAGAAACCTTTTACACATGGCAGGAAATGTTGGGTTTGATATCAAATAATGAAAAGCTCATAAAAACAAGCACTCAAGTGTTTTTGTCTTTTCATAGTTTGCCACCAAATTTAAGTGATATGTGCGATGGAGGTAGGTTTCATCCTGTGAGCTGCTTGCATGATATAATCTTAACCTATACTACATTTGTACACTAGGATTTGCAAATTAGTATTTTGTTTTCATGCCATATGGATGGTTTAAGACTTTCAATTTATAGCTTAGGGATGGGAAATGTTTGACTATCCAGATGTTTGGACTACAGTTCTATACCATTGGCCACACCGTTTGGCCCTCTCCCAGGTTCCTGCATGATTTATTATTCCCACTGGTAGGTCACAGAGGCGATCTGTTATACATGCAGGTATATATTCAAGAAATAATAGTGTGTGTGTGTGTGTGTGTGTGTGTGTGTGTAGGGATGGGGTATATATAGGTTGCGCGCGCACACACACACAGTGAGATGTTGAATGTTCCAATTCATTTATTGGATTCAGAGTGGAACTGATTTGGCAACCAATATAGCTCCTTTAAGACCAATATTATTTGTTGTATATGTGATACTCGAGTCAATAATCTTGCTGCTGGGTTTTGCACTAGCTGTAGCTTGTGACTTGTCTTCAAGGATAGCACCTGGTAGAGTGTGTTATCAGGATGTTGCCAGTGCATGGAGTGGTAAATTAATCTTGCATTTATCCTTGTACAGGACCCTACTGGAAAGGGATGAGACAAAGCAATCATGTGGGTTTTTTTAAAAAAAAGTCCTGCCACTTTCCATATTTTATTCCAAAACTCCTGCCACTTTGCATATTTTAATCTCTTATTCAGAGAAACTGTCATGACAAAACACAAATAAATTTGGTGAGAAAACACCCTTTAAGCATTACTGGACTCTTTTACTCCATAACAATGTGGTCAGCTGTTTAACACCACATGACTTACACTTGATTCACAGATATGTCAGATAGAAGCACAGCATGAAGTCAATATGGTCTTCCATCCTAAGAGTTTGCATCAATGCCCTTGGTTCGGTCTATGCGTTTGCAATATTTGAACTTAATTGCCAATTTAAAAAAGGCACACCCCTAGGCATGTGTGGACATTTCTGTGTTTGCACTGTGGCTTCCACAAATTTTTTTCTTGATTGGAGCACTTTGTGCCACATTTTGAGCCACCTCAGGAAATTCCTTGAGATTTTGGAAAGGTTGTATAGTGGTAGGAGGGGACTGTATCCCCAAACTCTAAGCAATAAGATCCTTTGCATTCAGCCTATGTGGATTAAAAAAAAAATCTTTGGTGTTGAGTTTTATATTGAGGTATAAAATATTTAATTAGCTAAAGGAAATATTTTGAATAGTTTCATGTCTTAGTGTCATTTTAGCCTGTAATTTATCCACACAGACTGTACATATTATTTTTACCATTAATCATTTTTAGTGAACATCTGTCAGATTTTACAGTCCACCTTAGTTCCTGCTGCGTTTCTCATATCTTTATATCTCTGATCTCTTAGGACCATGTGAAAGAATTCAATCGGCTTTGGTTTTTATTTTCCTTACTAAACGTAAGCAATTTGTAATTTCAGAAAATTGAATCAGCACCCCTTTTTCTCTCTGAGAGGTTGGGATAACAGTTTGGATAGGTTATTAACGATGATGCTATTCTGCTACAATGTCTAGCATGAAAAGAAGGGAACATACTGCTGACAACTATTTTATCCATGCAGAAGACTTTTAGGGTGAGTCTACACCGACAGCTTACCCCTGGGTTCCCCAATCTGCATGACCACTGGTTTGTCTACATGATCACCACACACCTCGAGGTGAGTTCAGGGAGACTGTTCACACAGTTCTTCCTTTTAAACACACCCCAGTCTGATAAATTTTGGTATGCATGCCCCCCCCTCCAATCCAAGCAAGCAAGTGTATGTATTTCTGAACTCCCCCCAGCTTCTCATGGAAGTTAATATGGAGCGCAGGCCACACACATACACAAATGTCCAGATTTTCCACTCAAAACTGGGATAAATTCCTACTCCCCCCCCCCCCCCCCCTAGAACAAAGCTCTGAGATGATGAAAAGACCCAAATTTGGCCCCAGTTGTCCTGTAAATCATTTGGACAGCTTGCTGTGAAAACTAGGCGAGAAGCTATATTTGGCTCATGTAGACACACTACATGCTATTTCATTTCCCCTTTCTCTATTGACTTGATTTCCAGAAGAGTAGGTGGGCTATCAGAATGAAGGGGAAACAAAGGTTATTTAATTAGGGTGGACAGAAGTTTCACAACTAACTCTAGCCCTCTTCCATGTTTTCAAAAACAGTAGGCAAGGAGGGTAGACAGTGACTTGTGCTGGACGTCCACCTTGAACTTCCCTTTCTTGACAGGCTGAACAAGTTACAGCTTCTTCCCTGTCAGCACTGGAAGGTGAGGAATGATGGGGGCAGGACTAGTGGATCTCTCTCCAGCATTTGCCCTCCATGCTTGCCATTTTTAAATTCCTTATGAGGGTTATAACAGTTGGAAAAAAGGAGAGAATTGGTTCTGCGGGAGAGAAAAGTGGATTGGCAAAGGTGAGTCTCATCTTACTCCTATCTTCCTCTGTGGCATAGCGAGACTGGTGTTGCATATTATTCTACCCTTAGCTGCTCTAAGGATGGGCAAGCTTTTAGTGGGGCTAGGGGCCATTTTATGTAACTTCCCAGATCCTGGTGAGCTGGATCTCTGCCTTAACACTCCCACCCCACATACTGTATTCAGTGTGTGTGTGTGTGTGTGTGTGTGTGTAAAATAAACCAATCACATTTCTTGAATTATCCAAGTTCAGCAACAGGTCATTTAAAAATGCAAACAAATATCCGCCAAACAATGATATCTTTATTGACCAACCAAAATGCACAATACACTGTATACTTGTTGCAAGCTTTTGAAGCTCCATTGGCTTCTTTATCAAGCAAGATGTTACAAGCCAAACAAAAGAAAAATTAGAGATGTTAACAAGGAGGGATACAGACTGGCACTTTGTGCTAGCCTGTGGGCACAGTCACGCATAGCATCCTCATGCATTCAAATGATGCAGTGCGGAAGGGGCATCATCATGTTGCGCCACCACGCCTATGATGCCCTTTCCAAGCAGCAGAAAGAAGCCGCTTTTGGTGGCTTCTTTTTGCTCCCTGCAGATAGGGATGCCATAACCCGCCTGCAGGCGGGACAATGCTGCTTTTGGCGGTACTGGCGTGGTCCTGGTCTGGTTACCACCAAAAGCAGGATTTGTCCTGCGGCCATCCACCTCCTCCTCCTCCGCCCCCGCGCACGCCCTCCTTATGGCCACAGCCGCTCATGCAGCCAGCCAGCCACCCACTTCCACCTCCAACTCCTCCTCTGCCTCCTCCTTCTCCTCCGGGCCCGTGCGCTCCCTCTGGCCGCGGCCGCCCACCCTCCTCCACCTCCTTCTCCGACCTCCTCCCCGCACGTCCCCCTAGCTTGGCCGTGTGCGGCCGGCTGGCCACCCACCTCCTCCTCCACGACCACGCTGAGCAGTTGCCCAGGCATGGCCAGCCGAAGCGCGTGATCGCCCCGCTTGCGTGCCTGGGCCCTGGCCGCACGCTGGCCTAATAAGGTCCCCTTGAGGAGGTGGACCCTCAGAAGAGGAGGAGGAGGAGGAGGAGGACTCTGGGCCAGAGGGAGGGGAAAGGGCTCTTTGGCACCAAATACAAACAGGAAGAGGAGCAGGAGCAGGAGGAAAAGGGGAGGTGAGTGACCATTTCAGGTCTCCCTTGGTTTTTATTTATTTTTTCAGGGCAGGCCTGTTTAAGAGAGTCAGTGTGGTTTGTGTACATTTATTTTTTTATTATTTTTTGTTATTTTTAGTATTATTAATATCCAAGTTTCCCTTTTTTATTTTATTTTTTGTTATTTTTAGTATTATTAATATCCAAGTTTCTCTTTTTTATTTTATTTTTTTAACAATGTTTTAATATTGTTTTAACAATGATAGCAATGATGATGATGATGATGATGATGATGATGATGATGATGATGAGTATGGTGATATTGATATCAGCCAGCTTCTGAGGCCTGCTCTCACTGTTTCTGAAGCCGAGATAGTGTGACTTTCCAAAGTGCCTTTTCTATGTGTTTTTGGTGCTTTGAATGCTAACAAGCCTGGCTTGCTTGGACAGTGATAGTGATGATGATGAGGATGGTGATATTGATATCAATCAGTTTCTGAGGCATGCGCTCACTCTTTCTGAAGGCAAGACAGTGTCACCTTCCATGGTGTGTTTTTGGTGTATTTTTTGTGCTTTCCCTTGACCAAGTACACACTTCTGAGAAGTACAATTGGTGCAAGAAACCTGAAACGGCAAATCCACTTCTTGTGAAACCACCTTGACATGATTAATATGCATAGCCATGTTAAACCATGCTAAGTGTTAAACCCAAGGGGTTTGGTTATGTAATAAGCCTCTGAAATATGCAAGAGGCCATGTTAAGTAAAGCTATGTGAAATGCCCAAATGTGCTGTCATGTGTGTTTTGGAATGGAGGGGGGTGGTTTGGCCAGAAAGGGACCGAGGAGGTGAGGGCGGATCCGGCCCGTGGGCCTTAGGTTGCCGGACGCTGTTCTACCCGTCTCCATTCTATCAATGTTTGATTGCAGGTATGAGAATTCTTTTACATTTCTATTTCTTGCATCCTTACCCTGATACCAATTCTGTTGGAATGCACACATTCTCTCCTTCTGATGTGAAAACACTTATTTTCAATGCCAGGTGGCTTTAAGCAATTGTAGTAAACATCTCCAGTTTACCCTTCTGTTTTGGGGGAGAACCAGGTTTTTAAAAAGTGTGATTTGACCCTCAAAACTGAAAACATGGTGGAATTGGGGTGGGGTGAAGGGGGGTGGAAACCAGGTTGATGGGTGTCTCGTTCACTGCTTTCCTGCCTATGAACAAGCTCCCTTCTTTGTAGGATGTAAAGAAATTCTCCAAAATTCAAAAATTAGTAGAAATTGCCTAATTCGACAATTTCGATAACATTTTAGAGAGAAGAAATTCTGAGTACTTCTGATCAATGTAAGAACTTTTATTTTTAATAATTTCGAAATGAATGAAGAGACAAGACTGAGCTGACAATTCAACCTCCAGGATTTGGGTATTTTGCGTAAGAAAAGCTACCATTCATACTGGCTTTTACCAGGGGCTATTTCCTTTGTTAGGGTGATTTCCCCCCATCTTTTCTCACTCACAGCTTTGCTTTGAAAAACAAAACAGACTAAAGGAGGAGGTCTTCTCCTCTTTACATTATGCTCTGCCATTAAACTTCTCACAAAAGAGAAGAAGGGGTGGGCTGACAAAGGGAAGTTTGGCAGATGTTTAAAGAACATTCCTCTTCTGAAAAAAACAGAAGACACACACACACCACACAAAGAAAAAAAAATCTCAACAAATAAACAAGAATGCTAGGTGGGGGACCCTCAAGGACCCATCCAGTCCACTTCTGCTATGAAGTAATACATAGGAATACATGGGATCCTAGAGGACATTTAGTCTGACCCCTGTTCAACATCAGGATGGCACTGGAAGATGGGACAAACCAAGGGTTTTCTTGGCATAAAGAGGAGTTTTGCTATGGGATGCCTCTGAGGCTGAGACAGTGTGACCCTCACAAAGAGAAGAAGGGGCAGGGTGGGGTGCAATGGCAGGAATTCGCCATGATGGATAAAACCTAGCATTCGAAGGGATTCTAATAGTTCATCAACCCCTCCCCTTCTACCATGAAGGATACCTAGGAGTTGGAGTTGAAGCTGGGCAAGTGACTTGCCAAGGTCAGCCAGTGAATTTCTAGGGTGAACTGGGAGGCTAGAGTCCTGATCCCAGCTCAGCCATGTAAATCCACAGGGTGACATTGGGTAAGTCACACTCTCTCACTCATGGATATTCTGCACTCTCCTTGCCAATTATTATTATATTGCATGACCTTGGCATCCACCATGGGAGAGGTGCAGAGCTGGACCCCATGTATTCCTCATAGCACAAGGGGGTTGGACTGGATGGTCCTTGAGGGTCCCCTCAACTCTACCATTTCTTGTTGGGGCTTCAATCACAGTTTATTTGTTGACTGGGCTCCCCCCCCCTTTTGTTGTGTGCCTCCAGCTTTTTTAAAGCATAGGAATGTTCTTTAAACCTCTGCCAAACTTCCTTTTGACATGGTAATTGAGTTTGAATGCAAAGTAATTAGCGTATTATTTCACTTGTCTTTTATTGTCATTCGGAGAATCTGTGAAAATATTTCGCTAGCTGCTGAAAGGGAGAGAAGAAATCACCTTTTGGAAGGGGGACTTGTGGAACAATATTTTTAAAATAATTCTCATCAAGTTCTCAATGAACGAGAAGAAAGATGGGTTTCTCAAATCACTATTGGCATCTGGAAAAGGTGGTGTTGCCTCTTTTTTAAAAAAAAAATTTTTTTTAATGGTGTTTTTATGCATGCATTCCAGATTGGCATTTCATCTCCTCTTTCTCTATGACTTGACTTTCAGAAGAGTAGGTGGGCTATCAGAATGAAGGAAAAACAAAAGCTATTTGATCAAAAGAATATGCAAATATGCACATATGTTGCGGAATCCAGCCCCCCTGCAGCTGCTACAATCGTGTGACCAACAGGAGGTGTGACTGGGGTAAGCGGAGCCCCTATTGGAGTAGTGTGGGGCAAGGGGAGATATAGCGGTAGGAGAGTGGAGACATTTCGTAAGGGAAGGCGGATCGATGCGTATATCTATCTCTTCTTCCATCCACTTCCTAGCCAAAGAGGTCTGAGGGTCAGTCCAACCGTACCACAAACCTGTCTCTGCTCCTGTGCAATGCCAGATCTGTTAGGAATAAGACCCACATAATGTATGATCTTTTCGAAGATAAGAACTGTGACCTGGCTTGCATTACCGAGATCTGGCTTGGGCCTGAGAGTGAAGCGTTGTGGCCACAGGCCTTCCTGCCGGGTACTCGGTTAAGGACCAGATCAGGGTAAGTGGGCGGGGGGGGGGTGTTGCCATGATTTTAAGAACCCTCTTCCCTTGACCAGGAACCATGTGCGACAGACTGACTACATCGAGTGTATTTACCTGATCCTGAAGGCCAGGGACAGTTTAGGTTCTGTTGGTCTACAGGCCACCCGTGCGCTAACGACTCCCTGGCCGAGCTGACATAGCTGGTCTCGGCTGTTGCTGGAGTCTCCCAGGTTTCTTGTCCTGGGGGACCTCAACATCCCCTTCGAGACCCGTCATGCTCCAACTGGTGCGGCTCGGTTGATGACTACCATGACTGCCATGGGCCTGTCCCAATGGGTCTCAGGGCCCACCATTCTGCTGGTAATACACTTGTGTATCTTCTGTATGGGCATGGGTCTCCATGGGCAGAGGTAACCAATATCTTGCCCTGTCATGGACGGATCATTTCTTGGTCGGGCTAGTATCAAGACTACACCCCAGATCCCCCCGGGGGTGGCGACCTATTAGGATGGTCCACCCTCGAAGGCTGATGGAACCCAATGGTTCCAGGAAGCCCTAGAGGGCTATTTGGTTGGAACTGACGGCGATACTGTTGATGCCCTGACTAACACATGGGATACTGATTCTCCAGGGCTATACACAGCATCGCTCCCGTGCCTTTCCGGCCTGCTTCCAATAGAAGTCCTGGTACGTAATTCGTCCGCGAGTCGCGTCCGGCAGAGCTGTTCAGGATTGTGAGAGAGCTCACTCCATTGGCTCCCCCCCTGACCCAATATTGGAGCCATCTAAAGCCTGCTGTGACGATTTAACAACTTCTCCGTGGATAAATTTCTCGGCTAAGGGCTGATCTCGACGCTGTTATTAGTTCAGATCGAGAGTAGAGGCGTCCAGAGCTTCCGTGGACTCAGTTGTCTGGATCACTTTGAGTCTGTAAGTACCGAGGATGTGGACAAGATCCTCAGCAGCTTAGGAAGACGACGTGCTCTCTCGATCCCTGTCCTTCATGGCTGGCAGTTCAAGGGGGAAACGGCATAACAGAGATGTTGTGCCAAATTTTTATTGATCTCTCAGGGAGGGCCAATTTCCATCTAGTCTAAAAACGGCCCTTGTAAAACCTCTACTAAAAAGCCCTCCCTTGACCCCCTAATTCGAAATAATTATCAGCCTGTTTCACTGCTGCCATTTTTAGGGAGGTGATTGAGAGAGTGGTTGCTCCCCGCTGCAGGGGGTCTTGAAGGATACGCGTTATCTGGACCCATTTCAAACCGGCTTCGGGCGGGCTATGGGGTTGAGACTGCCATGGTCGCTTAGTTGATGATCCCGTCTGGGTATGGACAGGGTAGCGTGTCCCTGTTAGTGCTCTTGGACATCTCTGCGGCCTTCGATCCATCGACCATGGTATCCTTCTGGATCGCCTGGGGAGTTGGGCATCGGGGGCACTGCCTGGCAGTGGTTCCGTTCCTACCTCTCAGGTAGATTCCAATGTGGAGCTGGGGGACTGTCGCTCCGATAAGAAGGCCCTTACATCTGGGGTCCCTCCGGGAGCGATTTTGTCCCCTATGCTATTCAACATTTACATGAAGCCACTGGGAGAGATCATCTGGAGACACGGGGCACGGTGTTATCAGTATCGTGACACCCAAATAGTCTTCTGTGTCTCCGACTGATGCAGTGACTAGGGAGGGCATCTCACGCTCAATGCCTGTCTGGAGTCGGTAATGGGCTGGAGGGGAAAACAGACTCAGCCTGAATCCAGAGAAAACGGAAGTACTTGTGATAGGCTCCCCCGGTCCCGGGAAGGAAATTTGTCCACCTGTCCTGATGGTGTCACCTTCCTGTGAAGGACACAAGTTCGCAGTTGGGGGTGCTTCTGGACTCGTCGCTTCACCTGACTCCTCAGGTGGATGCGACAGTCAGAGGTGCCTGTTTTCAGCTTCGGCTGATACGCCAGCTGCGACCCTACCTGGGCTGGGGGGACCTTGAAACAGTGGTACATGCACTGGTAACCTCTCGACTCGATTTCTGTAATGCGCTTACATGGGGCAACCCTTGTACCAAACTCGGAAGCTACAGTTGGTTCAGAATATGGCAGCAAGGCTGGTCACTGGTGCTCCAGGGCCAGCCACATAACACCTATATTGAAAGTCTGCATTGGCTGCCAATTCGCCTCCGGGCGCAATACAAGGTGTTGGTTTTACCTTAAAGCCCTAAGTGGCTTGGGCCCAGAGTACTTGGAGGACCGCCTCTCCCCATATAATCCGCCCCACACTCTCAGGTCAGGTGGGAGACAACTTTTGAGAGTTCCCAATGTGAGTATGCGGTGTCTGCGCATAGGCTTTTCTGCTTTGGCCCCGCAGACTTGGAACTCTCTCTCTGACGAGCTCCACTCGGCCCCCTCCCTGGTGTCTTTTAGGAAAAACCTCAAGACTTACCTCATTTGCCAGCTTTCCCCCACGTGTCCTATGCCATCCTTCTCCTTGTGTATTGTGTGTATTGTTGGTTGGAAACTACTTCCACTGTGTTTTTACTGGTTTTAATTTTAGGATTGAATGATGGATTTATAATTTTGTATTGTATTGTTTTAATATGGGGGGACTCTGATTGTGTAATTTTGTATTTTTATTATTCTGTAAAACCGCCGTGATCGAAGGAATGGCGGGTTATTAATAAAATCTCATTCATCTCATTCATTAATATACAGGAAGTATTTCCTTGCATCAAATGGCTGTGTAATGGGGGTCCTGTGGGGCTTTCAAATTATTTTTAGTTTGGATTAAAACAGGTGGGGTCAAATTGGGGCATGATACTATCTAGTGGAGCTGGGATACAGCCCCCATGTAAACTGAGCCCTAGGCAGGTATTTGGGGCTGTCTGCTAAGGGCAACATAGTCTTTCATATGCTGTATTATTTACTTTTGGATTTTTTCCCCTTTTTAACAGTTTGTTCTTAACTGCTTTAAAATTATTAATAGTTTAATTATATTCTAATTTTTGTACTATACAATTATTTTAGTGGCATCTGTTTTAACTTTGTAAGCCTGTGGGAAAAGACTGGGAAAATGGTGGGATAATAACAGGAGCATTCTCCCCTCCCCAGTGAATACGATCACTCACAATATGACCATAGCATAGCCTCAATTTATAGCAGTTTATCACATGGGTTGTTTTTCACATGACGTTCAGGTTAACCTGAACAGAAATTATAAGCAACCCACAAAAGCAAGTAGTTTTTCAGATGGCATTTGTGTCAATGAGAAATAGCGTGACATTACTGAATACAAAGTTGACAAACCCCTTCCTTTTTACTTTCGGGAACTTCTTGAAAGTAAAAAGCAGTATGTTTTGTCAACTTTGTGTTTGGATTAATGTTGCATTATTTCTCATTGATGCCAATGCATCTAAAAAACAACCCGCAATCCCATTTCTGCATGGGATTTAATTGATTTACCTCCAATTTGCCTCCATGAGATAAAGTCCTAAGTGATCTTGCCTTCTAGTAATTACTGAAGTTTAAGATTGTTTTTCTTTAGGATCTGTTCATTTTTGTTTTGGTGGTCCATGGTATCTACATACTACATCTTGGAAGGATGTGTGTGTGTGGCAGACACTGTAACTGGAGCTTGAAGAATCTTGCACTCTTTAGAATAGAAATTTTTGACATCAGCTTATGAAACTGCTGCATTTCCCATTCTCCGAACATCCGGCTTTTCTCATGAATGTCATTATACCTCAGTCAGAAATGTGTGCACCATCTGCAACTTCCCACTGCTGGTCCTGGCATCCAGGGAATTTTAAAACTCAGACTATAATCTATATAAGCAGTGTAGAAAAGTTCCAAAGATGTTTAAAAGATGTTTGAGATGTTGTAAAACGATTTTAAGATCTGCATTGACATCCTCTGTTATGAGTGTAGAAGGACCATGTAGTCATGGTCTAGTTCCCAAGGAACAGGGTTGATCATCCACCATATGCTCTCAATATTTTTTTGCATTGCAATGTGGTGGGGTGTTTTATTTCCAGGCCAGAGATGTCAGAGAGCCGAAGACCTCCTGACTTATGTCTAACAATATGTTTCCTATCAGATGATACTCAGTTTGCATATTCAGGGCTATAGCAGAAAGTTTGTGCAGCTGTTAATTCACCAGTTCAAGAGACCCAGCTTTGGGTTGAAGGGTTCATGTGGTTACTTAGAACATAACTAAGGAAAATGTGTTTAACAGAGGAAAGATTCACCTTGCTTCTAGGTTAGATTCTTACAAGTTTGTAGTTTGTAGTGATGAATAAAGTGTTTAAATGAAACTAGGGAGTTTATTGTACGACTTTATACTCGACTGCCACCTAATGGGTGCAGGCAAGATGTGGGATGCAGGCGGGAGTTAGTGCACTTAATTTGCATTTAATTTTGCAAGCCGAGTACAGTTTTGCTGCATCCCGGATCCCAGGTGCACTCAGCAAGCCACTTTTCAAAGCCAGGTGTTTTCTAACTTTGAGAACGACACTTGGGACCTGGGATGCAGCCAGGCTGTACTCAGACAGTGAAATTAAATACGAAGTTAAATGTGCAAATTCCTGCCTGCATCCTGCTCCCTCCTGCATCCTGTTAGGGTGCAGTCAGGTTAAAATCCGTGTTATTAACTCCTAGAAATGGACTCAGTTTAGATGAATTTTCCTATGCCTCTCTGATAGGCTAGTTCCCTCCTTCCACCTAGTGGCAGCACTAGGGTTGATATCACCTCGGTGTGGTAAACACATGCTTTCACCCCCAGGCTGCCTGGGATACCCCTCAGATGCCCCCCTCTACTATGCCATAGTGGTGATGGTGGGGGCTGCTGCCACCGAGAAGCCTTTTTGGTATGGTTGAGCTTCAGGTCAAATGGAAAAGGAAGGCGACTTCCTTCCCACCAGGCCAGCAGGCCCACCAGATCCAGAAAGCACTCCTTCTGGTGGTAGGTGGAGTGCTGCTGCTGCCTGGCAGCCTTTTCCTCACTTGGTTAACCCTCCCACTAGACCTGGAGTTGCTACCTGGCAGCAGCAGCAGCAACCCCACTAACAACTGCACAATGATAAATGGCAAAGGTGCCCTGGCTGCTGGAGGGGATTCCAGATGAGTTCATATCCTAGTTTCAGAGCTGCAGAAAACAGGCTTGCTCCATCCATAATAGACATCCCTTCAAATATTTAAACAGGGCTATCATGCAACCTTTTAACTTGTATCTTCCCCAGGCTAAATGCACCCAGCTCTCTAAGCCACTTCTCATGGGCTGTGGTTTCTAGACCTTTCGCCATTTTGTTGTCCAGCTTGTCAATATCCTTCTTGAACTGTGAGGCCCGAACTGCATACAGTATTCCATGTGAAGTCTGATTAATTAGATAGAATGGTACAATTACAAACAGATCCTTTAACAACTGTAGCTAATGGTGTAGTGGTTAATATCCAAATGCACTTTCCCTCTCACACACATGGATTATAAGAAGAAAAAAACCAAAACAAAATTCTTCTGGACTGGATCAAGGGCCCATCAAGCCCAGTATCATATTTATGACAGTGGCCAACACTTGTTAAAGGAATGAAAATGATGTTCTCCCCTTGTGTCTTCCAGGTTGAGGCGCTGATATTCACAGGTGTATTGCCTCTGTTCTGATGGCTAATAATAGCTATTGACCAACTTGTCCTGTATGGATTTTTATCTCTTTCAAGACATTTATCCATTAGTACTTCCTTCATCTTGTGGCAGTGAATTGTGTAAATAATTGTGTACTGAGAGAATCACTGTCTCTGTCTGTTTCCCTGGGTAACCCTAATGTTGTGAGAGAGGACTTGGGGTTGATTTTTAAAAATGCAGATAGAGAAGGAAACTGGAGGGAACTCCACCTTCTACTGCAACCTGAAACATGTGCTTCATGGCCTTTCATCATAATAACCCCAGACTACATACCAAAACTCATCAGCTCTTTTGGTTTTTCCTACCATCTGTTGCTGATGACACCCAGCTGTATCTTTCCACCCCTGACCTTTCTCCAAGCTTGAATAGCAAGTCTCGTCTTGTCTCAGCTGTCTCGTAGTAGATGTGCCATCGCGTTTGAAGCTCAACATGTCCAAGACAGAGCTTCTTGTCTTTCCTCCTAAGCCCACCCTTCACACTCCTTTTCTGTCTCTGTGGACATTTCTATTCAACCAGTTCAGCAAGCCCACATCTTGGTTTTATCTTTGATTCTTCTCTGTCGTGTATCCCTCAGATCCAGACCACAGCCAGGCTTGTAGATTCTTTTTATACAATATTCCCAAAATCCGACCATATCTCTCCGCCTCTTACTGCCAAGATCATGGCCCTGCCCTAATGATCTCACGACTTGATTACTGTAACGTCCTCCTGGCTGGGCTTCCTCTTTCTCACCTCCGTCCTTTAATTTCTGTCCAGCATTCAGCTGCACACTTTATCACATCCGCCACCACTCTGACCACATCTCTCCTGTGTTGGCATCCCTTCACTGGCTCCCCCTCCCTTTCTGCATTCCGTATAAGCTCCTGCTGTCAACGTTTAAAGCCCTCATGGTCTGGCCCCTCCTTACTTATCAGACCTTATTTCTCCTCACCTTCCCACCAGGCCCTCCGTTCTGGCAGTCAAGGTCTGCTGTCCCCGCCAGGATTTCCTCTGCCCCATCTCGGATTCACCCCTTTTCACTCGCTGTCCCTCACTCCTCGAACCTTCTTCCCCCCCGAGCAGAGCCATCACTTTTTTAACCAGCTTCAAAACCGAGGAGTTGAAGACCATCCTGTTCAGGGAGCTTCCCAGGCATCATAATTGTCACTTGCTATTTGATGTTCTTTTGTCGTCTATTTTATTGAATCATTTCCTGTATTGCTATGTATTTTATATGTATTATCCTACTAGAGAGGCCCCTTCCCACCACCACTCACTCCCTTTGTGTCATGTCTTTTTAGATTGTAAGCCTGAGGGCAGGGAACCGTCCAATTAAAAGATTGTATGTACAGCACTGTGTAATTTACAATGCTTTATAATAAAGGTTAATAATAATATAATAATAATTAATATAATTAATAATAATAATAAAAAGCTCACTAGGTTTGACAAATGCTGATCCTGGAAACAGACATTGGCAGAGGGATTCTACAGTCTCTCAGTTTCTCCATTTTCAGAGGAAAATTCTTTAAATGCTCTCTATTGTTCTTTTATATTATTGCCACTTTGCTTTACATCTTTTTTAAAATAATGTTTATTATTAATAATTTTCATATTTACATTTTAACAAACCATGGTATCTGTAGAAAACTACTCCAACATCAAATTTCAAATACTCTAATTTTCTTTCTGTCAGCTTTAATAACAGCAGCAGCAACAACAACAACAACAACATTTTTTTAATAATGCCCTTTCCACTAAAGGTGTTACATCAAGACATATACAATCAATTTCTATCATCTTTCTTCACTATCCAACTTTCACATTCATACACAGATACGAAAAAGAGCACTAATGGAAATACTGATAAGCAGCATCCATAGAATATAATTTTACAAAGACACTGCTTTATTTTTGATTTAGTAATTTTATATTCATTTGTGTTTATACACAGTATAATTAATATAAAGATGATGATGATGATGATGATGATGATGATGATGATGATGATGATGATGATGATAATGATGACAACAGTGGGTCCTTGGTATCCTCTGGGGCTAGGTTCTAGGACCCACTGTGGATACCAAAATCCATGGATACTCAAGTCTTGTCAAATACAATGACATAGTAAAATGGTTTCCCTTCTATAAGATGACAAAATCAAGGTTTTTTAAATTTATATTTTTTTTGAATATTTTCAAGCCATGGATGGTTGAATTCATGGATAAAGGTCTGACTGTAGTATACCTAAATATGTACTCATGCATATAAGAGTGAATTTTCTCGAAATCAGATTGACCTTGAATCCTGGATGAAGGCTTACTGTACTTGCCATGTGCAAGATGTTTACATGTTATGCAATTATTTGTCAGGAAAGTATGGAAAAGATCATGAAAAATATAGAGCTTCAAAACTAGTATTTGTCCATCTCTGCTGCTCTTTAAAATGCTGTCAGTTTGGAGACATCTCTGTATTTCTAAGGTATGAGATCACATTATTTCTTAATGCCTTTTTTGGCTTTGTTAGGTGTTCTCTCCATGCCCTCTCCCCCATCTTATTCACTTTTCCTGAAAAGCAGCAGAGAGCTTTACTATATTTATAGCTGTTTGAATTGCAGTGAATGATCTGTATAACATTTTCAGGTTTGGTATGTCTGCTGGAAATGTTTTTGTTGAATATATGTGCTTTGGTTTTATACTAATCATCCATAATTTTCCACAGGATTTCAATTTCCCTGCCCTTCCCCCTCCATCTCTTTCTACCTCAGAGTAAAGGGTGTTGCAGATTCCGGTTCCCGAACTTCCTTCATTATTCCATATTTAGAGAGACATTTAAAACTTCATTGTCAGCATTTTAGGCAAGCAGCTATGGTTCTATGGGGAAATGTCCACTATCCCTGAATATTATTGCTAAATACCATATCTGAGATCTTTGGATATAGGGTGGAAAATAAATATTTAAATAAAATAAAATATTTTTCCACATGGTTTCTGAGATCTGTTTGGGTATTTGTCCAAGGAGCACAGTAGGACTGTGTCCATCCAGCAGGGCTATTTTTTTCTAACAACCCATCAAATTATATATAAGACATTTACTTAACTTCATGGGACTTATGTTGGCTATATCATTGTTCTAAAAGCTTTCTGGGATTGGCACAGAATAAATGTTTCACAATACAGTGAAGTGGTATGAGCATATAATTTGCCAGCTTGAAATGCAGAGGAACCTCTTCAAGTTAGGTGACAATAGTTTGAGATCAGAAACTTTGAACAGAAAAAAGAAAAATGATCTCCAGCAATTGAATATATTATCCACCCTGTAGATAACCAAAGCACTGAGAGATGAGAAACCTAACTTCTCTGCTCTCCATCATTTTTTCAGCTTGTTGAACAAGGTATTTTTGAAAAAGTAAAGGATTTCTCATTTTTGCTGTATTTCTTCCCAGTACTGGCCAGTGCAAGCCTTTGGAGCTAGTTCAATTGCTATAATGTGGCTTTCATCTCCTGCTGACATGTCAAAAGCTCAACAGTTGGGATTAGAAGCAATGAATAAGAATTTTATTTGGTTAATTCTCTGATAAGAACTTACAATAATGCACAAATTTCTTCATAAATTGGAGGGAAAACAAAATTGAAAATGTGGGACTGACAGATTTTTCCTTTCGAGGGGATTGGCCTATTATTTTAAATGATAATTTAATGGATATGTTTTAACGTATGTCACATACTGTGTAATAATAAAAATGCTCATTATGTATATACTATATAACTTCTTGTACAGGCTGAGGCCCCCTTATCGGAAATGCTTGTGACCAATGTGTGTTTTGGATTACAGTTTTTTTCAGATTATGATGAGATATCTTGGAGATGGGACCATTAGTTTTATGTTTTGCATACACTTTATACACATAGTCTGAAGGTAATTTCATACATATTTAAAAATAATGTTGTACCTGAAACAAATTTTGGGTACACTGAACCTTCACAAAGCAAAAGTATCACTATCCTACTATCCCCCGTGCTTCATCCCCTGCATGTGTGCTCCATCACCCTGCACACAGCTCCATGCTCCCCTACATGCAGCTCATGCCCCCCCTGCACACAGTTTCATGTGCAATCCCGTTCTTTTCCTGATGAGGAAAAGGATGGGACTACCCATAGGAAACAGAGCGTGAGCAGGACATGAAGCAGTGTGCGTGGGCAGGCATAGAGCAGTGTGCGAGGTGATGGAATGGCACACACAGGGGATGGGCATGCCATGCAGGAATGCCGCTGCCTCCTGGTCCCATTTGTTTCTGGCATAAGAACGGTATGTGTGCTATTTCTGGCACTGGAAGTGGAAGCCCCACCCCCCAAAATTCCACCCAGTCAGAAGCCCTTCCCCATGACCTCCCACCCCTGAAGTTTCGCCCCCACTAGCCCTACCCCCTGCACTGAGTGTCTGCTCCAAGATGAAGTAAATATCGCAAGGATTTCCAAAATAACATTAGAAAGCAAAGATATAAAACCCGGGACTTCCAAGGATTTTATAATCCATTTAGAGGAGACCTATGTGAAGAATTTTGCTCAGGAACAGGACTGTCCATGATTTGTGTGCTTAAGTGTGTGTGTGTGTGTGTGTGTGTGTGTGTGTTTGTGTGTGTGTGGGAGGGAATAGCCTGTGTATAGCATCTATTTACAAAGGTTAAGCCTAGTGAAATCACTGGGATAGTCACCATCAATTTCAGTGAATGGAAAATTTAGCACAAAATAATGCAACTTGTCTGAGTTATATAATTGTGATGCTGTCCAAAAGTTTGCTGCATCCATCCAGAAATTTCCTTCACACAAAAAAAATTCATATTGTAATCACTGCATTTGATAAATTGTTGCAATAACAACTTTTCCTTTAGTGCTTTGTACAGACTTCATGTATCATGCAGCTGCACTGGAAGAGAGGAGGGAAGCACAAAGCCTGAGGTATGTGTAGATAATATGGAATCATAGTTTGGCATATTGCCTAGGCCAGAGTGAATATGGGCACTGGCATGACCCTACCCAAGGTGGACCCTAACAGTACTCAGAGAATGCTTTGTCTTCTAGACTACTCCTCTGTCAGTTGCATAAAGACTCACAAAAATAAATAAGATGATAGATATACATTTCTATTGATTTAGTTCAAAGTTCTATGCATTTGAAAGGTGAAACACATATCCTGGTTTTTATTAATTTTATCTTTAGCTGAATTAATTCATTTTGAAATATATATCTATATATCTATCTCAGGCTGACATTTTTTGCTCTCTGCTGGGATAATTTGGAGAGGCTTTCTGTAGTAAAACACATTTCCCCCCAATTGATATCCCATCTGGAAATGCAATCCATCTTCCCCTTGAGTTCTTTTTTCCTTATTGACCAATTCAGAATTCTGTAGGGGGAAGGAGATCTGTCTTTTCTCTCTGAGCTGTGGTGATGTGCTTTGGCTTAAAATCTTTGTTCTTAAAATGGATGTTTTTTATTTTCCATAGTAGACTAGGACTAGTGATATTCAACTACTTCATAAATGATCTGGAGATAGGGATGAGCAGTAATGTGGCCCAGTTTGAGAAAAGACTCCATATGTTGTAGGATGGTGGGACCCAAACGGATGTCAAAGTGATCTGAAAACAGAGGAATAAACAACAAAACAAGGGACAGTGTAACATGTATAAAAGGATATATTTGGTGATGGGTGGAATCTTTAAGGAGATTTACATTTGGCTTTTTAATGACAGTTGGGAGTACAGTTAGACAAGGGTTTTTGAGTTAGAGAAGGTTTGGAGGGAGAGAAGGGAGATTTGGTGGGTGGGCTGGTATTCCTGGTCTGAGTTAGTTTTCGAGGAGTGTGTGCAGGACTATCTTGATATTTGCTGGACGTCAAACTCAGCAAAATCCTCAAGGTCTAGCAAATTCCTTACTTGCCTGGAAGACTATTTCATGGTCCAAAAGGTGGAAGAGGCAACAAGGGGGTCAGCTATTTTGGATCTGATCCTTACCAACAAGGATGACTTGGTTAATGGGGTGCAAGTGGTGGGATCATTAAGTGGAAATGACCATGTTCTCCTGGAATTTGTAATACAATGGAAAGGAGAAGCCAGGCATAGTCAAACACGCATTCTAGACTTTAGGAGAGCAGATTTCAGTAAACTTAGAGAAGTATTGAGGGTGATCCCATGGTCAGAAATACTAAAAGAGAAGGGAGTTCAGGCTGGATGGGAGTTTCTCAAAAGAGAGATACTGAAGGCACAATCTCAAACAGTTCCAGTGAGAAAGAAAAATGTGAGATGTCTCAAGAAACCAGGATGGATGACTAAGAAACTTTCAACTGAGCTAAGTTTTAAACGGAACATGTATAAGAAATGGAAAAAGGGGAAAATCACAAAAAAGGAATTCAAAGAAATAGCAGGCATGTGTAGGGGTAAAGTCAGAAAAGCTAAAGCGCAGAATGAACTCAGGCTTGCTAGAGAGGTTAAAAAGAATAAAAAGAGATTTTTTTGGATATGTCCGCAGGAAAAGGAAGAAGAAGGAAATGGTAGGGCCAATGAGTGGAGAAGATGGCAAAATGTTAACAGGGGACAGAGAAAAAGCAGAATTACTCAACACCTTCTTTGCCTCAGTCTTCTCAGAAAAGGCAAAGGGTGCTCAACCTGAGGATAATGGAGCAGAGGACAGAATAGGGGAATTTCAGCACAGAATAAGTGAAGAGATAGTAGAGGAACACCTTATTAATCTAAATGAATGTAAGTCTCCAGGACCAGATGAACTACACCCAAGGGTACTAAAAGAACTGGCAAATGTAATATCGGAGCCATTGGCAATCATATTTGAAAACTCCTGGAAAACAGGAGAAATCCCAGCAGACTGGCGGAGGGCAAACGTTGTCCCCATCTTCAAAAAGGGGAAAAAAGAGGATCCCAACAATTATCGTCCAGTTAGTCTGACATCCATACCAGGAAAGATTCTAGAGCAGATCATTAAACAGAGAGTCTGTGAACATCTAGAAGGCAATGCCATAATCACAAAAAGTCAACACGGGTTTCAGAGAAACAAGTCATGCCAGACAAATCTGATCTCTTTCTTTGATAAAATTACCAGCTTGGTAGATGAAGGGAAGGCTGTGGATATAGTATATCTTGATTTCAGTAAGGCCTTTGATAAGGTTTCCCATGACATTCTTGCAAACAAGCTTGTAAAATGTGGGCTAGACAAGGCAACTGTTACATGGATTTGTAATTTGTTGACCGGCCGAATCCAAAGGGTGCTCAACAATGGCTCTTTTTCAGCCTAGAGAGAAGTGACCAGTGGGGACCCACAGGGCTCTGTCCTGGGCCCAGGGCTATTCAACATCTTTATCAATGACCTGGATGACAGAATTGGGAGCATACTTTGCAGATAACACCAAATTAGGAGGAATAGCTAATACTCCAGAGGACAGGATCAAGATTCAAAATGATCTGAATAGACTAGAAAGCTGGGCCAAAGCTAACAAAATGAAATTCAACACAGAGAAAAGTAAGGTACTGCACTTAGGGCAGAAAAATGTAATGCACAGATATAGGATGGGGGACACCTGGCTGAATGAAACTACATGTGAAAGGGACCTGGGAGTCCAAGTAGACCACAAGTTGAACATGAGTCAACAGTGTGATGCAGCAGCTAAAAAGGCCAATGCAATTTTAGGCTGCATCAATAAAAGTATAGTGTCTAGATCAAGAGACGTAATAGTGCCACTGTATTCTGCTCTGGTCAGGCCCCACCTGGAATATTGTGTCCAGTTCTGGGCACCACAATTCAAAAAGGACATTGAGAAATTGGAGCGTGTCCAAAGGAGGGTGACTTAAATGGTGAAAGGTCTGGAAACCTTGCCCTATGAGGAACGACTCAGGGAGCTGGGGATGTTTAGCCTGGAGAAGAGAAGGTTAAGTGGTGATGTGATAGCCCTGTTTAAATATTTGAAAGGATGTCATATTGAGGAGGGAGCAAGCTTGTTTTCTGCTGCTCCAGAGAACAGGACCCGGAACAATGGATGCAAGCTACAGGAAAAGAGATTCCACCTCAACATTAAGAAGAACTTCCTGACAGTAAGGGCTGTTCGACAGTGGAACAAACTCCCTCGGAGTGTAGTGGAGTCTCCTTCCTTGGAGGTCTTCAAGCAGAGGCTGGATGGCCATCTGTCGGGGATGCTTTGATTTGGATTTCCTACATGGCAGGGGGTTGGACTGGATGGCCCGTGCGGTCTCTTCCAACTCTATGATTCTATGATTCTATGATTCTATGTGGTGTTTTACATTTATTTATCTAAAATATTTACACCCTACCCCACATCAAAAGATCTCAGTGCAACTTAAAAACAGCATTAAACTTTAAAACAGATTGAAACCTGTGAAATAATTTAAATAAGCTTTAAAACATATTAAATGGCCTCTGGAAATACAATCTGCCTGAGAGCCTGGATTTTCAGCAGCATTGGTGGGAGCCTTGATGGTGCAGTGGTTAAAATGTTGGTACTGCAGCCACAGTATTGTGAGTTCGATCCCACAGGGCTCCAAGGTTTGACTCAACTGTCCATCCTTTTGTAAGTCGGTAAAATGAGTGCCCAGTTTTTTGGGAGGAGTTGGCTTACAGATTGGTAATTTAATTTATTCACTCATATTTTATATATACCATTATAAAAGTTCCCGTATCTTACAACCACCTTGTTTAGCAATATTCCGTAATTTGAAACCATTCTCTCTCAATTGCATCTGCATCCTTATCATTTAAAAGGGAGGCCAATTTATCAATTTATATCATTTCCAGGAGTTTTAACAATCAGTCATCTATCTCAGGCATTTCCTGATTTTACCAATATTGTGCTATTATCATTCTAGCTGCTGATATTAAATACAGTAAAACTTGCTAATATTTCTTTTCAATGTCAGGAGGAATTTTGTTTAGCATGTTCAATAGATATATTTCATACTCGTTTCATATTTTATCTGTAACACCTTCTCAATCAATATGTGAATTTGTTTCCAATTTGGACAGCATCACTATACATGGAACCAAGTCCCTCTAGCTGGTTGTCATTTCCAACAAAAACCAGTGTCCTTATAAATCTTTGCAAGTCTGTTCAGGGTCAAATACAATCACTGTTCCATTTTCCAGTAATTCTCTCTTAAATTTTGGGAATGAGTAAATTTATTTGATTTCTTCCTTGCATACTTCCAGCTTTCCAAATCTATACTTTGTCCAAAATTTCCCACTTTATCATCACATCAGATATGCTGAGTTCACTATTAAGTGGTATAGAATGTAAATGCTATTGCTATTGAATTCAAAGAGGTGGTGTCCATTGAGAACAGAAGCTGCATAAATGCTCATATGTACCATGAGGGCATTTAGACAGACACCATGGTTGGTTTCATACATGTGGGACAGGAGGAACTCATTACATTGTGGCAGAGGTGGGGATCAGAGAAAGCCCTCATTCTCGAGCACCATGGAAATCTGCAGATTTGGTGGGTTAAATGGTAGAAACCCCACATTTGGTAGAACTGCCTGAGAGGAACTCTTTCAGTTGGTGGCAGTGGTAGGATTGCCCAAGTGGAAAGTCATACTGTTAGTGGGGTAAGGGTTGGAAAATTCCCACAATTCCCTTTTTCTGATTGTCATTTTTGTTGTGCATTTTCATTGTTCTTGCTCCCTTGCAAATATATATTTGAACAAAAACATTGTAATTTTGCATAGAACAATATTGCACAAAATTGTAGTTTGCTCAAAAGGGGTCAGCTGTGCAAAAAACAAACAAACCTGCCTTTGCAACGTTTTGACAAAAAAGCCCTAACTGTAAAAAAATCCTTGGAAAATACATATATAAACCTGGACTTGCTGCTTCATTTCCATACCCAAAAGATTTTGAATTTGAATTGTCATTCTCTAATACCTA
>NC_056523.1:59244023-59341413 GCF_019175285.1 Sceloporus undulatus
ACACACACACACACACACACACACACACACACACACACACACACACACACCTGTCCCTGGTTTTCACTCCACCAAAAGCACCTGATGAAGTAGACTGAAGTCTAGGAAAGCTCATGCTGCCAACTTCATTCTTTCAGTTAGTCTCAAAGGTGCTACAAGATCTCTCTACATACTGATTCTACAGACTAACATGGCTATGAGACAGTAGAGACTGGCACTTTGTGCTGGCCTGACTGCATTGTAGGAGTGAAGAAGGACTGGGCATTTACACACTGGAAACCCTTCTTCCTCCTCCAGGGTGCCATCTTGGCACGCACCCGTTTACACGCCACAATGATGTCCCTCGTGCGCAGCACCCAAACAGTCCTGTGCACAAAGGGCATCGTAACATTGTGCTGCAGCAGTTATGGCACCCCTTCTACGGCACAAAAAGAAGCCCCTTTTCAGGGCTTCTTTTTGCTCCATGTGCAGGACTGGTTGCCATGTGGTTGCTGTGGCCTGCTTCCAGGGCTTGCAGGGGCTGCGTTGAGCAACCCATATGTTGAGCCCCTAAATCTTTAAATTCATGGAAAATACACAACCTCTCGTAATGTAACATAGAAAGTAGCAAAGTTTTGAAACAATTTTGCAACAAAGTATGCAAATATGAACATCTCTTAGAGGCCTGATTGAATCCAAAAAGGGTGTCATTCTGAAGCCAAGTAAAGACATATGTTTTTAAACTAAAGCCTTTGGGGCCTAATTGATTTCATCGGAAACATGTAAATACTTTTAAATTGTCTTAAACTGTTTTAACAGGCTTTTAAGGTGCCTTGTTTTAACTTGTCAAAGTTAATATGCTTAAGGGCTCTTCCAGATTGGTTATAAGAAGCATGGGTTCTCACAATAAAACTCCTTAGGTTTAGTTAGGTTTTGATTCTTGAAGTCTTCTCCACACCTACTTGTTCCATTCTTTTCGGGGGCTGTTTGTAGCAATTTTTTGGAGCTGCACTCTGACTCATCCAAAGGTTCTTAAAAATTGGAGCATAGTTTTGTAGGAGCGATCCTACATTCTGAAGGGCAAATTTTCTTCTCTGATTCTCCCTCCCCCTATTTTTTTTGTGTTTTTTTTTGTTATAGTGCTAAAGTACCATTACACTGTTGTACTGTAATGAGAAAAAAAATTAAAGGATAAAAGAAGACTTTTTTTGTTCTAATATGTCTCAGAATTATAAAGAAACCCAGGTTATGAATAAAATGTAGCTGGTACCAGGAATTGCAAGAAAATAGTCTGGGACAATAGCAGTATAATTTGTGTGTGTTTTTTTTTAAAAAAACCTGGGGATTATAACAACAAATACTACAAACTTATAATTCATTAACCTGTCTGGAGACTTCCCAAATTATTATTCATTATTTACTGTTGCAAATTGTTTTAAATTAACACACGCTATCCTGAGATATTAAGAAAGAGACGGGGCATAATTTTTTAAATAAGATAACAAAAATATTTTAAGAACCTTTAACAAATCTATGGTACAACCATATTTTGAACACTGGGTATGGTCTTAGTCACCACAAATCAGAATGGAAACCACAGAGGTGGAAAATCTATAGAAAAGGAGAGAGGAACATTACTAGTATTGCTTCTACTTGATTACTCAGGTTGATTGGTTTTTGTATGGTGTGAGTGTGTATGTGTATGTTTGTACTGAACTTTCCAAAACAGGAACCTACTGACTTAGTGCTAAAATTCCAAAAGGAAAGTTTAATCTGATTTATGGTGGCTTTCTTGACAGGATTTCTGCAGAGGAGATTTGTCATTGCCTTCCTCTAGGGCTCAGAGAGTTGCCTAAAGTCACCCAGTAGGTTTCCATGGCAGGGCAGGGATTTAAGTTTCCATTTTGGGAGAAAGGTGGGATATAAATCCAACAAACAACAAGCACTGGTCTTCTAGAGTCCTAGGGTGCATCTGCAGTGTAGAAATAATGCAGTTTAACACCACATTAAGGGCTGTATCTCCATCCTATGGAATCCTGAGGTTTATAGTTTTACGAAGTCTTTAGTCTTCGCTGCCAAAATGTGCCAGTGTATCTCAAAACTACAAATCCTAGGATTCTGTAGGATGGAGCTATGGCAGTTATAATGTCATACTGCATTATTTCTACACTGCAGATGCACTCATACAGTCCTAGTCCATAACTCAAACCACAATACCTGGTTTTAGCCATTGCTGGCCCTTTGCACCAATTTTATTTGCTTCCTAAATATCATTTGTCTCTTCTTCTCCAAAGATTTTACTAGCTAACTGGAGAGTATAATCCATTTAAAAAATACTAGTGATTTGCCCCTGTGGATTGCATTTAGCATTTCTAGTCTCTTAGGGCTGTCCACCACACTGAATGGAGATTATTTGGCTGACTAGTCAAGCTATAATCTTGAAAGTGCTTAACCGTATCTGAGGCTGCAGACCTAATATAATTAATCTATGTCTGGTTTGCTAAGCATACTAGAATGCATCCATGTCATTCATGCTTACTATAGACAGCTTGCCAGATAAAAAAGCATTAGCTCTAAGAAGCAATTCATAAAAGTACTGTATCTCCCAACCCACCTCTGGTAAACACAGCTAGAGTGTATTAAATCCCACAATAAGTGAGTGGATATTCTGTAGAAAATAAACATCTCCTGTGCAATCAGAACATGAACTTGTGAAAGCAGATTTGTGATCTGAGATATATTGTGATTTATTTGCCACTTGCATTTTCCAGGACAAAATATCTCAGACAGGCAAGAAAAAGAGTCTCAATCCTGGGTTTTCTGAAAGTGGATTGAAACCATGCTGTCCACGCAGCTAGCTCCCAAAGTGGGCCAAAGTCCCATGGGCTGTCTGCATGATACAGTGTCAAGCTGCATGGTTATTATTATTTTTTGTCACCTCCCCACCATGCATGTACAATATCACACAAATGCACCATCTGCTACCTCCAGTTACTTCTCTCTTCCTGCCCAGATACCATTCCATTGGATACCCACCCATATGATTGGCCAGTTGCATTTGCGATGCACCATCTATATAGTGTGTCAGTGCATCAGTGTGCCCATTGATACATTGGCAGAGCCCAAACATGGAGGCCCCCTATATATCTCCTTCGTCTCACTTCACCCCATGCCCCCCTGGTGGACTGTCTGGTTTGTGTATCTTGTAATTACATCCATTGCATTATTGGTGATTGCATTTTTTGCTTTGCTGTAATTCCATACTGGTGCCAGACTGTTTTTATAAGCTGGTGTGATAATGCACATTTTCTGCCTTGAGTCAAAGTATCCCAGCTTCTTTTTGCTCTGGTTTTTAGCCCCTGAGTGTGGCTTTGTTTTGCTTTCCACCTGGTTTCACCTCGTGCATTATCTATACACCTTTCTTTCAAAGCAGTTAGAAGCCCCTTTATTTGGCCAGTGTGGACTAACCTCGTGTGATTCACCAAGTTACTATTGAATTAGATTTTAGTAAATGTTTTAAATGTTACTTGGAATCTAAATGATCAGTGAGTATCCTCCACATGTGATCTGGCATCTGTGAAAGAATTTTAACCTTTGCAGTACCATGTCTTAGCAGAATGTGTGACTCACCCAAGGCCACCCAGTGGGTTTCCATGGCTGAGTGAGGAACTGAACTCCAATCTCTGGAGACATAATCTAACACTCAAACCATTACAGGAGCTCAAATTTATACTATAAAGATCCACACATAAGTCTCAGGTATGGTGATGTTGCCTTTATAAGGACCCTTGATACATTACTTGAAGCCTGTTGCAAAGCTAGGCTTCAAGTAATATGGTCAACTTGGACCCAGATAGGCATTTGGTTTCTAGATTATTACTTGGAGTGGGCTAAATAAATTTCACTTCTGTGGGTGTATCCAAATTGCAGAAATAAAGCACTTTGGCATTTTATCCTACAGAATCCTGGGATTTGTAGTTTGGTGAGGCACCAGAGCTATCTGACAGACCATGCTGAATATCTCACTAAACTACAAATCTCAGGATTCGACAGGTAGGAGCCATGACAGTTGAAGTGGAGTCAATCAGCTTTATTTCGGCAGTGTGACTGGAATTAAAGGCTCTGGATGAAGGAGAAAGAAGGGGGTAGAGAGAGGGATTGGGGAAGAGAATTATATCAGGGTTTGACGAAAATCCCGAAGCTACTACAAGAATCTTTGCCTTAGGCAAAGATGCTAACTGCTGCATTCTATGACTCCACTTTATTAGAACTGTGGCTCAGTCAAACAGAACTGAGTGCTCTGAGGAAGAAGGAAGGCTGGCAAGGTTCTCTGGCAAAGTCCCAGGTTTCATGGTTGGAAAGCAGTTTCAGTAAAATGATTGAAATGAGAGCCAATGCAAACAATCAGAAAGTCTGAAATGATAAAAGCAGTGGGAACACAACGATGGGAATCACAGCCCTGGGGCCCTTCCACGCTACTTAGGAATAGCATTATGATTCCATTTAGCATGCATGGCTCCATCCTGTTGAATCTTGGGATTTGTAGTTTGGGGAGGCATTAGAGCTCTGTGACTGAGAATTCTTCTTAAACTTCAAATCCCAGGATTCCACAAGATGGAGCCGAGGCAATCAAAGTGGAACCAGATTGCTCTGTTTGTGAAAGGGCCTTTAAACTCATACAGCATTACCTTAAGATAAAGAAAGCAAAAAGAAGAAACAAATTGGTGAACTAAACAGAAAGGAAAGAATTTGATCAGGTTGGAGGTGACTTTTAATAGAGTTATTTCTTCTGCTCAGATTTAAACATCTTCTCAGAGTATGATTCCCCAAGATGTGCCTCTCTGACACCTTAACATATTTAACAAAACATCTTGTGGGGAGATGTACATTCACACTCAATTCATTATTCATCACCCTTGATTCCAACTGTGAGGAATGAATACTGTTGTGACTTGTCCTATTGTTGTTGTTAGCTTTCAATTCATTTCCAACATGGTGACCCTAAGGCAAACTTACCATAGGAGTTTCTTGTCAAGTTTCTTGGTAAACAAATTGGGGGTTTGTCATTGCCACCCTCTGAGGTTGGGAGAGTGTGACTTCCTCAAGGTTACTCATTGAGTTCCCATGGCACAGTCAGGATTTGAATCCTGGTCACTATGGTGCGTTACAGACGCGCCAAAGGGGCGTGCTAGGGTTGAGAAGGGGCGTGTTAGGGTTGAGAAGGGGCATCACTTCCTGATGCCCCTCAACCCTAGTATGGGCTGAATCCATACAAAATGGTGGCGCCCATCCACATGGGGGCCGCCATGTTGATGTCGCGGATGCATAGCGTCCGGACATCACACGGCGGAAGTGACGCCGCAAGTGCGTGACTAGCGCCTCACAGCGCCATTTCCGGGGCCCAGAAAGAAGCACCATTTCGGTGCTTCTTTCTGGCTGTGCCTGGGAACTGCGCGGTTTGACTGCTGCGGTACCCGGATGCAGCAACCGGCGGCAGCGGCAGACCACCCATTTTGGGCGGTCTGTAATGTGCCTGAGTATCCCAGTCCATTATCCAAACCATTACTAACACACCACACTTCGTCCCATTTGTTGACCAGAAATTTCCTTGAAGTGAGTACTGACATGGTTTTCTTGCCTCTTTCATTGGTGTGACAGGTGGGTCTTCCTCAAACAGCAAGATTTTTTAAAGCAAAATGGAAATGAATCCTGCTATATTAGTCCAAAAGTTTATCTAGTCCAGCATACTTTTCACACAGTTGTCTGTGGCATGCTTGGGAGTGATCATGTCCTGGCCAGAGACTGATCAAGACTTCAGCAGAATTGTATGCCAAGGCAGCTATGAAACTCCTTTAGAGTAAGCAGGATGATTTAGGACAGAGGGAGTCCTTGTTGGTTCTTGTCATGTTCCTATCATTCCCATGGGCTGTTTATGACTGTTTATGATTGTTCCTTTCTTTCCTGGGAGATGGCGGGGAGATAGAAATTGAGAAGAGGCAAATTTCAAAGCGCACCTTTGAAATGGGCAAATGGTGTTGGCTACAAGTGTGGGGAGAAGGCTGGACAAAGGACTTTTAAAGTGTTGTTTAATTGGGAAAACGCAGAGTTGATCTAACCATTGTGGGGTAGTTTTGTGTTTCTAAGAATCTGGAATAAAGCAATAGTTAATTTTCACTACAATGCTGTCCTAGTTCTCCAAGTTAAGAAAGTTTTGCTGGACTTGAGTGGTGTTTGATACCATTGACCATGACATCATTTTGGCCTGTCTTTCTGGAATGAGACTTGTTTTTGGATACACTGTTTTACAATGATTTCATTTCTTCTTGGCGGGGCATACTCAGAAGGTAGTGGTGGTGGGGGACCACTATTTGACCCTATGTCAATTGGCTTGTGGGATCCCTCTGGACTGAGTTCTGTCCACCATGCTATTTAACAAATACATGAAGCCACTGGAGTGGCCATCTGGAGTTTTGGGGTCTGATATTATCAGTATGTAGATTACATCCATGTCTATTACGCATGTCCACTTCAGTCCTTGGAAGCTAAACTGCTGTCTGTCATCAGTAATGGACTGGATGAGGGTGAACAAATTGAATCTTAACCCAGATAAGACAGAAGCACCTCTAGTCAATCAAAAGGCAGATCAGGGAGTAGGGATTTAGCATGTGTTGAGTGGGGTTACATTCACCAAAGACACAGATTCACAGCTTGGGTGTGTTCCAGGATTCAACACTGAGCCTATAAGTTCGGGTCTCTGTGGTGGGTAGGAGTGCATTTGAAATGTTAAGGCATGTGTGCCAGCTCTGCCCATTCCTTGAGACAGCAGATCTGACACAGTGACAAATGCCTTAGTTATACCCTTTTGGATTAGTGTAATGTGCTCTGTGTGGGGCTACCTTTGAAGAATATTCAGAAACTTCAGCAGGTTCTAGAGCTGCAGACGGATTGTTTACTGGGACCGACTACAGGGAGCACACATCTCTCTTGTTTCAATAGCTCCACTATCTGTGTCTAGCTACGTTCTCATAGCCAGACACAGACCAAGGAAATCTTCTACCAACAACCACTGAGGTTCTCCAGAGGTATCAGCCGTTAGTATTGGGGGGATTTTGTGGAAAAAGAAAAAGAATACCAAGCTAAGCAACAATAAAAAAGTACACATATTTGTGTGGATGTATGTTACCAACACATGATCATGTTACAGATCTGTATGTTACATAGAAACATATGGGGGAGCAAGAATGAGATTCCCCCCTCCCTGGAAAAATCTGCAATGAAAGTGCAAGTAACAGAGGCTGCATTTGAGTTATATTCTGAAAACTACGGCCCTTATATAATCTGCAGTTTGAGCAAATATGGCAGCTGGGTTTCATATGAAGAGGAGATGACAGGAAAGTATTTAATGTAACTGCAAAGTGGGAGAAGCTGTGTTAGCTGCTAGTCAAATACCATACAGGTTTTAAAAATTTCTCTTTTATATTTATATATAAGGGATTACACAGCCCTGACCTATGTCACTGACTACTTTTGTCATATCCATGGTAGTTTTTTTGAGGTGGCTTGAAATGTGTAGTTTAGTGTTCCAGTTGCTTCTTGAGAGAAGCAATAGTTCCCTATGTTGTGCTTCCCCCATTTGCATCCTGTTGTATCATGTGCTTGTTAAAAGCAACAGGAAAGGATCTTGAATTTCTGTTTTCACCATTAGAGACAGCTGTATTGGGTAAATTTTGATGACAATTTCCTGCATAGGAAGCAAGTTGTTTATAGGTTTTCATTATGCTCAAAATGCATTGCCTGCTTGCATTTCCATGGTAGGGCATACAGGTCTTGGAAGAACTGTCAAACCAGGTAATAAAAAAAATGAGAGGCTGGACATTTTTTAAAAGAAGCAAGTGAAGGAAGGAAGGCAATGAAAAAGGAAGAAAGAAGGAAGTGAGCCACTGTATGAGTTCAAGAAATATCTGTGATCATGTTATGTTTAAATTGCCTTATATATGTTCAGAAGCCTTCTTTGTGTTCACTCCAAGATTACAGAACTCCCTTCTAAAGGAGGCTTGTATTGACCCCTCCCTGTTATGTTTCTGTAGGCAAAGACCTTTCTATTCAGGCAGGCATAGAATCATAGAATTGTAGACTTGGAAGAGACTGCAAGGACCATCCAGTCCAGCCCTCTACCATGCAAGAATAAACAATGAAAGCACCCTCAACAGATGGCCATCTGGCCTCTGTTTAAAATCCTCCAAAGAAGAAGACTTCACCACACTTGGAGGCAGCATATTGTACTGTCTAATAGATCTTACCGTCATGATGTTCTTCCTAATATTAGATGTAATCTTTTCCTGTAATTTGAATCCATTGTTCCATGTCCTTGTCTCAGGAACAGCCAAAAGGTTTGTTCCATCCATAATATGACAAATATTTAAACATGGCTATCATGCCACTTTTTAGCCATCCCTTCTCTAGGCTAAACATATCTAGGTCCCCAAGCTGCTTCTCACAGGGCTTGATTTCCAGACCCTTCATCATTTTGGTCATATTCCTCTGGACACGCTCCAGCTTGTCAATATCCAGAACTCGACATAGTATTTCATGTTAGATCTGATCAAGCAGATTATAGTGGTACTTTTTCTTCCCTCAGTCTAAACATTATACTTCTATTGATGCAACCAAGCATTATATTGGCTTTTCAAGTTGCCACATGACACTGGCGGGTTACAGACCGCCGAAAAGCGGCGGCCTGCACCCAACCCTTTCCCAGCCAGATCGGGGCCTCAGTGGCCAGAGCAGCAGCCGCTGAGGCCCCGATCCGCCGCTTTCCAGGCTGCGGAGAAGCGGCAAAAGGCCCCTTCCCCGCAGCCTGGAAAGGGGTGTCCTTGGGGCTTTAAGCCCCAAGGACACCCCGTGGCAGGGAGGAGGAGAAAGGGGCCGCTTGGCCCCTTTCTCCTCTGCGTCGCTGGGCGCAGCCATCTGAAGGCTCCACCCAACGACACAAACGACAAAAGGAGCTCCGTTTCAGAGCTCCTTTTGCAGCTGGGGAAGGGGCGCACTATGCGCCCTGGCACTGTGTGACGACATCACGTCCGCGCCGCCCCGTATAGAGGCAGCGCGGTCGTGACATCGTAATGGCCATGTGTGTATGCGTGTGTGCAGCAAGAGAGACTCTAACTGAGGCTTTTTGCTTCAGCATTTCAGCTTTCATTTAAGCTTTTGTTTCATCGTTCATTCCCCAGACAGTGGGTGGGAGAGTGATTCTGTTTGTTTAAAAGCAATCAGTCACCCAGGACTTTTTCTGCTTCGCCCAAGGGAGAAATAAACTGCTCTGCCAACTGCATGAGGAAATCTGAAAGAGCTGCTATCATGTTACCTAATGACCCGTAAATAAGTCAGCGTGAGATTTTGGGGTCAATTTTTGGGCATAAATTCCTTGATTTATAGATGGGTATATACAGTGGTGGTAGTGGAGAGGTGGCATGGTGTCTAACCTGTCTCAATAGGCTCAGGAGAAAGCAAATTTCTGCAGCCTCTCAGAGTTTTCTTCATTCTTCATTCTTAATAACATTTGCTATTTTGATCAAGCTCTGATATTAATTGACCACATGTGTCCCAGTTTTAATCTGTGAAATACCAGAAGACATACACATGTTCAGGAGTACTTCTGTACTCATTATTGCTTTCTAGGGCTAGAGTGGATCTTCCTCTGTCACCCACATTTTTATGGATGATGGAAAGTAGCTGCATGGAATCTACAGTAGTGTATCTTATTCTTATTATCAAGAACCAACAATTTGAATTCAAATTAGAATATTATTTGAATAGTTAAGGGAACAGTATCATCTTCTGTGATCAAGTCTTAAATCTGCATATTGCTTCTGGCGTTCCTGTCTCCTAAGTGATTACAAAACAGTAGCTGCTTGCTTTGTCTTACTTCTACAGAGGCTATATTTTTTAGGATATATAGTTCTTGAAATTTTTGTTGCCAAACAATTGTTTTCTTGATTTAGGACTCATACATGCCAATTTTGTATTTGTTGAAAAACTTTTCATGAGGAGTAATGTGTTAGACCCTGTAAGCAGAAACTAGATACAATGGTCAAGGTCTTGAATCATGCGTATGTAGTACAGTGAGCCCGTGCCATATGCGGGCTTGTTATAGGCAGAAAAATCCCATGATAGGGTTGTCTTAAGATGGCGTTGGCTGGAAGGCACATATCAACAAAAAACCTTTACACTGGGACCTCCACAACATCTGAGTTAGTTTTTATACTCTTGTTCAGTATCAACTTCTGGTAAGTAAGCATAGACTGGCAAACAACAAGATAATGCTGTCTGTCTTGCAGACAGCAGATTTTGCCCATTCCTATTCAGTCATAAAAATGCAGTCTGAAGATCCTCCCATTCATGAGTCTTCACAATAGATTTTCATTCTGCCTGTGGAAGCTTCATGGTGAGAAACTCGATTAAATGCTTTCTTCTATGATATGTTTCTTAATAACTTTCGTATGAATTCTATAGAAATGTTTCTTGTAGACATGTGGTTTATACAGTGCATCTTCCCATAACTTTGGGCAGTAATTCTTTCTGGCATCTGGCTGTGACTTACCCTGCAATGCATTCTGAGAATTTTGTTTTAGCTGAAGCTGGTTAGCATCTCATCTCTTAAGGCATTTATTTATCCAAGAAGTATGGAGAATCTATGAATGATAGACAAAGGACTTTAGAATATATGCTGTGGTAATTCAGAAACGAATGCAGAACTGTGACTCATGTTACACTTGTTACAACACGCAGAGATTCACTTGGTATTGTGAGGAAAGCTGTAGCACTTTTCTTTTGAAAGCAGGGCAAAAACACCCCCCCCCCTCAAAACCAAAATTAAACTTTTCTGGTCTCATACTAAGGACCCACATCAAAATTTAGATATTATAATTCTATAGTGGAGAAGGGCAGAGGATAATCTGGAGTCCCATAGTGGATAATTTATAGTGGCTAGTTGAGAGTGTAGAATCAAGCATCGGAATAGGGAATGCATGGCTTCCCGGATATTGCAGGTCTCTACCTTCCATCAGGCCTAGGCAAGATAGCTAAAGTTGCAGGATTAGAGAAACTGTAGTCCAACATCATCATGAGGGACACACACACCCCAATCCTGAAGTAGTCCAACCACCTCAGGTCAAGCAGGGTGTATCCATGTCTGAAGTTGTGTGTAATGTTTTCAGCCTTTCAAAGACCCTTTGCAATGTGGGTTGTGGAGTTCTCTTCTCAGTTTGTATAGCCCACTACTTTTTATTCTTCCTGGCTTCTAAGCTTCCAGCTTTGTACACCTTAATCCTCTTCATTCTGCTCTGGGTGTGCCTCTCTGTTCTCCTCCTTAGTTCTCCTGAAGCAGCTATAATATGAAAGAGATTGCTCTGAAATCATGACTATAATCCATTTGTTAATCTTCCTTCCCAGCTTCTGGGCCAATCAGTGAGGTATGGGATCATGAGCATGGGTCTCTTGTGCCTCAGTCTTGCCCAGGTACTGAAAGTTATTTGAACTGTGCCACACAATCAAAGGTCACCACATGGCTGCAGTAGTGTTCAGAATTGCTCTTTCATTGGCACTTGGTCATTTCCTGCACACAGTTAAGGGGGTCCATAATTTTACTGTATATAAATGTGTTAGAACATTCCATGTTTTGACTCTAAACATATTCTGAATATGTAGTGCCTACATCAATCTCACATAGGAGGAAGAGTAACTAGTTATGTACACTAAGTACCATGTAGCCTTAAAAAAACACCACCAAACCTTTTTCCTTGAGTAAGGTTTTTGCCTATGTCAACCAGAGGGTCAGTGGGTGGAACTGGAAACTGCTAGCTTATTTTTACTACCAATTTATGTGTATTTTGTTCAAGTCATGCAGGCTGCTGACTTTTCTCCTCTCTTCCCACAGGGATATCATCTTTCCTCCTGCTGCTTAATGTTTTGCAGTTTAATTAAGCTCATTCCATAATTTTAAAACCACAAATAGGTGGTTTTTCATACAAAAATAAGGTGGTTGCTTAGGATCAAATAGGACACAGCCATTGCCACCCACTATTTCACAGCGCATAGTGACCTAAGAAAGAATCCACACACCTGCAGGCTGAGCACTGGAAGGGAATATGGTCTGTGTCAACAATGTCTCTCCAAGCCACAGCTAAAAGCACAGTAGCAAACACAACCCTATTTTTGAACTGTCGGACTGAGAATGATGTTTAGAAAGAGGAAATGAAAACTGGTCAAATCTTTAGCAATACTAATCCTTATTTATTTATTTATTTATTTATTTATTTTAAAAGAACATACTCCTAATTTTATGCTGATAAATGGCCAACGTCTCTCTCCTGGGCAGGCACTGTTCAGGCAGATGCATCAAGCTATTTACAACCTATGCTAGCATTGAGGTTAGAGCAATATGTTCCAAAAAAGAAAAAAGGCACCTCGTCTTTTAAGAAGAGAAACATTTCACAAATGCAATTTCTCTTATTATAGATTTGAAGTGACAGGAAAAACACTGGTTGTTGCTGAGTGTTTTGTTTCTTCAGAACTCCCAGAGCAAGGATGGGAGTTGCATGACCCTTCAGATATTGTTGAACTTTGGTGCCCAGAATTCCTCACCACTGGCTTTAGCTGGGAGCTGCAGCTTGACGTTATCCGGAAGGCTGCATTACTCCCCCCTACAACTGCCTTAAAGGATCTGAATCTTACTATGAAGTTATTGGCATGCAGTGACATCATTAGAGGAATGTGGGGGGACACAGGCCATACCAGGTGACACCCTAAGGGAGGAGGGGTGACACCACTGCTCCTCAAACATCTGTATTTTGGCAGAAACAAGCTGTGGCATTTGCCTGAATCTCTTTAAAAGTCTGAAGAGATGATGTGAGTGGGGTGAGGGTCAGTGGCAGGAGAAAAGAGAGACCCTATATTTTTTTAAAAAATTAAAAATTAAAATTTGAAATTTTAATTTTAAAATATTTTTCATTTTTAAAATTTTATTTTTTCCTTTAAAAGCAAATTTTACCAAATTTTCACTTTAATCATATGAAAGTATGTATATGTAAAAACATTTATTCTGTGCACATGATATTGTAATTTAAAGATAATTTTAATTTTGCCAGTTCTTTATGTCACAACTATTACCATCAGATTCAGTGATATATGGGGATTATAATTCATGAGTAAATTAGTACAAAAAACATTACAAAGGAACCTGTATGAGAGTAGTATGGGATAAGGCTGATGGAGGGATGGTACCTTGAATTACCACACAAGGTGACACCAACCCTAGTGACGCCACTGCTGGCATGTCTGTGCTGTCATTATTTTTTATTTAAATGTAGAACTCTGTTTGTTTAGTACATGCCTACTACCCACCTGGTAGCAGGTAAAGAAAAAAACCTAAAAGACAATGAAGCAAAACAAAATGTAAGCAATGGATACAAACCCCTGGCTATCTCAGTCTTGTCTTCCATGAGCTGATTCAAACAGATGGGATTACAAGACTTCGAAGAGTTTTTTAAGAGATAAAATTCCACAATCACATGGCATATCCAGATATATCCTGATATTTGCTGGAATTCAAACTCAGCAAAATCCTCAAGGTCTAGCAAATTCCTCACTTGCCTGGAAGACAATTTCATTTTCCAAAAGGTGGAAGACGCAACAAGGGGGTCAGCTACTTTAGATCTGATCCTAACCAAAAAGGATGACTTGGTTAATGGGGTGCAAGTGGTGGGATCATTAGGTGGAAGTGACCATGTTCTCCTGGAGTTTGTTATACAGTGGAAAGGTGAAGCCAGGCCTAGTCAAACACGCATCCTAGACTTTAGGAGAGCGGATTTCAGTAAACTTGGTCAGGAATACTAAAAGAGAAGGGCGTTCCGGACGGATGGGAGTTTCTCAAAAGGGAGATACTGAAGGCACCATTTCAAACAGTTCCAGTGAGAAAGAAAAACGGAAGGTGTCTCTAGAAACCAGGATGGATGACTAAGAAACTTTCAACTGAGCTAAGTGTTAAATGGAACATGTATAAGAAATGGAAAAAGGAGAAAATCACGAAAAAGGAATTCAAAGAAATAGCAGACATGTGTAGGGGAAAAGTCAGAAAAGCTAAAGCGCAGAATGAACTCAGGCTTGCTAGAGAGGTTAAAAAGAATAAAAAAGGCTTTTTTGGATATGTCCGCAGGAAAAGTAAGAAGAAGGAAATGGTAGGGCCACTCTGTGGAGAAGATGGCAAAATGCTAACAAGGGACAGAGAAAAGGCAGAATTACTCAACACCTTCTTTGCCTCATTCTTCTCAGAAAAGGAAAAGAGTGTTCAACCAGAGGATAATAGAACAGAGGATAGAACAGGGGAATGTCAGCCCAGAATAAGCAAAGAAATAGTACAGGAATACCTTGTTAATCTAAATGAATATAAGTCTCCAGGACCAGATGAACTATATCCAAGAGTATTAAAAGAACTGGTAAATGTAATATCGGAGCCATTGGCAATCATATTTGAAAACGCCTGGAGAAATCCCAGCAGACTGGCAAAGGGCAAACGTTGTCCCCATCTTCAAAAAGGGGAAAAAAAGAGGATCTCAACAATTATCGTCTAGTTAGTCTGACATTAATACCAGGAAAGATTCTGGAACAGATCATTAAACAGAGAGTCTGTGAACATCTAGAAAGCAATGCCACAATCACAAAAAGTCAGCACGGGTTTCAGAGAAAGATGTCATGCCAGACAATTCTTATCTCTTTCTTTGTTAAAATTACCAGCTTGGTAGATGCAGGGAAAGCTGTGGATATAGTATATGTTGATTTCAGTAAGGTCTTTGACAAAGTTCCCCATGCCATTCTTGCAAACAAGCTTGTAAAATGTGGGCTAGACAAAGTAACTTTTACATGGATTTGTAATTGGTTGACTGGCCAAACCCAAAGGGTGTTGAACATTGGCTCCTTTTCATCCTGGAGAGAAGTGACCAGTGGGGTCCCACAGGGTTCTGTCTTGGGCCCAGTGTTATTCAACATCTTTATCAATGACTTGGATGACAGAATTGGAGGCATACTTATCAAATTTGCAGATGACACCAAATTAGGAGGAATAGCTAATACTGCAGAGGACAGGATCGAAATTCAAAACAACCTGAATAGACTAGAAAGCTGGGCCAAAGCTAACAAAACAAAATTCAACACGGAGAAATGTAAGGTACTGCACCTAAGGTAGCAAAATGAAATGCACAGCTATAGGTGTTATATACACCTGGCTGAATGAAACTATGTGTGAAAGGGATCTAGGAGTCCAAGTAGACCAGAAACTGATCATGAGATAACAGTGTGATGCGGCAGCTAAAAATGCCAATGCAATTTTAGGCAATGAAATGGTAGGAAAGGTCCTAGAAGCAACCATGTTGATGTTACAGGCTAACCTGCCATTGAATAGGTCAAACAAGCAATCACCAGATCAGCCATCCATGTCACTGTGAATGTTCTCATGTTTATTCTGGGCTTCTATATGGAATTCCATTAGATTTCTAAAGGGAAAACAACCTAAATGCTCTATCACCCAAACGTATACATCAGGATCCATGAATATGGCTTCTATAACTGAACAGAATATCAAAAACAGTTGCTTCGGCTTAATTCAAGAAAAGTAATATATCTACTGCAAGTAGTGGGGTATTTACATTAATGTATTTGTTCTTGCATTTTGGCAACAATTCTAAGAATAAATATCTATCTGTCAACACTAATAAAGCTGTAACAAAATATGCATTTCCTCTTTCCACCACATAGAATTAATTTAAAAGCTAAATAAATAAGCAGAGCTAGATTTAACATGTACTGACTACTGTGTAAAATGATTATTTTAAAATCTAAACAATGTGATATGTTTAATATGTTTGTTGTAGAACAGATCACAGAAGTGACATGGTCCTTATTCAGTTGGCTTACATTCTGTCACTTCTGTCTTTAGCACACTTTCTTGGAAGCATGTCCTGTAGGATGTGATTCAGCCAAAGTTAAACTATTTTCTGTCCAATTCAATTCTCTTCCAATGAAATTAGTGGCATAGAAACATGCCTATCTTCGTCTGAATCACGTCCAAAGATAAGGACACTTGGCCAAACATGACCCCCCCTTCAAAATAGTCATAGCATAAAATAAATTGAAAGTATTATTAACAAGAAAATATTTTTAACTGATTCTTTCATATGTTTCACAAACATATTTTGTGAAAACCAGCATTGAACCTACACGCTAATCACTATAGGTATGGTAACCCAATTCATCATTAAATACCTTGCATGAATTGGTCCCTTGTTTTTATGGCTCCTCACAGAGATGGGACACATCACACTTTATTTTTGTTCTACTATAGAAAATAAGGATGTGCTTCCTCTCTTTTGCCAAGTATATGAATTGGAAAGCTGGCTAACTTAACCAGAGTCGTTCCCAGGACTACAGCCAAGCCCTATCATTAGGCAGAACGAGGCATGCATGCCACAGAAGTTGTTCAATTTATAATTACTTCATTTTCCTGCCAGGAAAGGGGAGGAACATATGAGAAGGTGCCTGCCCAAGGAGCCAAAATAACTTGAATTGAGGGGACACTATCTTCTACTTGGCTTCAGGAATCAAATATCTCACTCCAGCCTTCCAGGGCTAGGTCCAAGTTCCAAGGGAGCAAAGGCCCATCCAGTGGAACTTTCCCTTCATCAATGGTCATCTGGTAGGTTTACCTATTTCTCAGTGGTAATTGGAGGAGCAGCGCTCTGCTCAGCAAGACAATATTTAACATGCCAGCTATGCACTGAAGCTATGCTATATCCAGGTAGTTATGTGGGGATATCTGTGCTGACCAGACCCCAGCGGTGGCTTCAGGTGCTGAGCTCCTGACAGTTACCCAGTGAAGCTTCATGAGTTGTTCCACCTGGCTATTTCCTTTGCTGGTTTCACGTACAGTGGTTTCTACTGCCAGGTCTGTTTTCCATCTTTGCTGAGTAAAAGCTTGATGTGACAGCTTTTTTCTTTGTGGAAAAGAGGGAGTTATCATTTCCCCCCTCTTGCCATGCTTCTAAATTCTCATGGACAGCCTCCATACCTCCCACCTTTCCCCCAAGCAGCTCTGCACTCCACTCCCATTGTCATTGGGATGTAAAGAAACTGGAGCTGGGATGAGACCACAAAACAAATGTTTCACTTTTTATTCAAGCTGTGTGTACATTTATGGAGCTGACACCACTGATGGACAGAACTGGAATGAGAATTATTTTAATAGTAAGCCGGGTGAATGTATTGCTAGCTTTCAGAACCATAAGAGATTTGGACCTGGCTTTAATTTATTCAGTTAAACCCAATCAACCATTTGAAGTGGAATATTTGACATTAAGCACATATATGCCCCATTTCTATATACCATGGCCCTTGCTGGACACAGGATTAAGGGCACATTCCCTATGCCAACAGACAGTGAGTGCTCACAGAGGCAGTTATTGTAGGGGAAGTCGCTATGGGTAAGTCAAATCAGTTCAGGTTCAGAACATGCACAGCTGATGCAGGGGGTTCATGGAAGATGAAGGAAGGCACAAGGGCAAGGCCTTAGCCAGTTTGGAATTTGTTACATGAAGCCAGTAGTCCAGAAAACCAAAGTCAAAAGTAAGATAATGAGACATTAGATGTTACCCAATCCAGAAGTCAAGAATCCCCCAAAATACTCATGTTCAGAGAGAGCCACCTATACTCCAAGCAATAAAGATTCCCACCAGGGAGATTTATGGGTGGCTGATGCTGGACTACAGCTGCTTGATTATTCTAAGTGTCTTCTTTAATAGATGTTGACTCTATAACACTCTTCCTTGTCTCTTTGGGTGCATCTACACTGTAGAAATAACACAGTTTGACACCACTTTAATTGCTGTAGTTCTGTCCTATGGAACCCTGGAATCTGTAGTTTTGCAAAGTCTTTAACATTTCCTACCAGAGAGTGTTGGTGCCTCACAAACCAAAAATCCCAAGATTCTGTAGGATGAGGCCATGGCAGTTAAAGTGGTATCAAACTGCATTATTTGTACTGTGTAGATGCACCCCTTGATAAACTTCAAAGGACAAAGATATCTCTTTGATATCCAACAAGTCCTGCCAAGGTGATAGCCTCTCAGCTGTTTTGCCCACCAGCTTTTTAGATTCGGGGAGGGAGATTTCCTCTTGATGTAGAAACTCTTCACAATTCAACTCTTCTGTATCACATCCCTCAGATTTAGAAGGTGGGCTGTGCTATGCACAGTGCATTTCAATTGTACTAGCTTCCACATGGTACGTATTAACTAATAGTGACAAAAGGAGCCCAATTTCCATGTACAGTGTCCATAAAAAACACTGACTGACATTCTACAACATCTTACATTTTAATTTCCCCCTCAAAGAAACTCAAGCCAGCATTGCTGATTAAGACTTTGGAACCTTGGTTTCTCGTGTGAAAGTCAAACAGTATCTGCTACCACACAATGGCTTTGGATTGCACACACATTGTTTCTATACCATGTGTGGAGAGAAAAAGATTAGCAGAGCTGTCATACTTTTTTATCCTTTGATGGTACAGGCATAGGGCCTTGAGGGGCAAGGGCAGAAAGGCACAATAAATAAAGAAATCGGTGAACAATTCTTTTTTGCCCTCAAGCAACCATCTGCTGAATGTATTGAATCCTAAGGGATTGATACCACAGTTCAAAAGATGTGTGAACTAGAAATCAGGTCCAGATCTCATAATGATATTGGGAGGTGCAGAAAAGGAAGCTTCATCAAAATGGCTTGTGTGGGATAACAATAAAACAGCAGGGAGGAGGAGGGGGAATGATGGTCATCATGAAAATGCCAGGTCCATTTTTTACAAATGGTGTACTCCAGTGAATTGCTTACAGAAAATATTATGGAGCAGGGATGTATTAACATATGCTTTCAATACTGAGCTGATGTAGACAATCTTTAGGTATTTTCTAATCCTATGATTTTACAATTCATAGGTGCAAGATATCTTGCATGTAAGAAGCAGTTGCTCAGGAGGGTTTCAGTGCTGTAGCAGTGGTGTGTGTCTCTGTGTGTGGGGACACACATAAGAGTGTTGCCTTGGAGCAGTAAAATGGCAAAAGAAGAGGAAAAGTAAAAATGGAAGAAGAAGAGGAATGAGACTTCCCAAAATAGGAAGCATGATATGATTTGGCTGATATGTGGAGTAAGGTGGCCACTTATATTTTACAACTACAAACCAAAGGAGAGAGGGCAAAAGAAGTGTGTGTATGCTAATCTGTACGTACAGGTTGAAATTTAGAAGTCATTATTATAATTTGAATACAAATACAATGTGTCTCACCAGTTGTGTGCATTTTTAAAAGACAACCCAACACCCATTACACATTTATTGTAATATGATTCCAGTTCAAGTGCCATGGCAACATCGAATGCAATCTTGAGATTTGCAGTTTAGGGAGGGGTACTTAGAATTCTAAGTCAGAGTTCCTGCAGTACCTCACCAAACTTTAGTCAAATTTTGCCATGCCAGTTCAAGTAGAATCACAGTTCAAGTGGACCCTGCAGTCCTGGTCACTCCTTGTTTGGTGTGGGACCACAGTGACCAGACGCTGCAGTCCCGAAGCCAGCCACTGCAGCCCACAATGGACTTTTTTTTGTGCCCCTTTTGCAGCTGGGTTTGGGCCACCTTAGGCAGCTACTGCTCAGCTTCACCCTGATCTGGGGGCATGTGGATTGACCCAGAGGTCGACCTATCTGTTTTGGGCCAGTGCTATAACTGTGTAGTGTAAAAGGGCTTTTGTTTGCTATTACCAGTTTATTGGAAATCATAGTCTAGAGGTTAAAAAAAGAATATCCTTGTATGAGCTCATATACAAGCTTAATGGAAGAAGATCATGAAAGAAGAAATATTCTAGGATGAGTGTGAGAGGTAGGGATAAAACAATTATTTATAATGTTTTATTTCCAGGTTGAAAAATTGTTTGTCCAATGATCAAGAAACTCTTGTCAGGAAGAATATTAGAGCAGTCTTCTCTGGTATTTAAATATCCCAAGGTGATGTGGAGGAATTATTCTGCAGATAAATGCATGCTGGGTTTTGAGTGTGTGTGTAAAAAATATTTTCTGCATAAAAACACTGTTGCCTGTGCAGGAAACATGTTTTCCATGCAGAAAATACATTTCTTCTGTACAAAGAGGACATGTGCATTTCTCTGCTGGATAATTCCTCCGAATATCTTTGAATACATTTTAATCCAATGAGATTACTGCAGAGAAATATTTGTTTTCTTCCACATGAAGAGAAAACTACAGTAAGTATTTGTCATTATATGCACAAATTAAATAACTGAGGCTTTACATCTCTACTGAAAAGGCCTTTGGGTTTGCCATGGTATAGGGCAAGAGAATGCCTAAAGGAGGGATTAGAAATGTGTTCACCATGGTGTTAGGTTTATCACAAGGTCTGCCCCCTTCTAGCCTTTCAAACAGAAGGCTGTCCTCTCTAAAGGACACCTGACCACCTTAAATGAGAGGATAGACAGTTGCTCTTGGTGCCTCTACACTCAATGTGTTGATTCTCTGATACCTATTGGATAGTTTGTATTCAAAGTAATGGATTCTTTCCCAGTTGTTACTGAATGAGCTATTTCAGATATTATTGAGGAAATGTAATCATATCCAGTTCTTGGCACTCCATGTAGTCTTCAAATGTACAACCAACTTTTAGAGTCTATTTGTAGTCCCAGGAATGATTATTATAAGAAATAATAGCCATCTTGTAGCAGTCAATAGCCAATCTTTTCTCATCCCCTCAAGTGTATCTGTTCATGGTTAGTGTAACTGTCAGCATTTCCCTTTAAAGAAACCCAAGCTGCTTTAGAATCTCCCATAGCATGACAATTGAATTATGATAATGAGTGATAAATACAGGCCTCCTCTCATCTCAGTCAGGGGTTGTGTATAAAAAATCCCAGAAGATCCCCCCCCCCTCATTTTGTGCACTGAAGTGCAATTTAAGGCAGTCTTGGTTGGGAAGGTAACTAGAGGTTTGTTGGGATGTGAAGCATTTTTGCTCACCAGAGAACTTGTAGAGATTGCGTGTGTGTGTGTGTGTGTGTGTGTGAGAGAGAGAGAGAGAGAGAGAGAAACAAATGTAGTAGATTAATCCACATTATTAAAGGATACATTCTGATGTTGTTGGTTAGAAGACAAATTATAATTTATCATCACATTCTACTAAGAGACATGGACATCTCTTTCTGCTAGGAAAGCAGTCAGTTTTATGCCTGAGGGGTGCGAAAAACAGCTAGTGGTAGAAAAATATGAATGGAAACTAGAATGGAAAAATTAATCAATAGTCTTGCAGTTTATTTTGCTGAACATCACACCACCACAAGGGGTACAAACATGAAAGAGTTCTGCGTTGTTGGATTTCCCTCCCCAGCTGTGACTGAATGAGGATGTTCAAAACAGAGCCAGATTGCATCACTGGCAGCCAAATACATAATGCAGAACTCTGAAGCAATAGCTTTCAAGCTGCCATCATGTAATCACTTTACAGAAGAACAACTTATTTCAACAGGCTTTGGTAGGAACCAGATATCCTATGGCCTAAGATGTGAGGCAAATATAATTTTTTATGTTCTAAGAATCAGTACAAGATGCTAGGCAATCCCACTGGGTTTCAGAAATGTTGAGCATTTAATTTTCATCTCAAGAGCATGAACATAGAATGGACGTAACTCTCATGAACATCTATTTATCCTAACTATCCCAACAAAAAGGGTTTAAACTAGGCATGTACAAATAGTCACACATCAAGTTAAATATGGCTATAGGTTATGTAGTGAGAGCCTTAATAACAGCATTTTGATTTTGGCTAAGACTGCAAATACTGGAAGTGTGTCAAGTAATAGTTAAGTTAAAAACACCTTTGGTATATTGTGTATGCATTAATGTGTCCCAGGTTAAATTTTAATCATATGCATAGATGAAATAAATTACAACTACCCAACAGGAATAGAGCAGAATACTTACATTTCTTAATTTTGTGTCAAAATTACTTTTAAACCATTGACCTTAATATAAGTCTTCTCTGGAATGGTAATAGAGTTCAGGTCATTCACATTTTCCATTCTATTGCAGCGAGAACCACTGAACCAGCTAAGGGCCCACCCTGTAATTTCCACATAAGATCATGGTGGTGCATGTCTCTTCTTGAGCATTACAAGCTATAATAAATAAGCACTGAAGAGTGGCCCTCTTGGAATGGGATGCAACATAAAAGCATAGAGTCCTTTTACACATTTACTGTCAAAGGTGCTGCAAGACCCCTTTGTACATTGATATTCCAGACTGACATGTCTTTGAATTCTACTCATAAGGTAGGTTATACTAAGAGACAGATACTGGTGTATGGTTATTCAACAAAGTTCATGACTGAGCTGGCACGATTTGAGTTCTGCCCCATACTAGCTTGATATGTTTATTGACATGTTACTTGGCATTTAGAGCAACAGAATAGAGATACAAGGTTTCAGTGTTCTTTGAAAGAGTTGCAGATATGATGCATTCCCCCATGTAATTACACCCCACCACACATGCTTTCCTCACTTCTGTTTTTTTCCCTTGTGTTCCGGATATTATTCTTGGTATTTTTAACCACCAGCTTTGATTATGCACTTCTCTTCATCTTTAAACTTGTTTCAGTTTTGCTCATTGATGTGGCCAAGTGCTTGTTCAAATAGTCTTGGCAAAAGACTATTGTAAAAGTCTAAAAGAGAAAGGAGTTCAAGATGGATGGGAGATTCTCAAAAGGGAGATACTGAAGGTACAATTTCAAACAGTTCCAATGAGGAAGAAATATGGGAGTTCTGCATTATGGATGACTAAGGAATTTTCAACTGAGCTAAGTTTTAAACAGAACATGTGTAAGAAATGGAAAAACGGGGAAATCACCAGAGGAATTCAAACAAATAGCGAGTACGTGTAGGGGTAAAGTCAGAAAAGCTAAAGCGCAGAATGAACTCAGGCTTGCTAGAGAGGTTAAGAACAACAAAAGGTTTTTTGGGGGGGTATGTCTGCAGCAAAAGGAAGAAGAAGGACACAGTAGGGCCACTACGTGGAGGAGATGGCAAAATGCTAACAGAGGACAGAGAAAAGGCAGAATTCTTTGCCTCTGTGTTCTGAGAAAAGGCAAAGGGTGCTCAAGAGAAATAATAATGCCACTCTATTCTGCTCTGGTCAGGTCCCACCTGGAATATTGTTCTGGGCACCACAGTCCAGTTCTGGGCACCACAATTCACAAAGGACATTGAAAAAATGGAACATGTTCAGAGGAGGGTGACTAAAATGGTCAAGGGTCTGGAAACCATGCCTGGAGAAGAGAAGGTTAGGAGGTGATATGATAGCCCTGTTTAAATACTTGAAGGGATGTCATATTGAGGAGGGAGCAAGCTTGTTTTTTGCTGCTCCAGAGACTAGGACCCGGAGCAATGGATGCAAGCTGCAGGAAAAGAGATTCCACCTCAACATTAGGAGGAACTTCCTGACAGTAAGGGCTGTTCGACAGTGGAACAAACTCTCGGAGTGTAGTGGGGTCTCTTTCCTTAGAAGTCTTTAAACAGAGACTGGATGGCCATCTGTCGGGGATGCTTTGATTTAGATTTTCTGCATGGCAGGGGGTTGGCCTGGATGGCCCTGTTAGAAAAAAAGATCTTTGGGATGGTTGATGTCTCTTGTTACCGGTGGTTTGAACAGGTACCAAGTGGAACAGATGTAGTCTTCTCAGGAACTCAGGAACAAAGTAACTTCAACACAGATTTTTCACTCAAATGAGGGTTTATTGACTTTGTTGCTATTTACATTTTCACAGCAGGCTACTATACATCTATTCTCTTTCAGAGTCCATGCTAGAAGCTCGAATGTGACATCAGTCTTTGTTCTCTCAAATGATCAACCTTCCCACCAAGTGGACACACCTCTTTCCCATGAAGTCACCATACTACACAAGACCATAACAATAATACATTTTGTGTATATTATGTCTCAGGCAATGTCCTTGAAGACTTGCTCTTCCAGGCCTAGACTTTCTGGCCTTCAACAGGAACCATTTTAAACCTTAGTTAACCATTGACACATCTGAACATTTTCAATACAATTTAGAAATATATTTTAACATGCCCCTCCAAAATGTACAGATGTGCAATAACACCATGTATTTACATTTACATCTTTGTGAAGTTAAGGAACCATACCAATTGCACAAGAAAGTTGTTCATGTCTTTCTCCAGAAAGTGTTTTTGTTAAAACATCAGCCAGGTTATCCTTTGTGTCAATGTATTCTATCTTTAGGATACCGTTCTGAACTAACTCTCTTACATTCTGGTACCTTACTCCAATGTACTTAGTTCTGCACTTCAAATTCTCAGCCTCTGCCATCCCAATGCATGATTGTGAATCCTCATAAACCAAAGTAGGCTCAGTGCAATTTTCTCCCAGATCACTCAACAACTGTCTAATCCAAACCAAACCACCTCTCCAGACAAATCAGACAATGCAGCAAATTCTGCCTCTGAAGTACTAAGTGCTACACAATTCTGTTTTCTACTTCTCCAAACAACTGGACCACCTGCAAACTTAATCACAATTCCTGTTATTGACTTCTTTTCTGCTTGTTCACTTGCAAAAGAACTATCTGCGTAACACACTAGATTCTCTTCACTCCCTTGAAACACAAGCTTCTCGTTCTTGCTACCTTTCAAATACCTCAAAATATGTTTCACAGCCGTCCAATCATCCACCTTTGGACTATTTGCACTTCTGCTCAATACACCAACTGCAAAAGAAATATCAGGTCTTGTATTGTTAGCAATGAACAACAAACTACCAATTACACTTCTGTACAATTCAGGACTATCAAACAATTCAGCAGACTCTACACTGGCATAACCTGGAGTCATTGGGCTTTTCACAGGTTTTGCATCCTGCAATCCACACTTCTCAGTCAGCCTCTCAATCTTTTTCTTCTGACTCAACAGACATCTGCCATCATCTGTCCACTCTACCTCTATCCCTAGGTAAGCTTTCAGATTTCCCAAGTCCTTCAATGCAAACTTCTGAGTCAATTCCTTCTGTACCTCTTGCACCTCTTGTTCTGAATTAGCTGTTACACAAAGATCATTCCACATAAATCACAAGAACTACCCTTCCTCTAGTGTAAACACAAGCATCTGCAACACTTCGTTTAAACCCAAGCCTTTCAAGCTCAGCATGAATACACTGATTCCAACAACATGCACTTTGCTTCAAGCCATACAATGCTTTGTTCAACTTACACACTTTTGTCTCAGTATCACTACCAAAACCAGGAGGTTGTTCCATGTAAATATCCTCCTCAAGCTTAGCATTCAGGTAAGTCGTCTCAAAATCAAAATGCCTTACCACTTTTCCTTGCCTCACAGCTAATGCAAGCACTAGTCTCAAACTTTCTGGCTTTGCAGTAGGTGAGAAAGTCTTGTCAAAATTCTCAAACCTTTGCTGTGTAAACCCTTTAGCCACCAACCTGGCTTTGTACTTTTGACTACTATCTGGCATTTCCTTCTTCTTGTAGACCCGCTTGCAACCCACAACCTTGTGGTCTTTAGGCCTATCAACAATATCAAAAACCTGCTTCTCAACTAGAGATAAGAACTCTTGGTCCATAGCAGAAAAACACTTCTCTTTCTCCTCCTTAGGAAAATTTTGCAACTCTTCAAAACTCTCAGGCTCATCAGCCACTGCACAACAAGCAGTTGCAGTCTGAACAACAAATCTCTCAGGAGGCTTTCTCACTCTCTGAGTCCTCCTAGGAATCAACACCTTTGTTCTACCTCTCTCATCCTCACTTTCAGAACTAGTTTGCACCTCAGTGTCCCTCTTTGACACAACTTCAAACTGACTTGTGGCGATGGGTGTGTGTAGTGTTAGCTGTGTTTGAGTGTGTTGTGAAGTACTGGGTTTCTCCTCCTCTGGAGACATTGTGGACATTGTGGGCTGTCTTACCCCTCCATTTCCAGTACTTTGCCCTAGTCTCAGAAACACTTCCTGATTGGAATGCAATCTTTCCCAGCCAGAATGTTTCTCAAAATTGGCACTTCTGGACAACAAAATTCTCCCATGACCTTGGTAAAATTTATAACTGTTGCCAGAATAACCCACAAACATCAACCTTTTCCATTTACGTTCACCCTTCTTTCTGAATTTTGTTGGCACAAACACATTTGCAAATTGCCCAAACACCCTCAGATATTTTAGGTTTGGTGGTCTACCATGTAGCATCTGATAAGGTGTTTGCTTCACGGCTGAATTCCACACCCTATTTGCTATATGGTTAGCCATCAAAACCGCTTCACCCCAAAAATTTTCAGACACATTTGCATCCAGTAACATACAGTCTTTCATCTGCTTCAAAACACCAATACATCTCTCTGCCAACCCATCTTCCTGCGGAACTGCAGGATTAGTGGTGTTGTGACGTATACCTTTCTTCTGCAACCAATTCTTCAGGTCAGAAGACAAAAATTTGCCTCCTCTGTCAGTGACCCAAGAACCAACTTTGTACTCAAATTGGCGCTCTATTTGATTCACCCAGTCTTTAAAGACTTCAGCAACCTCACTTTTCTCTTTCAAGACTTTCACATAGGAGTACGTTGTGTGCTTGTCTACAATTACAAGAAAATATTGACTTCCCCCAACCGTTTTAGTTAAAGGCCCAGCCAGATCAGCATGCACCACCTCAAACGGCTTCTTGGTGACACATTGTGTTTGCTTGGCCACTGGAAAAGCTCTCAATTTGATTTTACTGCAAACAGAGCAATCAAGATGATTAGGACAAGAATTCATTGTGAACTCAGGACAAACCTCTCCCAGCTTTTCCAAACTTGAAAAACTTATATGACCAAACACTCTGTGAAAATAATGTGCACAATCTGCATGTAAAGGCACATTATTAACACTGGCACACTCAGCTTTGTCAAGCATATAATACATTTTGTTTTTCTTTTGTGCTTTTGCACATACCTTATTCTCTTTTCTAATTATGCATTCGCCCCCTTCAAATTTTAAAGCATAACCATCAGTTGTTAATGCAGACACACTAACAAGACAATTTTGCAATTTGGGAACACACAAAACATTTTCAAAATCTTCCCCAAAACTAGGAACATGTACAGTACCCATAAGTTTTACCTCTCTGGGAACACTATCAGCCATTGCAACAGACTGAACATTTGACACAGATTTAGTTTTCAGGAACTTATTGTCATTACACATATGGTTATGCTTTAAAATTTGAAGGGGATGAATGCATAATTAGAAAAGAGAATAAGGTATGTGCAGCCACAGTGAGTTCAGTCTGGATGCTAGATTCTGGGGCTTGAAGTCTTGCTCTTCCAGGCCTAGACTTTCTGGCCTTCAACAGGAACCATTTTAAACTTTAGTTAACCATTGACACATCTGAACATTTTCAATACAATTTAGAAATATATTTTAACAGGCCCTTGTGGTCTCTTCCGATTCTATGATTCTAAGTCTTTGACATTTAAGGTTGTCAGATGGTTTCCCCTTTCAAAAATGACTGTTTTGCCAAGGCATCACTGTCCCACAGAACAAATAGGTTTTCTCTTAGCTATGCCTGTAGAATGTTCCTTTCTTTGGAAAACTTGTCCCAAACGCTTTGAATATCCAAACATGTTTTATACATGTTGTAAACTCAACCATCAAACTCCTACAAGACAAGCCATGATATTTCCATTTCACTCCTGAGGACCTTAGCTTGTGTGGCAGCTCAGACCGCCCCCCCCCCCCCCCCATGGAGTTCAAAATCAATGAAAATTTAAGCATCTTGTGTCTTTTGTTCAGTTTATTTGAATTTCAGAAGACAGAGCAGATCTTTCTATATAACAAAATGCTTATGTGTGACACAGCACTATATAAATAGAGCATAATAATAATAATTGTTCATCATGAAGAGGTTGTAGACACCTGTGCACTAGAATTGTCTTATATGAAACATTGTCTATGAAGCTTATGTCTTCCAATATAAACTTTTAGTGTTTAATCCACTAGACAACACTAGATCCCTAACTCACCTTTTATTTTCATGTTACTCTGAAAAGTATTTCCATTTTTAAAACAAACAGGATTGTTTCACATGTATTTCATATTGAAATATCAACACATTGATGATACAGTAGGCCTATGTGTATGTCCCTACCAAGTGTCTTCCGTTATCATCTGTGCCGTGTGCATGCTTGAACCACATGATGCAGAGTGTATAAGCCTTATCACACTAGACAAATCCGGCTCCGAAACGGGATTTAAAAATAGAAAAGAAAAACAAAAACAAATGTGGTAGGTTTTTCAGATGCATTTGCATCAAACAGAAATAACATGAAAAGAAAGTGAATGGAATGTGGACAAAAATGACACCTTTGTACTTTCAGGAAGTTCCCGATAGTAAAAAGGTGTAGTTTTTGTCCACTTTCTGTTTTATTTTTGTGTTATTGCTGTTTGGAACAAACATTGTCTGAAAAACCTCCCGCATTTGCATTTTTTTTCTATTTTTAAATCCCATTTCTGAGCAGGATTCATCCAGTGTGATAAGGTCCATGATGAACACCTGATACCACCCTCACAACATAAGAGCAACAAAAAAGGAAGTATTTCAGGAACAAGACAGAGCCATTATGTGAATATAATCAAGTATCAGCAGTGGGAATCATGTGGCTCTCTAGATATTGTTGGACTGCAACTTCTAGCTTCCCTAGCCAATAGTGAAGAATGCCAGAAGTAACAGTTCAAAAACACCCAGAGGACCACATGATTCTCACTCATGGCAAGTTCTAGCTAGAGATGGCCTCTTCAGTTGAGGAAAGATATGAGCTCACATAGCAGGCTCCAATCAAAACCAGAGAAATAGAACCTGAACATCACATGTTGACCTTGAAGCAGTGGCATCACTAAAGGGGTGTAGATGACACTAGATGGCATGATGAGAGGGGGCACCAAACTGGATCCAGGCACCCTCACATGCTCTGTGGGAGTTCCCTCTGGTCCACATCAGAGAGGAAGAAAGGCCAGACTTGCATGGCACTGTCCCACCTCCTGGTAAGCACAACCCCATCTTATTTTGTCCTCCCCCCCACCGCCTTTCTCCTGCTCGGCTTCCAGTGTTTGCACTGAAACACACACCTGAGTGAGGCCCTACATCCTTGCTGGGAAGCTCCTTCTCTGCAAGCTCCTGCAGACACAAATGGATTGAGAAAGTTTGGTGGCTTTCCAGCTACATGTTTTCCTTCCCTCCACTCCACCACTCTGTCACTCGTGATCTCTGTCACTCGTGATTCAAGGAAGAAAAGTAACCTGCATTGAATAAGAGGCTGGGAGTTTTATCAAGGGCTCATTTGTAGCATCACAATGAGAGATGAAAGAGTGGGGGAAAGAGAGGTCAGCAAGAGAGAACATTACTGCTGAAAGTGGAGTACATCTGCTTAGCTGCAGTTCTCAAATTTGGTAGGGCAATCATTTCACCTTTGGTGGGGCATGGGTTTTGATTCTCCCCAGCTGACTTGGATATTTTGAATTCCAGTTTAGCAGAAGTGCCACTCAGTTCAAGGGGAGGGGGATACTTCCTGGGCAAGGTGCTTAGATGTACATATAGATTTTCTTTTAAAAAGCCCCCTTTGACTGAGCTTCCTATCTTTATGCACACTTTCTTGGAACTGAGCATAAACTCCTTTGAACTTTAATTGCGGTTTAAGTCCATATCAAGCATGTAGAAAATCGGACTGCATGGGTCACTGAATGAGAAAGCATAAAACATGAAAAAACAAATATTTATTTTGAATTAACTATTTCTTTGGAATTAAGTTCAACTGGATTCAGTGGTGATTACTCCTTAGGAAGTGTGCACAGAATTTGGGGCTTGTTCTGTCAGGTTTTTGACTCTCTCTGTGTATTTTGTAAGCCCTGAATTAATGGGTACCCATCTTGGTATGAAATGCAGTGATTCCCTCCCTCCTCTTTTGGCAGGGCAAGATGTAGTGTTTTTATAAAAAGTATGGGTGGAAGAAGTCCATCTTTAAACGTAATGGGTAGAGGATATTTGTGAATAATGCACCTTTCAAAAGAGCATTTATAGTTTTGGAAAAGTAAATCACCTTGGCTTTGAAAAGGGAAGTTGTTTCAGATCAATTTGGTAAAATGTGATAGTTGAACTGGAGTGTTTGAAAGGCAATATTTGGGACAATTTAGGATTCTGCACATGGTTTGAAAACCTCCTTGGATGTACTATAAGCAAACGCTAGTGTGTGTGTGTGGATGAGAAGTGATATGTATAGTCATTTCTTCATAAATGAGATGGAAACAACTTAAATTCCACCAATGTGAAAGCAAACAAATCTTGTTTGAAACCTTGATGGGTTTAGGCCCAAAGTGAGTATGGAGGCCAGAAGCACATCTCTCCAGCAAGCCTGTTTCCAACTACCTTCACTTTCTTCTGCAGCTCTTCTCATGCTGGGAACAGGAATATTCCATTTTGCAAGGGAATGGAGAGGAAAACAGAAGTATTTGGGGATCTCAGGTTTCCAAATCTTAGGTTCCTAAACCAGAGTTCCTGGGCATGTGTGTATGGAAAGGGTAAGGATATTTCAGTGTGTTTTCATTTGTTTAGGTGCTTGTTTATATTTAATAACAACATACCAAAATTCATAAATGGAATGGAAAAAACCTTGTGATGGTAAAAAAGGCAGATGTGGGAGAAAAGATTGCAGATTTGTCCATTTGTAAACCAAAGCTCAATCTAATCTAACATCCTCTTTCCAACAATGGCCAGGTTGAGGTTTCTGGAAATTCCACCAGCACGGAATAAAAGTAAAGGACCTCTTTAATTGTTGCCACCATCCTGCAGCTGTTAATGTATTAGTAGCATGCTTTCTAGCATGGAACATTCCATCAGACTCTTACATCAATAGATAAAGGAATTTTTTTTTCATGGACAATTTACTCAATTCTCATATGCAAGGCAGAGCACAGCATTCTTTCCCATGTTAGATTTGCCAAGCAATATTCCATAGACAGACTTTGGACAAATGAGATTAAACTGATTTATGGCATCTAACCATCTGTCTTGTTAATGCTTAATTACATTCTTTAAAAGTTCCCTTTGATATTGATTTTGAGTATTCAAATCTGTACTTCACAGCATTTTACAATATGCTGAGAGGGTGTGATAGTTTCTGTTTTTACTATATTCCTATTCAAGCATATGGTGAGTCACCTTGAGTTCCATTATGGGGAGAAGGGCAGAGTATAAATAAAACAAATAATTAAATAAATATGGCTTCAGTGAAATGAAATTGTATGTCCCATGAAAATGAGATTTATCATCTTAACAATCAAGTGAATTTGACTTTCTCATATTTTCCTCCATGTGAATTCAAATTTCACTTTCTCCTCAAACAATGCCACAACAAAGGTAAGGGAGACAGGCTGGGATGAATTCCAGTCATTCCATGCTCCTATTTGAAGTAGGTGTGCCTGCTTAAAGACATTTCCCAGTTCTGGGATTTGTACTGAACAAATGCATCCATCTCAGAAGCCTTGTTGGCAAGGTTATTATTCAGTCCTGAAGTTTGTAGAATTTAATTCAGTGTATTTTCATTTGATTTAACTTCCATTCTTTCCTTCTTGCTCCTCACATCCTTTTGTTGGATGGTTTTGTGTTTTCTCCTTGTTGGATGTAGGATTAGACCATGCAAACTCCACACTGTGGGAGGGACATTTTGAGAGTGCATCTTTTCCAAACTTATTTGAAGGACTTCCTCATATTAAAGAATATCACAGCCTTCTAGAACATAATGTCCGTAAGGGAAGTATCACATAACATCTCAAGGGAAGAAGACCACAAAGTACTCTGGAAAACATTCAGCTGTGCAAAAGGAGATTGAGGGGCCATTCAGACTATGTTAAAAACTGGGTCTGAAAGCGATTCTTCCGCGTGAAGTTCATATTGAGCTCGATTCCATCACAATCCATGTCGGGGCTTGCACAAGGAAATGTCTCTTACACGGGGGTATCCAGATTCGGGCTAAAATCTGTCTTTTCTCAAAAGACCCAGTTTGCGCGAAATTTGAACTTGCCCTCGATCATGATTGGGGCAAATTTAGGGAGGGATTTGAATCAGGGGGCGGGGAGAGGTTGGAGCATTCCCTCCCATCATCAGAAGGGGGGAGGAGGAGGAGGAGGAAAGAGCCGAAAAAAGGGGAATCTGGATGAAAAGGGTGACAGGAGGAAAGGGGGAAATCAGGGGTGACTTTTGGGCTGCAGAGGGCTGTCAGAGAGAGGTGGGGGGTGGAGAAAGTGATGAAGGAGGAAGAGGAGGAGGAGGAGAAAGGGGCCGTGGGAGGAAAGGAGCCATGGAGGGGATCCTAAAATGGAGCAGGAGGAGGAGGAGGATGAAAGAGCTGGGGAAAAGGGTCAATGGGCATCCCCGAGGAAGGAGAGGGTCTGAAGGAAGGAGGAGGAGGAGGAGGATTTCCAGGGGGAATTGGGTTGCGGGGCTATGCTGGGGCATGTAGGGAAATCAGGCTGCTTGTTCTACTTTCATTTCCTCTTGCTCCTGGATTATTGTCAGAGGGAGGTGGGTGGTGGTGGAGAAAACTCAAAGGAAGGTGAGGGTCAGAAGGAAGGAGGATTGCCCAGGGAAGTAGGGCTGTGGGTCCAAGCTGGAGGATTATTTTTGACCAAATATGCACCTGATTTTTTTTCTTGAGGCAGATAGAGCAGGGCTAGCAGCTTGTGCACTTTCCCTTTCATCTGCTCGCTTCCAGCAAAGGGGAAATGTTGCGAATGCAAATGTTACAAATGTTGCAAAGGGCTAGACTTACAATTCGAATGTTACATTTTTTGCTTTTGTCAATTAGACAAAATGATACATGCTTTTGCTACTGAATTCAGAGGCAGCCCTGAATTGCTTTTAAAAGCAAAAAATAGAATGCATGGCAATTGCATCCTTTTCTGGCATTTCTGAGGTGAGGAATTTATCATTATCATTATCATTATCATTATCATTATCACATGTGTAAGAGGCATTCTGGGGGACAAGGATTGGGGGATGCATTTGTCAGGGATGATGGGAGTTGTAGCTCTTCACCTCTGGCTCTAACTCACCACCTTGTTATGCAGCGGTGCTGACCAGCTTTGGTCAGTGGTTAATGCTTTTCTGCAAAGCAGCAGAGTTTCAGAGAATAGGCTGAAGACCCTGACAAACTCTCCAAGCCTTCTCACTCTTCTTCCTGAGATGTCTTCAAACTTCTCCAGGATTCTGCTGGCTCTTGTATCTTCATTCAAGACACCAGACAACTCAGTAGTCTTATATAAAAGATCTACTTTATTCTACTATATACAAATACTAATGCCCTCACAAATTACAATCTCTACAATCTCTCCAAATTACTCCAACCATCCACAACTACTGTACCCACAAAATACATTGGCAAACATAGCAATTATTATAGCCATTGTTAATCACCACCCACTTAGTCAGTTTCCACCCAGTGGGCGTGTACACTCATTTTGATTGGTTCACATAGTTCAAACCATACTTAAGGATTTCATCATTTCACCTTGTACACTTAATGAATCTCAGGTGTTTCCAATTGTACATTCTACAATTCTGTCCTTGACATTCAAGACTTCTAAATTACATTAGCTTTTTCACCTGTGTGGCTTCTTAATTGCTCTTGCTTAGTCATTGTGACTTTCACATACATGTTTTATTTCTACTACTGTATGTCCCATGTTGCATTTTCCTTAACAGCATTAGCTTGCAAGGGATTGAAAATGGGGACAGGGGCAGATCTGACCCAAATGCCCACACATACACACAACACACAAAAAAGAGGTTTTTAAAAAATTGACACTTTGGGTCATTTTGTGCATGGCTCTTTTAAAAAAAGGAGGGGGGAGGACACTTCCGATGCCCCTGCAAAATGTCACCATGACGATCGCTTGATTGACAGCAGGCACCTTTGACAGCAGGAACAGAATGCATTCGATTTAAAATGCCCCTCTTTTGTAGTGGGCATTTGCTAACGGAGAGATTTGGGGAAGGGGCATCCAAATCAGCCCAGTTCCTTCCAGATCTTTGATGCCAGTCTGAATGGGGCCTAATAATGTTATTTTGTCAACCACATTAGAGAAAGATTGACATCTTGCACTCTTTCTACAGAGACAGCTACATGTAGTCTCTGCAGGAGTTATTCAATATTATTTACACAGAAGTGGCAGGAATTGTGTGTCCTGCTTGCACTGCTGTTTTCTGTTGTATGAGTTCAGCTTTCACTGTAAGTGGAGTATGGTAGGATAGATTCACATAACAGCAGCAATCATGCCATAAGGCCTGGGTATCATACAATGCTATCATTTTTTTAAAAAAGCCCTATAAGACAAGCCATTCACAAGATACATTTAGTGCATAGCTCATAAACAGTGATGGAGTGCATAGTGACTTGCAGATTTGATGAGCTCAATCTCACTTACATTCTCATTTTTGCACTCTTACCTTCATATTGTCCCATTTCACACAGGGTTGTGAGTTTCCACCCTGCCTAGAATTCTTACATACTTATTCACTCATTCATTGATTTAGCACATTTATACACTGCTCTTCAAACACTCTCAGAGCAGCTTACAAATTGTTAATTAGACAGTTCCCTGGTCTCAGGTTTACAGTCTAAAAAAGATATGACACAAAAAGAGAAGGGAATAGCAGTGGAGACTACTTATACTTATGAGCATTGGGCTACCAGAGTTCAAAAACCTATTTAGCCATGGAAACCCACTGGGTGACTTTCAACAAGTTATACTCTCTCAGCCTCAGAGGAAGGTCATGGCAAACCTCCTCTGAACAAATCCTACCAAGATATCCTGTGATAGATTGGAAATGACTTGAAGGCATACATTGAGAAGAAATTTATATCGGCATTCCCTTCCTGTCCCCAATCTTGGTGTATTTTTAAAGATAGAGACATTTTTGTAGTCTATTTAATATTGACTACAGAGTATTTATGCATATATAAACTCGTCCCTCCCCATTTGCGGACTTAGGATCTGTGATTTTGGTTCTTCGCAGATGGCAAGCAGGGAGGGACAAAACAGGGCACGTGCATGGGAGCACACCCACATTATAAACCATGGAGCTTAAATATCTGCAATATTTATGATTTGTGGGGATGTGGTTCTGGAAAGTTCAAATTAGGGAATTTTTATTAAAATTATTATTATTTATTATTAATATTATTAGTATCTTGCTCTTTTCTCAGAGCTGGGACCCAGAGCAGCTTCACAATACACACATACACTGGAGTATGGCTTTGGTGCGGCTTCCGGACTCTTAGGACACATGCATCATTTAAACAGCATACCTCCAAAGTGACTTGAAGCAGCTTTATTTTGGCCTGTCTGTCCGAGCCCAAAAGGGTCAACTGCATCTGCTGGAAATCTCAATGATTCATATTTTAATCAGTTGTAGGTTCCCTTGCACTGTGTCACAGATATACAAAAATCCTGTTTTTCAAAACCAGACATGGACTTCTGGCTACTCACAGGTTTTGTTTTTGTTTTTAATAATTTGCAGAGTCTGTGAACCACTGCAGTTCTCCAAGCCTGGATTGTAGTTCCCCAGTTTTGCATTGCTCAGAGCTTCAATTGATTCCATCCTTTTTCCATATCAATGTGTGACTTTAACAAAAAGAGACAAAATAGTTATATTAACATTCATGTATATAATGTCTAAGTAATCATTTCCGAAGAAAACCCTATGAATTTCATGCAGTCACCATAGGTTGGCAGGCAACTTGAAGGCAGGCAGCTAGACCCACCCAATCCCATAGACCCACCCAAAAAGTCATACTAGACTTCAATAGACCACTTCTTCATTTCCACTGAATACAGTATGCCTGACTGGCCGATTTTGAGCCAGCAGCTGAGGCAAGCGGGCCCATAGCATTCAACCAGCTAGAGGTGGGCAAGGTAGCTTTTTGCCGACCTTTGTTCCACATGCCTATCAGAAGAACATGTAGTGCAATCCATCAAATAGTCAGTCACTTGTCTAGATTTGTATAATGCAGTCATTAATTCAAATTGTAGGCCAAATGACTCATTTTATTACAAATTAAAGCAAAGAACAACTTTCTAATATTTAGATTAACTTCATTGCCACCCATTATACACATAGTTGATGTTGTAACTAGTTCATCCAATACAAAAATGTATATTTTCTTAGAGCATATACAATATGCTCTCCTTCTTTTGATTTTTAATGGGATGTGTTGATCACCAAAAGAAACCATTAATAACACTCATTGCCATGGAACAGCACTGAAGATTTTACAAACAGTTTATACTTCTGATTGTATTACTTTTTCAAAGTAAATTGGGTAGCAAATGAGTTATGTGTTTTTCTGGAGGGCACCTATATTAATTAAACATTGAACAGTTTAATATTCATATGCTGTTTCTGTAAATGAAAACAGTTGCAACTGCAAATGTTGAGTATATAAATGGCCTTTTTACTTCCATATATAATGAAGAAAAGGGAAACAAACATTTTGCTTTACATGTTGAATAACTTATTACACAGGCCTTTCCACCAAAATGTTCATAATTTATTTTAGCAATGTCCTCTTGTTTCTTTTAGTGTTTCATGCCAAGCTTCTGTCCTGGGGTAAAAGAATTCAAGTACAGTTGAAAAATGTTTTAATTAAAAATATTGTGCAGAAAAGTATTAGTGTACCCGCCTTGCTTTATTAATAACAGATTGTTGGCCTTTGAAAAGGTGGAATTATATGTTCTGAACACACACATGTTATTTTACTGAAATAATTCTCAGAGTGACACATTGCATTTGATAAGTGGTTACACTGGCTGATATTTCTTTGTTCTTTTATTAATCCTATGTTGTTTTGTAACCATTCAGATGGGGAGGGCATCATCTTGCATAAACTAGCATTCAGCTAAGAGTGCCATCCTGTATAAACATAACTGAAAATAAGCCTGCCTTTGAATAAAAAGCAGAGAATTGTATTGACTGACTTATTTATTTATTTTTTATTTATTAGAGTACTTATACCCCGTCCTTCAGCCCTAAAGGCTATCAGTGTGGCTTACAATTATTATTTTTAATTAGATGGCTTTTAACAAATCTTTTAAGGTCAAGTCCTTCACTTGTGTATGTCCATTTAAATCGGGGAAAAAACACATAAGATGCTCTAGTTTGATACCCAAGCATTAGGATCAGCACCAAGGATGTCATTTCAGCAGGGTTAGTTCAAGGCATTTTGGTCTATGAAACAAGTTGGGACCCCCGCCCATTCCATGCATGAAAGCTAGACGGACTGGATTGAACCTTTCTTCAGTGTTGGCAGTGGGATTAGAGACTTCTACCACATCTGATGGTAGAGGTCCAGTTTCAAAAGTGAAGAACAAGCAATGTAGTACACACAGCAGACAGAACAGTGTCTGACAGAACAGTGTCTGACAGAACAGTGTGTGTGTGTGTGTGTGTGTGTGTGTGTGTGTGTGTGTGTATGTATGTATGTGTATGTGAAAGAGTGTGAGAGATCAGGTGGAATGGCTGATACCACCCAGACCGAACATTTGCTATCTAAGACAGTTGCCTCACTGTGCTTGTTAAAAGGGCCAACCCTACATTTATAACTTGGGTAGGTTACAGTTTTTTAGAGAGTCTGAACAGATTTTGCTAACAAAACCCCATGATAGACTCGCCTTAGCGTCTCCATATATTGGAAATTATTTGAAGGCACACAACAACAGCAACAGAAAAGAAAGAGCTTCACAGCTTGATTCAAAGGCCTTTGAACAGCAAAATGAACAAACCCAAACAGGATGGTTTGTGAACATTTGCTTGGATTTCTTTTATGCTGCATAGGAGGTGGGATATAGTTGGTTCCTAAAAACACTCCATATTGTCTGAAACACTAACAGCATATGGGTACAAAGAATCAGGTCCTATTGAGTAGAATGAAGAATATTGCTAAGAGGTTGAGTGTAGGACTGCTTCCTAAGAGAACGAATGAGGAGGAAAACAGAGAGGAATAATGTGGATATGGCAGTGAACAAAGCAAGTTAATATGGTCAGAAATTAAAGTACTATGACAGGATATTTGAAACCAGAATGTAAAATGGTATATTCATAATAGAGAGGAAGAAAGATAAAAGGAGTGGAAAAGTACTTTTGTAGTGGGGACAGAAAGAAAGAAAGGAATCTTAACAATTTAAAAAGGAAAATATAACTAGATCTGGCAACAGATTCTGTCTTGTGAGAAAAAGAAAAGAAAAGAAAAATAATATCATACAGAAGATCAAAGAAGTGTTACATAGAATTAGCAACAGAAATAGTAAGAGACTGTTTGAGGATTCTGAGTCCACACAGATGCCACTGAAAGGTGCAATCTTCTTTTCCTAGTCCTGTTTCTCTACCTGCTGTAAGTAACTACTTGTCATGGATGTATTCTGAGTAGAATGTGGAAGTAACTGGTTACAAAAAATAGTTGTTGTTGTTGTCTTCAAGTCACTTATGACTTATGGAGATCTTAAGGCAAAACTATCACAAGGTTTTCTCAGTAAAACATATTTAGAAAGGTTTTCTGTTGTCTTCCTCTGAGGCTGAGAGAGTATGACTTCACCAAAGTCACCAAGTGAGTTTCCATGGCTGAGTGGGGATTTGAACCTTGGTGTCCAGAGTCCTAGTGCAATGCCCAAACCACTACACCATGCTGACTTTTACTTGTTAGTTACTGGTAATCCATAGGGATATAATTCTTGACTAAATTTCTTCTCAAAGATAGCAATGAGTAATCAATTTCTTTATATTATTACTGAGTGACTTCAAGTCATTTTTGACTTGTGGCGACCCTAAAGTGAAATTATTATAAGGTGGGTTTTTTTTTAAAAAAATTGTCAAATTTGTAAGAAGAGGTTTGCCTTTGCCTCCCTCTGAGGCTGAGAGAGTGTGACTTGCCCAAAGTCACCTAGTGGGTTTCCATGGCTGAGCTGGGATTCAAACCCAGCTTTCCAGAGTCATAGTCCAATGCTCAACTACAAAAATACACGTTTTGAAGCTGCTGCATCACATAAAAAATATTTTCAGGAGATGGTGGTGGCAGAGACCTATGGCAGTACATTCATGTCCCACAAAATGCATAACCCATTTGTAGGAGTAGCAGAAAATAATGAAAGAAGTAAAACGAGGACACCAGTCACCTCTGGTTTGCCCAAACCCGACTTGTTGCTCAAATGGCTCAAGCTGATCAAAAGACTCGAAAGATCATCAGAAACACAAGACAAAACAGAGAAAAAAGAGATAACACTGGAAGGTTAAATTTAGTACTTGAGATATGGAAAACCAAGTTTTTTTCTTATGTTCTCAGAAGGGACCAGAAAGGAACCTAGACCAGGAAAGGAACCTTGAAGAATATGGAGGATCAAATTAGACATTATGATCCCTGTTATTATGATGTTTTTCATTCCACAATTGTACGTCATCAGAGATACATGCCTCAGCAGCCAGACTTGAAGATTAAGCTCACATTTACCTTCCAACTATGACCACAGAACAAACCATGCTAAATAGATACATAGGGAACAAAAGCATGTGCTTTGAGAAACAGACATCTCTCACCATTAGAGCTAGTACTTATTCTCAACAGTGTCTAGTCTGACTGTGTGATAAGGACAAAAAATGCCCACCATTAAAATAACATGCAGAGGAACAGAGAGATATACATCTTAAAATTAAAAACATGACAGCAGTTAACAATATTAATGTACTCACTAGAGTAGGCCCACTAAATCAATGGAGTTTTCATAAGTGAAAGTGACAGGAAATGCTAGTAAGGCTAGTTCAGTAGGGCAAAAGCAGCAAAAGCCAGCTTGGGAAGGGTCAAAGCATAAGTTAGCTGTAATAAAATAAAGAAAGTAAGCATAAATAGGTTATTCCAGAATATTCAGAGAATATTAAAGAAGGAAAGCCGAGTAATAATTGGATAGACATGAGGGATGAACTTTCTGCTTCTTGGAAAGAAACAAAAATATAAATACAGAAGTTTGGAACCTTCTAAACAGGCAAAAGATGGGGGCAGTTTCCTCCAATATGTCATTCTGTCTGATCTGTTGGCATTATATATCATTATCATCAGTCCTTTTCACCACAGGGACAGATGTTTGGAGCACTACAGGGACAAGCAGGAGGCAATACTGTGAAGGAAACAGCTAGAGGGATAACATCAATCCATACAGATTAGTCATGTAAAAGAATGGAAATTTTGGAATTATGTTAGGTATTCAAGAAGGTAAAGGAGTGGAAGTCTTGGAAGAAAGGGAGCGAGAATCATTTCAAGAGTATTTTATATTGAAAGAGGTGAAAGTCTCTGAAAGTACTGAAGTTAGAGGGTAGAAGTTTCACATAAAAAAAGAGTGGAAAACTGAATGTTTCTCCTCTATATTTAGTTTGCCCTCTTCAGTCCACTCAAGCTGCATCTGCACTGAAGAAATAATACAGTTTGATACCACTTTAACTGCCAAGGCTCAGTGCTATGGAATTTTGGGAAAAGTTTGGTGTGACATTGGTGCCATCTGACAGAGAGGGCTAAATGTCTCACAAATGTCACAGTCAACCAATTCCTTCCATTTTACACCTGCCACCTCCTTTATTCTGCTAAAAAGGAAGCTCTCCTAACTATTTCATAATTGTTATCTCACATTTTTCCCTCTTACTGCTTCCTTGATGAAGATGCCAGTGTTCCCTTTTCCCATTTTTTTCACTTTTGGCCACTCTCTCAGCCACCTCTCTAGCTACAACCAGCTTTGAGCAGGCAAAAGAACAGGAGGAAAGACAGGTTTTGTGGCCATGGAGGGATTAATCCTGGAGAGGAATAAAGATGGGAAATAATTTTTGAGGGGGATTAAGCACTTATAGTCTAAGAACATCTCTGAAAGGTCTGTGAATGCTTGTTGCATTGAATTCTGGTGGCAAACCACACCACTGTGAAATTTCTTCTTTTTGGTGTGTTTAATCAGGAAAGATGAGGAAGGCTTGGGAACCACAAAAAAGGTCGGGGGGGGAGTGCACTTTGCTCACCCCGAACTGGTTACCTCTCAGTTTGATGACTTCTGGGCTGCATCTGCACTGCAGAAATAATTCAGTTTGTCATCACTTTAAACTACCATGCCCCAATGCTATGGAATTCTGAGATTTGTAGTTTTGTGAGATATTTAGTCTCCTCTGTCAGAGAGCTCTGGTGTCCCAGCAAACTACAGTGGGCCATTGGTATCTGCTGGGTTTTGGTTCTGGGAACCTCCATGGGTAGCAAAATCCATGGATGCTTAAGTTCCATTGAATATAATGACATAGTAAAAGGGTGTCCCTTATATAAAATTACAAAATCAAAGTTTGCTTTTTGGAATTTATATTTTCTTAAAATATTTTTCAAGCTGTTGATGCTTGAACTCCATAGATGAGGAATCTGTGGCTACAGAGGGCTGACTGTACAAATTCCAAGATTCTAGAGGATGGAGCCATGCCAATTAAAATGGCTTCAAACTAGATTATTTCTATAGTGCAGATACAGCATAAGTCTCTCTACATAGGGCTGACCCTGAAAAACCACTACAGAAATTTGAAGTATGCAAAATCGACCAGTTGGAATGGTCACTAGGTAAAGGCACCAGATATTGTCTTATCTTGGAAGCAAAGCAGGGTCAGTTCTGGGTAGCACTTGGATGGGAGACTGCCAAAGTATACCAGAAGCAGTAGGCTATATTTCAGGGGAGGAACACATAAAACCACCTCTGAATATTCCTTGCCTAAGAAAACCCTAGCCTAGAAAATTGACGTGATAGTTTTAAGTTGACAGGCCACTTTAAAGCACATATTTTCCCCTCCCCAACTGTAACTCCTTTATTGTGTTTGTTGCACTGGCTGCCAGTTTATTTTTGAGAGCAATTCAAAGTGCATATTATCATTTTCCAATTCCTTATGCCTAAATCCAATTGTTTGGGCTCTTTTACATTAGACAATAGCATTATGATTACATTTTAACTGCTTTAACTGCATTGTAGCGAATTCTGTGGTGTGTAGTTCAGAGGAACTAAACACAGCAGGGAATTCAGAATATCCCCACCTTCCAATGCCAACCCCAGGATTCTGTAGGATACTGTCATAGCAGTTAAGGTGCAATAATAGTGCTATAATTGTGCAATTTGAAAGGACCTTTAGTTCCAACCAGAGTAGACACATTGGCCTGAATTTTGTTTGGTACTCTCAAATAGAATAAGTGGATTGAATCACTGTAATTTATTCATGTTTTGGCACATGGTTCAACAAGTGAGTCAATAGTCTGCTGTAGTTGGGACTGATCAATAGGAATCGGGTCATTAAATCAATTCACACTTCGTGTCAAGACTTATGTTAGTTCTGTTGATTTAATGGGTCTTCTCTAGTTGGGACAAATACAGTTGGCCTACTATATCCACTGATTTTCCATCCATGGTCAACCATCCATAGATTGAAAACATTCCAAAAATATTAATTCCCCAAAGCAAACCTTGATCTTGTCATTTTATATAGAGGATACCATTTTACTATGCCATTGTATTTGAGGGGACTTGAGCATCCATGGTATCCATGGGTGTGTTTGTGTATGTCCTAGAACCAAACTCCAGCAGATACCAAGGGCCAAGTGTAACTGGATTTAAGCCTAAACATCTAATTTAGCTACTTGAACAATATTGCTGAAGGAGTTTTCCAGTAAAAATAAGATTGAACTAGATAAATACATTATGAACAATGTAAAACCAAGGAGGAGAAACATATAGCCCTCCAGATGCTGTTGCATGGCAGCTTCCAGCATTCTTCACCATTGATTATGCTGGCAAGGGCTGCTATTGCAGCCCAATAATATCTGGAGAGCCATTATCCTTGCTACATATGCTGAGCTCTCTGCCTCCTGAGGAACAACACCTGAGTCTTTCTCTGGTGAGCACATGCACCACCTCTGACTCTACAAGAGCAAAGGGCAATAAAGGTTCAGACTAGAGGTGAAGCATTCAGATGGAGTGTAAAACTCAAGAAGAGGTGTTTTCATGAGTAGCTTCTGTGACTGAAGGAGACAAAAAGCACAAGGGTCCATAGCTAAAACATTTCTTGGTGGCAGCAGCATATGAACTGCTGGCTAAGCAAAGTACAATGCTGGGAATAAATGTGTGTCTTTGCTTGGACTTGTGGCAACCAGACTTGCTTTGGGAAACACTTTATCTATGGTTCTGCAATGAGTCACCTTGGATTGTACTTTGTTGTGTCTTGTGTTTCTCCTGCTTGTTCACTGTGGCTCTTGGACTGCTTGACCTTGGCCTTCAGAAACTTTGAAATGTAAACCACCTGGTAGAATGTGACTCTCTGTTCTTTTTTGATGGAATCCGTACCTTGGCATGTCCTTCCTGGAGTGACAACAAGTAATTTGCTCTGCAGGTTGTCCCAGAGTCTTTAGTTTGAAAATAGGGCAGACTATCTCTTTCTATGTAAACTTACTCATGTTTTCAGATCAGCTCCTGTGCTCTTCTTGTACATGCCATTACCTTCAGAGGCACAGTTGGTTTCTCAGTGGCAATATCATGTATGTAGAATACCTCAAAGGTTAGGCTTTTTTCTTTGTCTGAGGCTGCATCTACACTGCAGAATTAATACAGTTTGACACCATTTTAATTGCCATGAGCTAAAGCTATGGAATTCTAGGGTCTGTAGTTTTATGAGATATTTAGCCTTCTCTGTCAGGGAGCTCTGGTGCCCCACAAATTGCAAATCCCAGGTGTTAGATTCAAAGTCATAGTTGTGTTATCCTGGAAAATCACTATGCAAAGGGATCTTGTAGACTAATCTCAAAGGCACTACAAGATCCCTTTGCAACAAATCTGAGGATTCCACAGGATGGAGTCATGACAGTTAAAGTGACATCAAACTGCATTAATTCTGCAGTTTCTGCACTTTTTAAAGTAATAATTTTAACATTTTGTACAGTGTTTGTGTAACTTTGGTGAGCTGAAAAGTTCCTATATGAAACGAATCTCATTTTGACATTACATTTGTGTTGCAACTGTTATTAACACTGGCTTATATTTAAACACATTAATGAAAACAACCTCAGTGTTGGGAAAAGACCATCATTATATATAATGTAGTTTTGAAATCATGTGTTATTTTATACTAACTTATTTGTCTAGTCATTCTTCTTTAACCTAAGTATGGCTAGTTTGCTCCGTGGGGAAGCTGCAGCCTCCAGACCTTATGGCTTCTCCGCAGAACAAAAAGAACCCTTAAAAATTGGGTTCTTTATGCGTTGCCATTGTGACGCCGCAATGCGCCAATGGCACACTTGTGGCATCACAATAGTGCTGGGATGTGCGGACGCTAAGCGTCCACCATGTCAAAATGGCAGCACCCATGTGTATGGGGCGCCGCCATTTTGACGTACAGATTACGTACTAGGGTGTATATAAGCAGTGCCTTGAGGCAACCCTAGTACGTATGCAGGCTGGCGCTTTCGCTGGTCGGTACAGCACCTATGTTAATCAGACAAGTAAAATAATGAGATGGGATGAAACCCTGTCTTGGGTTGCTATAATAAAATATGTGTTACTGAAACAGTATGTGCAATCTTTATCAGTTTCTTCCCTTATTTTTCATTTTTATCAGAGCAGTTTATGTAAACCTGACACATTTGTGTATATGAAACAGGTACAAATTGAAGCTTTTTTTTTAGTCTGTTGTGAACTATTTTTTTCAGTTGTAGATAAGATTAATGGAAATGTTCTTTACTGCAAAATGTTTTTGTTAAATGAAGAAAACATATTAATTTTACACTTCAGCTCACAGTTTGTTTGGATGTTTCTGGAAGCTGCAAAAATATGTGAAAAAATAGTTTGTTTTACAGGCGTAGATAATATCCTGTGTTATTCAGTGAAAACAGGTAGAGAGTTATGTTGGAGAATTCACAAGGTGATCTCATTTTTAAATAATCAGGTATAAGTTTTCTATCACCCTTCCATCTTATGTAAAGAATAGTTTGTTGGGTAAATAGATGCTGAATGTCCATTAGAATTGCTAGGCATCACCTGTATAGAATTAAACACTTATTTGGGATACTACAGAGTCCAAATAGTTCAACATTTAGTTGGTCTCATGCACCACAAAATATCCTGTTAATATCTATTCATCTTCACAGACCCAGAACACCAAGAATATGTTTCTGTCGCACTTGTATTTCTAAATATTTAAAATAAGTTGCTAGCCAAACCTTCAAGAAAAACATGCTGTTTCATAGTATTACTGGCTTTCCAAATTTCAAGAGCAGTTAATGCACAGTCTGGCCAGAGAGAGGAGAAGGAGAGGAGCTGCTTGGCAGCCATTTTGAGACCGTGTGCTTGAGACCGTGTGCTCGTTGCTGAAGGGGCGGAACTTCTGTGAGTCACATTTGTGAGTCACAAGGGGCGGAGCTAGCAGACTAGCTTTATATACCAACTTCCAGAGCCGCGCGCCTAAGAGCGCCCGAATTTTAGTTTTCTTTAACTCAACAACTCTGCTCAAGTGGCATCAGGTTAGAATCAGATATTGAAACAGAACCTTCCCTTTAAGTGTAAGATAGCAGCCAGTACTTTCCTTTAAAGAAGTATTCCCAGTAGATTGACTGTATATTCATTACTAAAGACTTTGCAGTATGGACAACGAGGGATCTGCTGCAGTCACCTGCAACTCTTGTGGGATGTTTCTCTTCTTGCCTACAGAAGTGGAGAACTTCACATGCACCAAGTGCAAGTTGGTAGCACTCTTGGAGGAGAAAGTGCAGCAGCTGGAGTCCAGAGTAGCTACACTTCAGCATATTAGGGAACAAGAGGATTTCCTGGACACAATAGAACTAACCATCTTGGATGAGTACCACGCAGAGGAAGATGCTCGGGTGGAAGAGGTCACTTGCCATACAAAGGAGGCAGACAGCTGGAGGAATGTCACAAAGAGAAGTAAGCCAAGAAGGAATTGTTCGGGGAGCTTGCAGCTAGAGAATCGATTCGAAGCTCTTTCCCTTATCAAGGAGGATGAAGAAGAGCAGCATGGACAGACTTCAGGGACAGAGCAGGGGAGCCTGAGAGTCCCACCCAAGGGAACAGTCGCTGCTAAGCCTCGGAGGAGGCGTGTGGTCGTAGTGGGGGACTCCTTGCTGAGGGGTACGGAAGCAGTGATTTGTAGGCCTGACAAGATGTCTCGAGAGGTGTGTTGTCTTCCAGGTGCAAAGATCTGTGATGTGACAGAGAGGCTGACAAGACTGGTCAAGCCTACTGACCAGTACCCCTTCCTTTTGGTCCACGTGGGAACTAATGATACTGCAAGACACAGCCTTCAGAACATCAAAAGGGATTACGAGGTGCTTGGTAGGAAGCTGAAAGGAATGGATGTACAGGTTGTCATATTGTCTCTTCTGCCAGTTGAAGGGCATGGTCCAGGAAGGGAGAGGAAAATAGCAGATGTGAACAACTGGCTTTGCAGATGGTGCAGCCGAGAAGGATTTGGATTCTTCGATCATGGGCTGCGGTTCCATGAGGAGGGACTTCTTGCAACAGACGGGTTGCATCTCACGCCAGTTGGAAGAAATGTTTTTGCCAACAGTCTCAAGAACTTGATCAGGAGAGCTTTAAACTGAGTTCCGAAGGGAAGGGAGACAATATTAAGGAAGGCGAAAGGGATGGCGAAAATAGTCAAACTGACATAGAGGAAACAAGGCAAACAGTGCAAGGACCCAACAGTGGGAGGCAAAAAAACTTGCACAGGCAGCAAGTCAAAGGGAACCATGGTCTGCGATGTCTCTACACTAATGCACAGAGCATGGGAAATAAACAAGATGAACTCGAACTCCTAGTACAGCAAAGCAAATATGATATAATAGGCATCACTGAAACCTGGTGGCATGAGTCTCATGATTGGAATGTGGAAATAGAGGGGTATAACCTTATTAAGAGAAATAGGCCAAACAGGAAAGGAGGAGGAATAGCACTATATGTCAGAGATATTTACACCAGTGAAGAGATCCAGGACATCAATCATGGAAGCCAGATGGAGAGCATCTGGATAAGAATCAAAGGGGAAGGAAACAACAAGGATGTTATGGTGGGAGTCTACTACAGACCCCCAAGTCAGACTGAGGAATTGGATGATATCTTTAAAGAACAGATGACCACACAGTCAGAAAAGAGAGATGTAGTAGTGATGGGCGACTTCAACTATCCTGATATTTGCTGGAAGTCAAACTCAGCAAAATCCTCCAGGTCTAGCAAATTCCTCACTTGCCTGGAAGACAATTTCATGGTCCAAAAGGTGGAAGAGGCAACAAGGGGGTCAGCTATTTTAGATCTGATCCTAACCAACAAGGATGACTTGGTTAATGGGGTGCAAGTGGTGGGATCATTAGGTGGAAGTGACCATGTTCTCCTGGAGTTTGTAATACAGTGGAAAGGAGAAGCCAGGCATAGTCAGACACGCATCCTAGTCTTTAGAAGAGCGGATTTCAGTAAACTTAGAGAAGTATTGAGAGCGATTCCATGGTCAGAAATACTAAAAAATAAAGGAGTTCAGGACAGATGGGAGTTTCTCAAAAGGGAGATACTGAAGGCACAATTTCAAACAGTTCCAGTGAGAAAGAAAAACGGGAGGTGTCTCAAGAAACCAGGATGGATGACTAAGGAACTTTCAACCGAGCTAAGTTTAAAATGGAACATGTATAAGAAATGGAAAAAGGGAGAAATCACGAAAAAGGAATTCAAAGAAATAGCAGGCATGTGTAGGGGTGAAGTCAGAAAAGCTAAAGCGCAGAATGAACTCAGGCTTGCTAGAGAGGTTAAGAACAATAAAAAGGGCTTTTTTGGATATGTCCGCAGCAAGAGGAAGAAGAAGGAAACGGTAGGGCCACTGCGTGGAGAAGATGGCAAAATGCTAACAGAGGACAGAGAAAAGGCAGAATTACTCAACACCTTCTTTGCCTCAGTCTTCTCAGAAAAGGCAAAGGGTGCTCAACCTGAGGATAATGGAGCAGAGGACAGAATAGAGGAATTTCAGCTCAGAATAAGTAAAGAGATAGTAGAGGAATACCTTATTAATCTAAACGAATTTAAGTCTCCGGGACCAGATGAACTCCATCCAAGGGTATTAAAAGAACTGGCAAAAGTAATATCGGAGCCATTGGCAATCATATTTGAAAACTCCTGGAAAACAGGAGAGATCCCAGCAGACTGGCAAAGGGCAAACGTCCCCATCTTCAAAAAGGGAAAAAAAGAGGATCCCAACAATTATCGTCCAGTTAGTCTGACATCAATACCAGGAAAGATTCTGGAGCAGATCATTAAACAGAGAGTCTGTGAACATCTAGAAGGCAATGCCATAATCACAAAAAGTCAACATGGGTTTCAGAGAAACAAGTCATGCCAGACAAATCTAATCTCTTTCTTTGATAAAATTACCAGCTTGGTAGATGAAGGGAATGCTCTGGATATAGTATATCTTGATTTCAGTAAAGCCTTTGACAAGGTTTCCCATGACATTCTTGCAAACAAGCTCGTAAAATGTGGGCTAGACAAAGAAACTGTTAAATGGATCTGTAATTGGTTGACCCGCCGAACCCAAAGGGTGCTCAACAATGGCTCCTTTTCATCCTGGAGAGAAGTGACCAGTGGGGTCCCACAGGGCTCTGTCCTGGGCCCAGTGCTATTCAACATGTTTATCAATGACCTGGATGACAGAATTGGGAGCATACTTATCAAATTTGCAGATGATACCAAATTAGGGGGAATAGCTAATACCCCAGAGGACAGGATCAAGATTCAAAATGACCTGAATAGACTAGAAAGCTGGGCCAAAGCTAACAAAATGAAATTCAACACAGAGAAATGTAAGGTATTGCACTTAGGTCGGAAAAATAAAATGCACAGATATAGGATGGGTGACACCTGGCTGAATGAAACTCCGTGTGAAAGGGATCTAGGAGTCCAAATAGACCACAAGTTGAACATGAGTGAACAGTGTGATGCGGCAGCTAAAAAAGCCAATGCAATTTTAGGCTGCATCAATAGAAGTATAGTGTGTAAATCAAGAGAAGTAATAGTGCCACTGTATTCTGCTTTGGTCAGGCCCCACCAAGAATATTGTGTCCAGTTCTGGGTGCCACAATTCAGAAAGGACATTGAGAAACTGGAGCGTGTCCAAAGGAGGGCGACAAAAATAGTGAAGGGTCTGGAAACCATGCCCTATGAGGAACGACTTAGGGAGCTGGGGATGTTTAGCCTGGAGAAAAGAAGGTTAAGAGGTGATATGATAGCCCTGTTTAAATATTTGAAAGGATGTCATATTGAGGAGGGAGCAAGCTTGTTTTCTGCTGCTCCAGAGAACAGGACCCGGAACAATGGATGCAAGCTACAGGAAAAGAGATTCCACCTGAACATTAGGAGGAACTTCCTGACAGTAAGGGCTGTTCGACAGTGGAATGCACTCCCTCAGAAGGTGATAGAGTCTCCTTCCTTGGAGGTCTTTAAACAGAGGCTGGATGGCCATCTGTCGGGGATGCTTTGATTTGGATTTCCTGCATGGCAGGGGGTTCGACTGGATGGCCCTAGTGGTCTCTTCCAACTCTACGATTCTATGATTCTATGGCAGGGTACAGACCTCCGCTTTGCGGCGGTCTGCCGCCGCCGCCGGCTAGTCCGTGGGGGAGCCGGAGCCTCCATACGGCACGGCTCCCCTGTGGACTGAAAAAGAAGCTCCAAAATGGAGCTTCTTTTTCCGTCGCGTTTGTGACGTAGCGAGGCACCAAGGGCTCACTCGCTACGTCACAAGGGACGCAACGCGTACGGACGCTCAGCGTCCGATACGCAAAGATGGCGCCGGCCATGTAGAAGGGCCGGCGCCATCTTGTACGGACGGAGTCCGTACTAGGCCCAGGGGCGTCTATAAGAGACGCCCCTTTTTTAAAATGGGACGTCCTCCGGACGTCCCAAATGACAATATAGAAAGCCCCAATGATTCTATGATTCTATGATAGTTTGGCACAGATTTGTTTTTGGACACTGGGCATGCAATTGCGGGGTTTACTTTCCAAGCTCTGGATTATCTTGGTTGTACACTGTGCAGACTAGTTCTGTATACTTTAAAACATTTAACAGATGAAAACCAGGGCACATATAGCCAAGCAATATCAGAGTATGGCCAAGATGGCAAGTGTTATTAATGATGAAGAATACACAAGGTGCAGCCATCTGCTTTTGCCTGGATTTACAGGGAAGGGCAAACTTCCACCTTGGATCCCATTTTGGGAGAAAGGCAGGATAGGAGTGCAATAAAAATAAAATAAAATAAAATTCTGCCTCTACTCTCCTTTACCCTCCTGTTGTACTCAAGGGACTGAGGAACCTTTGCACTTTGAACTCAAATTGCACCAATGGAAGTAAAGTGGAACAAAGGGGGAAAGTGTGAGGAGGGCAGAAAACTGGGATATTAAAAGCAGCTGAAAACAAATGAGAATATTAATCAGGACTGTCCCTGCCAATTTGGGACAGTTGGAGGGTATATTCCTGCCTTCTATTCTACAGCTGTCACATGTGGAAATGATAAAGCACAAAACCATGCCAGAGGTTATGAGTGTGTGTTGGCTTTTGCTAAGCCTAGACCTCTGTAACCCATCAGGTAAGCACAGAATTTGAGATCATGAATGAGATCAGCAAATAACACCAAGGATATGTGAGCGTGCATGATGCAGCAGTCTTCCCAATGCTGAGCAGGTTGTAATTGCCTAGATGGGCAAATTTCTGGAAACCCAGCAGAAGCTTCCATGAGCCCTAGCTTGAGAGATAGGCAGGCTTTCATTTAATTTGAATGAAAACTATGAATACATTTTACTTTAGAACTCAGTTGGGCAGACTCAGTGGCATCACTAGGAGGATACAAGGTGTGTGGTCCATACTGGGTAACACCCGAGAAGAGAAGTGATACCTGGTTGGGCCCTCTTCCTGCTGCACCCCTCCTGGACTGCTGGTGTGGCGGATGCCTCTTCATGAAGAGACTGCCACCACCACCACTGCAGCAAAGGAGAGGGCGGCTTTGTCACAGTGCTAGAGGCCTCCTCATGAGGAGACCACTGCTGCAGCAAAGGAGAGGGGCAAGCATACCTTTATGGCTGTTACTGCTCCCCTGGCAGCCCTACCGGAGACCAGATGACACCAGGAGTGGGGACGCCAGTGGGTAGACTGACAACCAACCAAAATGTTGGCCAGAATCCTGTTAGTGACATATGTATGTTTAAGTGTGGCTTGCAAATCCATAGGTTTCCTTTTGGAGGGAGCGAAAGGTGCTATTTTGTAGCACTTTTCAGAATGTCCATCTTCTCCCCAGCTGTCAAGGCTGTGGAGGTGGAGGTATTGCTGTCACTTACCAGTATGGACAGAAGAGAAAGATGAGGCATTTGAACCAATGTATCTCTTTCATCCTAAGATTGTTATTTCACTTACTGACTTCCTAACTACAATTAAAATAAGTGGATTATTTACAATGTACTTGGCGGGATACAGACGGGCAAAAAGGGGTGTGTTCATGACGTCATGAAGGTATAGCCTTCAGACGGCCCTTACCTGAATGCCGCCATGAACACGCTGCCCGCATGCCCCAAGCGGGAAGAAGCTGCATTAAAAAGGTGCTGCTTTTCCCTGCTTCTTTTCTATATACTGCGCAACTGTGCAGCTCCGTCTATAAGCTGCTGCACTAGTACGCCAGAATTGTTACGCCGCTAATTTAAGTTGCCCATTTAAAAGCTCCGTGTCTGCTGTGTCACATAATGAGTCAGGGTCCTGGAACATGCACAGTTTGCACCGAGGCTCTAATTAGAGCGTCAGATGCCATGCAGATGTGGAAGCTGCAGCACAGCTGCACTCTATTTTAATGCTCGTAACCCTAACCCTAACCCTAACCCTAGAGCAACATGTACGCATGCGCTGCTAGAATTGTGGAAAGTTTGGAATTTAAAGTGAACCCCTACACACATTCCTGCGCCATTTTCACCTAACAATAAAAAACGCTAAAACTTTAAATATTTACATATGTACAATGGAGGTGATGGGGGATGGCAGGGGGACAGCGGTGGCAGCCGCGACAGCTGTGGCTGTGCATTGCAGATTCAGCAAGAGTGCGGGGACCAAAGGAGAGGAGGCATCCATGATGCTAGTGACATTGGCAACGTGCAAGCGGACAAGGATGCCAACACCAGCTGATCACCAGCTGGCAGGAGACCACCATTGTTCTTGGGCAGGGCGGGGGAAACAGTTTAAAGGGGCCTGGGTGCTTTAAATGTGCACATATGCTTTCTGCCGCCGGTGCGGAAGCTGGCAAAAGAAAAAAAAAAGCCCCGTTTTTGGCCGCCCGTGCGGAAGCTGCCTCTCTCTTTGCAGCGTCCTGCGAGGCGTCGGTATGGAAACTGCGGGTCAGAAACGGCCCCAGGTGAGGCGTCTTCACTGCCCCCCATGTGGAAGCCCCATACACCTTAGCCACGCCCCCGGGGCGGTCGGTCTAGAGGCTCCGTATTCAGCAGAATACACCTCCAAGACGTCTTCCCCTGCCCGTCTGTTTGTCTTGCATTTTTTCCTTCATAAAGGTTTGAAACTAAAATTTTTCTGCCTGTCCATAATAATATATATGTATATTATCTATTAATACATATATCATGATGAGATACCAATCAGTATTTTGTTTCATATAAACTTTCCTTTTTTATATCCATATCTTAAATGGAATCAGTTTTAATTACTAATTATTATTCCAGTTATTCTTTTTATTATCAATTCAAGCTTTTATTTTCATTTCAAGATGTTATTTCCATAATTTGGATGCTTCGTCCCATCATTCCTTGTATTCTTTAGGGGATTTATGATTTGGTTGGAACCAATGTATCTCTGAGGGGAAGGGATAGGAGGATGCACTCTGCCTGTCCCTCCAAGCTGCCTCAAGCTCTTCAGTCTCTGAATTGCCTCCCTGCTCACTTCTCTCCCCACCTGCAACCAGTGGTGGTAATGGCCTTTTCTGGGGCTTGACAGCTAAAGGAAGGAAAATTTTGGATGGGGCTCAAAGAGTTTAAGGAGGAAGAGACTAGTGTTCTCTACAAGAGAATTCTAACTAGTTCAACAAGCTACAAATCCTGGGATTCTATAAGATGGAACCATGACAGTTACAGAGGTATAAAACTGCTGTATTATTGTTGTGCGCCTTCAAGTATTTTTGACTTATGGAGACCCTAAGATGGTATTCCTGGAAAGATTTCTTCAGAGGAGGTTTGCCATTACCTCCTCCTGAGGCTGAGAGCATGTGACTTACCCAAGGTCACACAGGGAGTGTCATGGCCAAGCGGGGAATTGAACCCTGTTCACCCAGAGCTGTAGTCCAGCACTGAAACCACTAAGCCATGATACATTCTTTTTCTGCTGCAGGTAAAATAATTCTCTCTAGAGTGGAAGAGGAGATTCCTGCAAAGTTACAGAAACAGAAATGCCATTAATCTGGCAGCAGAAACCACAGGTGGGACATTGCCTATTAGCAAAATTTGGAGGAAAGCACTCTTTGGGAAATGCCCATTGCTTCATTTCCACTGACCTCCACTGCCAGTAGGATTTTCAATACCTTATCCCCTTAGGCACCTTTGGAAATGTTTCATCTTGTTTAACTTCAAGTGCTGCTGCCTAATTCACTGTCAAAGAATTAATCCCTTCTGACAGCAGTTTTCAGTGTAGCATCTTCAGTGCATTGATGGTGGTCTGCAGGGAACTTGGAGCAACATTCCTCCACAGCCCTGAGTTTCTTTCTGCTTAATCCTCTGGAGAGTTAAAGAATCATAGAAGCAGAGTTGGAAGGGACCTCAAGGGACAGCTAGCCCAACCCATGCCAGTGCAGGAATCCTAAGAGGTGGGCATCAACACTCTTTAAAGACCTCCAAAAAGGAGAGGAAAAATCCACCTTCAAAGGCATTCTATTCCACAGTTGAACAGCTCTTGCCATCAGGAAATTCTTCCTGGTGGTTAAGTGGAATCTTTTTTCATCTAATTTGAAATCATCAGTTTGTGTTTTAGTCTCTAGAGCAACAGAAAACAAGCTCATTCTATTTTCTAAATTAAATCCCTTCAGCTATTTTTAAGATGGCTATCATGTGCTGGTTTACATAAGGTGCTGCCCAAATTCAATCTAATTTGAATTCTTATTGACAGAATCTGAAATATGAATATTGAAGTAATACATTTTGCACATGCACATGCATGCTCACAAATACCATTTATTCAGCGAGTTGTCAGATATTTTTTGACCCTGTGAGAATTTCAATGTACTAGCAGTAGACTTAGCTTTGTCATTAGGGCTAGCAGTAGGTTTTAATGTACACAGTTGGTATTTCCTGAGCCCCTTGAAAATTCCAGTATTTCCAATGCCTCAGATGAGACCACTTACTTCTAGCCAGAGCATATCATTTCTGTTTCCCAATTCCATTGGTTCACTGAAAAACGGCACAGGGATTATTTATTTATTTGGCTCAGTACAATCATTTGATTGGGACCAAAAACTAACCAACCAAACCAGATTTATTTGGATAATTTTTGTCTTAGCTGTTAGAAGGACTGTAGAGAACAAACAGTGAAAACAATGGGACACTGGCTATGGTATAAATCTAGTTCACTATGAATTTTTCAACAAACCATGTCTGGGGGATTAAAAGTGTGGGGTGCAATTTTAGTTTCCTAGGGTGTTAACCCTTTTAAAAGGGGAACATAAATATGCAAGTTTGAAAGTTAAACTTGTTAGAGTTCAGCTGTCAGGAATATCCGTGGGCAGAGGTGGTAAGTACCTCCGCATTGTCATGGACGGATCATTTCCTGGTCAAGACGGCACTGAGAGCCAATATCTGCCCCACCGGGGGTGGTGGACCCATTCGAATGGTCCGCCCTCGAAGGCTAATGGAACCAACAGGATTCCAGAGAGCCTTAGAGGGTTTAATTGTTGGAAATGCTGGTGACCCTGTCGATGCTCTGGTTGATACCTGGAACACCAATCTTACCAGGGCTATCGACATGATCGCTCCCAAGAGTCCTTGCCAATCCGCTTCAAATCGTAGGCTATGGTATACACCAGAGCTTAGGAGAATGAAGTGGTTTGGACAACGACTAGAGCGTAGGTGGTGGAAGACTCGACTCCTATCTGACAGAACTCGCCATAGGAACTTCCTTTGTTCCTATCGGGAGGCAATTCATGCAGCAAAGAGAGCTTTCTCCTCTGCACATATTACGTCTGCAGAATCCCGTCCAGCAGAGCTGTTTAAGATGGTGAGGGAAATGAAGCAGGTACCTCCTGCGCCAAATCCCTTGCTTAACCCGACGACGGCCTGCTGTGATGCGTTTAACAACTTCTTCACAGATAAAATCTCTCAGATAAGAGCCGACTTAGACGCCACTGTTGCAACAGAATCTATAGGCGAGGTGTCCAGCGACTCTGTCGATGAAGTTATTCTGGATCAGCTCCAATCAGTGAGTACCGAGGACGTGGACAAGCTGCTTGGTAAGGTGAGCAAAACAACCTACCCTCTCGACCCTTGCCCATCATGGCTGTCTGTCTGGGGGGGATGCATTGAGAAGATTCCTCACGGATATCATCAATGCATCCTTCAGGGAAGGACATGTTCCATCTTGTCTGAAGGAAGCGGCTGTTAAGCCGCTTCTGAAAAAACCTTCCCTGGACCCCCTGGATATGAACAACTACAGGCCTGTTTCATTGCTGCCATTTTTGGGCAAGGTAATCGAGAGGGCGGTTGCTCTTCAGCTCCAAGCTGTCTTGGATGAAACCGATTATCTAGACCCATTTCAAACTGGCTTCAGGACAGGCTTTGGGGTCGAGACTGCCATGGTTGCCTTGACTGACGATCTGCGTCTCAGCATCGACAGGGGTAGTGTGACCCAGTTGGTGCTCTTAGACCTCTCAGCGGCTTTCGATACGATAGATCACGGCATCCTCCTGGACGGCTTGGGAGGATTAGGTATCGGGGGCACTGCATTGCAGTGGTTCCAGTCCTTCCTCTCGGGCAGGTCCCAGAGGGTGCTGCTTGGGGACAGTAGCTCCAGAAAGAGGGAGCTCCTTTGTGGGATCCCTCAGGGAGCTATTTTGTCCCCAGTGTTGTTTAACATCTATATGAAGCCGCTGGGTGAGATCATACGGAGTTATGGTGCTGGGTGCTATCAGTACGCGGATGACACCCAAATCTATTTCTCCATGTCTTGTTCGTTGGCCTCGAATTCTAATGGCATCTCTTCTCTCAATGAATTTCTTCGGGCGGTAATGGGCTGGATGAGGAAAAACATATGGAAGCTGAATCCGAACAAGACGGAGGTGCTCACGGTAGCGGCCCCGAAACCAAGAATTGGGTTGCAACCTCCAGTCCTGGATGGGATCACACTCTCCTCCAGTGACTGTGTTCACAGTCTGGGGGTGCTCCTTGACTCGTCGCTCCTGATGACAAATCAGGTGAATGCGACATTATCAGCTTCGGCTGATATGCCAGCTGTGCCCTTTTCTGGAAGTAAGGGATCTCGAGACGGTTGTGCACGCGCTGGTAACCTCACGCCTTGACTTCTGTAATGCGCTCTACATTGGGCTACCCTTGTGCCTGGTTCGGAAACTACAGCTGGTTCAAAACATGGCAGACAGGCTTGTGTCAGGAACATCTAGAAGGACCACATCACTCCGGTTCTGAGGTCCCTCCACTGGCTGCCTATTGGTTTCCGGGACCAGTACAAGGTGTTGGTTATTACCTTTAAAACCCTAAATGGCTTGGGTCCAAGCTATCTCAGAGACCGCCTCTTCCCATACAATCCTCCCCGCGTCCACTGGGAGGAACTTGTTGCAGCCTCAAAAATCGAGGCTTGTGGCGACCTCCCGGAGGGCTTTTTCTGCTGTCGCCCCCAGGTTCTGGAACGACCTGCCGGACGAGATCCGTCAATTAACATCTTTGGACAGGTTCAAAAAGGCTATCAAGACGGATCTCTTCAGGCAGGCCTTCCCAGACTAAAATATTCCAACCTCAGGATCTCAGGATCTCCCCCCTCCTCAGTAATGTCTCCAAAGCCCCCTTTTCTTTTCTTTAGAACTGAAGTTGCAGAGGTTTATCGGTTGGTATTATTTTGTTTAATTTATTGTTGTTCTAACTAGTTATGTGGTTTTAATTTATATATATAGTTTAATAACTTTTTAAGGGGGGAAGGAAATATATTGTTTTTATGCTGTATGTTATTTTAATGTTGTAAAGTGCCCGGATTGGTTCGCCACAGAGCGGTATATAAATAAAATTTATTATTATATTATTATTATTATTATTATTATTATTATTAATTATTAATTATTATCAGCAGAATAATGAACATGTGGGTCAGGCTATTATTTTAAATCTGTCTTCTTAAAGAATAACAATTTACCCAGAAAAACAACAACAAACATGCAATTTGTGGTTTAAAAACAAACAATAAATATATACATAAAATAACTAAAACTTAATCTAACTGGTGATGGTTTGGGTAAGGAGAAATAAATATCACCATCTTTTAAGATAGCAGGAAGATGGAAGAAGTTACTGCTTAGTGACTGCTGACAAGCAGTTACTAGCAGTTTAGAATTTTGACAGAGAGAGGTTAAACTGCCTCCAAGACTGAGTGACAGGAGCCATATGATAGATAGAATGAGAGAGGGAGACCCTATCTATATAACGAGGGAAAGGAGAATGTAATGCCTATATTTTTCAACAAAAAGGTCCTGTCCCAGTGCATAAGGGCCACACAAAACTGCTTAATAAAGAGAACTGAATTATAGAAGGTATTTGGGGTGCTAGAATGGAAACTTTCTTGACTTGGAAACTTTGACCCTGAACAGACAAGCCAAAATAAAGCTGCTTTGGGTCACTTTGGAGGTATGCTGTTTAAATGACGCATGCATCTTAAGAGGCCAGAAGCTGTGCCAAAGCTGTGCTCCAGTCCTTAGGACTGGAGCGTGGCTTTGGCATGGCTTCCAGCCTCTTAGGACCCATGCATCATTTAAACAGCATACCTCCAAAATGACCAGAAGCAACTTTATTTTGGCCTGTCTGTATGGGCCCTTTGTTGACTGATCTGCTACAAGTTGCAGAACTTGATCCGTTCAGCTTTTACAAAAGTATTATAAGGTTTTATTTATATTGGATATTATCACACAGGAGAAAGGATGTCATTGTCCTGTCCCTGTCCCATCCTTCCCACCTGATCACATCTAACCTCTCATTGACCTGTCTGGGAAGCGCTAGTGAAAGTGCTTGTGTGAAACATTTTCACATTGCTTTGAGCTGATCCTGACATTCAACCGTCTAGAAGCGCTAGTGAAAGTGATCACACGAAAGGTTTTCACATCCCATCGCCCTGATCCTGTCATTCAGCTGTGGGTGAAATCGAATTGTCCTGTCATTTGCTGTCATTTTGTATTAATACAATTACACTTTACTAATGGGATCAGTGCAATATTATGTAAAAGTGTTTCACACAAACACTTTCACTAGCACTTCTTGGATGGGAGATTGGGCTCATGGACAAGATAAGGAAAGGAGAACATCCCATCCCTATCCTGCCTCCCATGTGATAAACTCCATTGCCACATAGATTACTGGTGAAAGGTGTCTGCAGACTCCTGATACCTGCAGGCTGCATCCAGCCCTTGAACTAAACATTTGCCTCACCCTTAGAGGAAAGTATCAGGAATAATAATATAAGTATGAAAGATTAACATAGAAATGAAGAAGAGCTGCTTTGTGAAGACACAGGGTAACCTGAGTCAAAACTCCTTGATAGCATCTCTCTAACAGATAGGGAAAGAATATTTTTTAAAAACCACATCAGCTTTGGCTTTAAGTACACATCTATAAAAATGCAGATATTGTGATACTGTAGGTTTCAATTATGTAACCTAACAGTAATCTCTTCAGATGCCTGTCTGTACAGGTGTATGATCAAGTGTTCTTAGATGTCAGTCTTTCATGGAAAATCAGGACAGTCAGGGATGTGAACAGGGGTGGGAAGGAGGCCAGTGGGGCTCTACTACTGGCCAAAACAAAAACTGTGTAGAAAGAATGGTTTGTTGTGTGCCTACAAGCGGACTCTGACTTATAGCAATCCTATCTGAGAGTTTCTTTGGCAGGATTGTTCAGGTTTGCCATTGCCTTTCTCTTAGGTTGAGAATGTGTGACCTGCCAAAGGTCACCCAGTGGATTTCCTTGGTTGGATGGGATTCAAACAGTGGTCTCACAGACTCCTAGCCCAGCACTCAAACTAGTACCCCACACTAGTTCCATAGTGCTCAAAGCTTGATGAATATGGTTTGCTTGAAAGATTGTAATATTGGATTATGATGTTGCTGTTGTTGACAATAAAAGACATGGGCCAAAATAGACCACCTCAACGGGGTGGCTTCAAGCCGCCCCTGGCAAAGCCAGACTGGGGCTGCAGCAGCTGTGCACTGTGGCCCCAGTCCACCTTGAAGCTGTCCAAAAAAGGAGTGGCAAAGAGCTGCTCCTTTTTCAGGCAGCTAAAAGCCAGCTTTTACAAGCCTGCGGGGGCTTCCTGGCACTCTGGCAGTGTGCCGTGTGTAAACGCCATGTGGCCAGACTGCCTGGGAGCCAGCCCACTTTTGGGAGCATGCATCATCTGCACACCACTCCTCCAAACTGGCTAAAAACTGCTGGTCTGTTTCGCCGAGAGTTTCTTTTCTCTTCATTTTCCTCCATGTCTGTATATTTTCATGGAATCTGGTCTATTGTTTGTGCTGACTAAAGTAGATCCATGAGATCAATCAGATTTATGATGGTTGATAAATCATTCAACAATTGGTTCAACACGTGCACTATAATAGAGGCTAAATCACAGTATCCCAGCCAAAGTAACTGCAGTTAAATAACAGAATAAAACAGTGGTCTTACCTCATCCCCCCCCCCCCCCCGGAATCACATATGTGTACCCAAGAACCACTTATGGAAGTGTTACTTAAAACAGATACAAAAGAAATAAGTGCTAGACTTGTGGCTAGATTTTAAAGTGGCATGGGAAAATGATCGTGACAGATCAGAGAGTTGGGCCAAAACTAACAATATGAATTTCAACAGAGAGAAATGTAAGGTACCACACTTGGCAGGGGGAAAAAAAAGAAAGGCTTAGATATAGGATGGGTAACACCTGGCTTGACAGGGATCTGGGAATCTTAGTAGACCACAAGCTCAACATGAGTAAATGGTGTGATGTCAACCTGATCCTAAGCTTCATCAATAAGAGTGTGGAGTCTAGATAGAGGGAAGTAACAGTACTGTTTTGCTTTGGCCAGGCCTCATCTGAAATACTCCATCCAGTTCTGGACTCCACAATAGAAAAAGGATGTTGACAAGCTGGATCGTATCCAGTGGAGGTTGAGCAAAATGGTGAAAGATCTGGAAACCATATATCCTATGAAGAATGGCTTAGGGAACTGTATATGTTCCTGGAGAAGAGAAAGTTAAGGATATTTAAATATTTGAACAATGTCATATTGAGGATGGAGCAACCTTGTCTTCTGCTGCTCCAGAGACACCGAGGACATGGGGAAATGGATTCAAACTACAGGAAAAATTATTCCACCTAAACGTTAGGCAGAACTTCTTGACAGTAAGAGATGTTTGATAGTGGAATATGCTGCTTTGGAGTGTGGTGGAGTGTTCTTTGGAGATTTATAAAGAGAGCTGGGTGGCTATCTGTTGGAAATGCTTTGACTGTTTGTTCCTGCATGGGTGGGAGTTGGACTGGATGGCCCTTGTGGTCTCTTCTAACTCTAAGAATTTATGATTCCATGTCATAATTGAAGACCACATCTTTTAAAATAATCATGAAATTGACCTGCAAAATGTAATGCAGGCATCTCCTTCTCCTGTCCTGCGCCTCAGCACAAACATCCAAGCAGTGCAAAATGCAGCTGATGGCTGAGAAGTTTGATTTAACACACTCCTGTAACTACTATCATTTCTAGAAAACACTTTTTGTGCAGCTGCTCAGAGAAGACATTTCCAAAAAGCTTTTCTGCCACAGAGACTGTCACATTCAGCAATGAGTAAGATATTTTCTGGATTTGAAGCTTTCAGCTGATTAGTCCTGTGCTAAGTGCTGGAATTGTTCACCAAATTTACCCAGTTCTGGTTGAAATCCTATGCTATGTGATATTGTGTAGAATAAATCTCTGCATGTAGAGTTATGTGCTATGCTACCCTGGCGTTGAGTGGCAGTGGTACATAACTGAATGGCACTGCATGCGTAACTCCACTTTCTGTAAGCTTAAAATGAATACAAACATTCTGCATCAGACAACAATGTCCATTGGGGAACTTCTGCTTGTTTAAAAAACAAGAAGATTACAGCCATTGTTTTATTCCTGCCCCCAGTGCTATGAATTAATTAGAAACACTGGGGATCAGAGAAGAGTTATGGCACAAGGGAGCTATGAAATTATATGTGGAACAGAGGGTGGTGTGCAGACATTTCTGACCACCAGTGAAGGCTAGAATTTGTTTTGGTGACTTCTTCCTTTACCTTGTCCTTGTTTAAATGAGATTGGTGAATACAAACCCATTCTAGTTTGTAACTCAAGGAATCTTATAAAAGTTAAAACAGAAATAGGCTTAAAAAATTACATCATATAGAAGTTTCAAATATAATTACTCTATCAATAAAATTTAAAAAGTTAAAAAATAAAAAGAAGAGCAAATATAAATACAGCACAGGAAAAACACTTACCCCCAAATAACAAGCCCCAAAAGGCTTGCCAAAACAAAAAGACCTTCACCTGCCTACAGCTCTGTCTTCAATTTGTTCATCCTCCTCTGCTCCATTACTGATGGCAGGAACCAGATTAGAAGTAAGACCTCTGGATTTTTTAAAATCATATGTGATGGCCTTTATCTTTCCAAGGTTCCTGTCCTTACTGCATGAATCAGACTGCACAAATTCAAAAGTCTATATTATCATTGGACAAACAGGGGCCAACATTTAATCCACTGGATCTGTGTCAATTGTAGCAACCAAGGCAGTTTACAGACCACCCCTTTCCCCAACACTTTTCCAGGCTGCGGGGAAGTGGCAAAAGGCCGCTTCCCTGCAGCCTGGGAAGGGGTGTCCTTGGGGCTTCAAGCCCCAAGGACACCCCAACAGCGGCTGGGAAAGGGGCTACTCGGCCCCTTTCTCCTTTGTGTCGCTGGTGCAGCCATGTAAAGGCAACACAAACTCAGGAAGGAGTTCCGCGGCACCAGGATGTCATGTCCACTCCGTTTGGAAGCGGGGCGGTCATGACGTCGTAATGGCAGCGCCCATGTGGACAGGGCGCTGCCATTTTGTACATACTCTGTACGTACTAGGGTTGGGGGCATCTAAAAGCGATGCCTCCAGGCAGCCCTAGTACGTATGGAGTACGTACAAAACAGCCCGTCTGCAGAGGGCCCTAGTCAAAGCAGCTCTGAGCAATTTTATCTGCAAAATGAAGGGCAAGGCTGTTCAGTGATCTATATTCTCCTCTCTCATGGGCTAGTGTGTAAAGGACCCTTGACAACTTGAAAACCTCTGCTGGCCAGAAATGGAATAGTTCCTGCACTGCTGCAGAGTGGATCCTCAGAGAGACTCAAGCTTCTATTTGACCCTGCTAACACCATGCTAGTCACCATCTGACTTGTTTTACCACTGCTAGTTCCTTTCATTCCACTCTATGAGAAGGGATGCTCAGGAGCAATCATGTTACCCCTCACATTATCAGCCAAGTCTCTGTGATACATACCAGATCAGCATGCTCATCTAGGATCAAGTCCTGAATGACAATGGTTTACCGTTTAGAGAGCTGGGTATGTTTAGCCTGGGAAAGAGGTGATATGATAGCCCTGCATAAGTATTTGAAGGGGTGTCATTATTAAGGATGGAGTAAACTTGTTTTCTGCTGCTCCAGAGAGCAGGACACAGAACAATGGATGAAAGCTGCAAGAAAAGCAATTCTACCTAAACATTAGGAGGAACTTCCTGACAGTGAGAGCTGTTTGACAGTGGAACATATTCCCTTGGAGTGTGGTGGAGTCTCCTTCTTTGGAGGTTTTTAAACAGAGGCTGGATGGACATTTGTCAGGGGTGCTTTGATTGTGTGTCTTCCTGCATGGTAGGCAGTTGGACTGGATGGCCCTTGGGGGTCTCTTCGAACTCTATGATTCTGTACCATTTAATAACTTGGCATTTACCAGCAGCATTTTCAATCCTGGGGAGTGGATTGATTGCCAAGGCTATCCAAGTTATTTGGACAGGCAGACAGTTTAGGGGTAACCAGGATCCTGTTATTATTACCCTTCCTTTTAAAATGCAATCATCTCCCTTTTCTATTTCTCCTTCTTCCATGCACAATTGTGATAATTGCTTCCCGAGACCCAGCATATCCCTTCCTCTTTACATTCAGGCAGGTTATTAATAATAATAATAATAATAATAATAATAATAATAATAATAATAATATATTTCTATCCCTCTTTTCCGCAATAATCAAAGCGGCGTACAGATAAAATTCCAATACAGGATTACAAACATAACAATAAAACAATTCATATTAAAAAACTATTACACGGCCAGCTGAGAGAAAAGTCCAAAATATTACAAAAGTCGTTAACAGTAGAGGTATATATGAAACACAAATCCCTTCCCTTCTTTCAAGTGGCAGGGCAAACCCTTGCCACCGCCAAATTGGCTTCCTAGAGTGGTGTCCCCTTTTGGTGTTGCTCTCTTCAGTAGCAACCCTATTGGTGGTGGATCAGCCCACCCCACAACTCCTGCTTTTAGAATCTCCCTTGACTGCTCCAGCTGGGGTGGTGGAACTAGCCAAAAGAATCTGATGAATTACAGCTAATGAGCCCGAGTCTGCAAGAAGGCAGCTCTTCCCTGAAAATTCCACCAGTAGGGACAACAACCAGAATAGCAAGAACAATTGGATGAAATCCCTTGCCTTTTGCACATTCTTCTGGGCAGAGGTCCTTGGGGCTTCCTCTCCCTACAGAAAGTACTGGAATGTCCCAGACCTCATAGGACTCCTGCTTTTACCCAGCAGCTCATTTTATCAACAGAAGAAGGAAAGAATGTGTTAAGAAAGAATGCAAGTTATAATATAAGGTCCAGCTCCATCAGGGCCAGCCTGAAGGAAGGAGACTCCGCCCTCCATAACTGCCATCTGCTGGCCTGAGAGGAAATTCACCAGGCAGGTCCAGCTCCATCAGGGCCAGCCTGAAGGAAGGAGACTCTGCCCTCCATAACTGCCATCTGCCGGCCTGAGAGGGAGTTCATCAGGCAGGTCCAGCTCCATCAGGGCCAGCCTGAAGGAAGGAGACTTCGCCCTCCATAACTGCCATCTGCTGGCCTGAGAGGGAATTCACCAGGCAGGTCCAGCTCCATCAGGACTAGCCTGAAGGAAGGAGACTCCGCCCTCCATAACTGCCATCTGCCAGCCTGAGAGGGAGTTCACCAGGCAGGTCCAGCTCCATCAGGACTAGCCTGGAAGAAGGAAGAGTCCTCCCTCCAATCCATCTGCCTTGGTCCAGGCCTCAGAAGGAGAGAAGAACCACTGGACCTCATCCCCTTTCCCTCCACCATTCCCTTCTCCTTTTGTTTTGTGTCTTTTAGATTGTAAGCCTGAGGGCAGGGAACTGTCTGATTAAAAATAATAATTGTAAGCAGCCCTGAGAGCCATTAGGGCTGAAGGGTGGGATATAAATACCTAAATAAATAAATAAATAATCTCAAAGAAGAACACCCCTTCTCTCATCCAAATATGTTGCAATGTCACAAAGTGTGCATATGTGTGTATTGTGCCTTTTGCAAGTCAAATAAGACTTATAGCAATTTTATTAAAAGCTTCCTTCACAAGATTTATTCAGGTTTGCCATTGCTTTTGTTTTAGGTGGAGATTTTGTGACTTGCTCATGGTCACCCAATAGGTTTCCATGTTTGAGGGACAATCCAAATGCTGGTCTACCAGAGACGTATTCCAATATGCAAACTGATGGCTCATGTGTATATACAAACAATGCTCCCAAAAACATTATGTCCATAGTTTAGTTTTAGCAAGAATTATAGCAATTGGCTTAGTCTTTTGGAACTAGAGTTTTGAGAATACTGGCTTGCACCAATTTGAGACTTTTTATTTATTTCTGTAAAATATTTATATGCTGCCTCAGTTATTTTCCAAGGTAACTGCAACATAATCAAAACCTACAAAATATAAAATGGTCCAACAAAGTCAAAATCTAACATCAAAAAGAAAGCAGCAGAAAAAGTAAAACCTGACAGTATTGTAACAGAAGAGGAAGGAAACTCTAAACCATAGGATGTTAAACTTCATTTATAACCCCTGCAAACAGCAAGGCTTTTGGCTGGCTTCTGAAAGTAACCGAAAATTCTTCTTTACCACAAGTAATTTTAACAATTTTCTTCCTATCATTCGCAATTTGGGACACCAGTTGTATTACATAGAAAATAGCATTTTCAGAAAATGTTCTTTCCTTCACAGAAAAGGCTATGTTCTGTACAACATAAACAAGTGTGAATTTTGTGTAGATCCAAGTCCTCAATTACAACTTTTTCTATGCTGTTTGTGTGAGCATGTACTTTCAAGTTGCTTGTCAATTTATGAAGATCCCATGAATTTCATAACATTTTCATAGGCAAAGAATACCCAAGAGATGGTTTTGTCAGTTTTTTCCTCTGAAATATAGCTTAAAGCACCTGGTATTCATTGGCAGTCTCCCTTCCAAGTACTAACTAGAGCTGACTTTGCTTAATGTCCAAGATTAGTTGGGATCTGGTGCCTTTAGAGTTGCTGTTCACTGTCCTGAAAATGTTTTCTGAACAAAACAACCATGTGCAAATTTTGTGCAGAATAACTCCTGAACTACAAAGATGCCTGTTAAGCCACAGTTCATCAGGTTTTCTCAACATTTGAAAAAAAAAAATGACCATTTTAAAATACTCTTTCCATCCCTGTGAGGAGGCAGGATTAGAGATGGCAGCAGAGTGTTTCCCAGATCTGATCTGCACTGAGGAAATAATGCAGTTTGACAACACTTTAACTGATTTGGCTCAGTGCTAGGGAATTCTGGGATTTGTAATTTTGAGAGATATTTAGCCTTCTCTGTCAGAGAACTCTGGTGCCACAACAAACTACAAATTCCAGTATTTGTTAGCATTGAGCCATGGCAATTAAAGTGTTGTCAGAGTGCTTTATTTCTGTGGTGCAGATTAGACCCTAGACATGGTGCTGCTGATTACCTTTCCTGCCTCTTCTTCTCAACCTCCATGCCATCTTCCTCTTCACTTTCCCCCACCTGTTCACTTTCTTTGCTCATTAATATTGGCTTTAGTACTGATCATTACATTTTGGCCTGAGAGAATGTTTGTTCTTGTTGCTATAATTAAACTGTAGTCTAGGAGATATTAATGTGCTAATAACGTATAATATTAAAATGCTAATTAAAATCCTGAATCTTACAATCTAAAGGCACAATTTGTTGCCTGAGAAATTCTTGTTAGACTCCCTGAAAATGGTTTCTTTAAAAAAGAAAAGAAAAGAAACTAGAATATTTCAAAATATAGTTGATCTGGCAGGAAAACCAATGTTTTGACAATTAAGTGCATGGGGAATTCCCACTGCAGTGGGTAGCTGTGTGTAAAATAACAAATTTTACCAAAATAACCAGTGTTTCCCATTCTTACTAATCCATTTACACAATCTTGTGATGAAAAGCCCTTTTTCAGCATTGTAGCCATTTTAAATGGCTTTTTGGGTGCTGAATTAAAAAAAAAACACAATAAAAATGTTGTACCACACACAGGACTTTTACAAATTCTATATTTTTTATCAATTCTGTTGTTGCTCAGCTTTTACTAAGTGTAGCCACTGAGGTTCCAGTGTGATTTTATTTAATGCTTTTGAATGAATTTTTGTGTTTCATATCAGTGAATGAAAATGTTTTGAAAGACTATTCAGTAGAAGAATTGAACCCCTTTCTTTTTCTTTGCAGGATTATTTCACTCAGTCCCATACTCCAACATAGAAATGTCAAAGCAAGTTGTGAAAAAACTACGTGATAAAGCAAACCTGAGGTCATTTTTGGATTTAGTACACCAAATTCTTATAAAATCAGCACATATATTTTTTAAGTTTTTATTACCCGCAATTTTGCAAGCATGTGGTACCTTTAATTTTACCACACACAAGTGTTCATGCTAATAAAAAGGGTGAGACTAAATAAGATACAGCAGTCAAGACCAATTCTGTTATGTTATATGATAATTGAAAACCTCCAAAATCCCCACTAAAGTCATGGGGGAAGACTCAAAATGATCATGTCAGGAGAAACCAAAGATTCAATGCTATCTTTGAACTTGACATTTTCCCATCCTCTGATCAAGCATTTTGCCAGAGAAACTACAGGTGGGCACCACATGTACAGGTCAAAACTTGTTCTTCAACAGTATGATGATAGTTCTGTTAGCCTTTCCCAACCCAGTGTGCTCCAGATGTTTTGGACTATGGCTCTCATCATCCCATCATCAATGGATTCCATACGTGAAAACTTTGACCATGATGGCTGGAGGTGATAGGAGTTGCAGTCCAAAATATGTGGAGGACACTAGTTGTGGGGAAGATGGTGTGTGTGTGTGCGCACGCACATTCCTGTGTTCAGTTATGAGACTGTTCTGAAATCTAAACATTTCTTTTCTTGCCATATTCTGATATTACACTGATATTCTGCCATGGGTACTTAGTTACATGGGCTTAACTATTGCATAAACTCATGTATAAATAGAAAAATTTATATCCCCAATTGATCCCAAAAATACTGGGTTGACTTATACATGGGTCATTACAATAATGCCAGTCTGTGTAGGAGGGGGAAGGATGAATTGCCCCTTGAGGCTCTACCTTCATCTGGCTTTCTCCTGAAGAGAGAGCCAGGCAGTGGAGGATGAGGAAGAGCGCTTGGTCCTCAGGGCTTGTCCATTGCCTGGCTTTCTCCTGAGGAGAGAACCAGGAGGAGGAGCAGGAGGAAGAGAGACAAACAGTCACCCCTTGAGGCTCTGCCATTGCATGTCTTTCTCCTAAAGAGAGGGCTGGGTGGTGGTGGAAGAGGAGAAAGGGTGAGTGCTTTTCCCTCAAGGCTCTGCTGCTGTCCATCCACCCACTCTTTGTTGTTTGCAGCCAGCCCACTTCTCTCCTCCTCCTCCTCTCCACCTTCTGTGTGGAGGTAAATGGGCCAGCTGCAGACAACTGAAGGCAGGCGGATGAATGGTAAAGCCGGGCCATGCTTAGCCTCCAAATTTTACCCTCGACTTATCCATGGGTCAGTCCAAATTCTATAATTTGATCCCAAAATCTGCCCTCCATTTATACACGAGGTCGACAGTTTATATACAGTAAATAATATCTCATGGCCCAAACCCACAGAGCCAGATCAGGTGAAGCTGCTGACTGAGATGCAAAGAGGAGGAGGATGTTCTCAACCCCTTCCCACCAGTGTGCAACGCTGCAACAAGGACTTGTGACAGGGGTCATATTTCTGCTTGTTTTAGCTTCACTTACTGTCTGAAGGGGGATTAGAAACATCCTGATTTGCAGGTGATCAGACTGCCTTCACCTAAAGAGGCTTACTTCACTTGATCTCAATGCTGGCTGTTAAGGTGGTGGTGGTGGGGCATTTATGCAGTTTTACAGTAAAACTATGTAGTCTTACAGAATATGGAGCAGTTACAGAGCCATAATTCTAGGTTATGAATATGTAACTGCAGCAGTAAATGCCAGCTGTAGAGAGTAGTTTTATAAGTAGTCATATTGTCAGACTTTTACATAGCCAAGCTATGGTTCCAATGGTTACTTACAGGTTTCAAAGAGAGAGCCATGTTTTGGCATAAAATGGAAAATGGAATGGGAACTGAAGGAATCAAACAGACTGATTTATTTTAATAGGAGGTTTTGTGGATCTCAATGCACTATGTCTGATGCATCTGAAGAAGTGAACTGATATACCTGAAAACCCATGCTAAAATAAACCAGTTTCAAAAGTCCTGAGACAGGATGACAAGACTTAAGATTAAATGTCACTTGGAACAATCATGTTAGTGAATCAAATGGAAAAATACCTGTTTGAAAACATTCAGTATCACACTCTTCTACAGTTGTGTGAGGTTCCTGGTTTGGCAAGTCTTGGTTCCTTACACACTGGCTCTGTAAATCCCACATGCCATGCCTTTCAGTGCATGTGTACCTTTGCCAAGGTTGATTTTACTTAGTTTCTTTTGATTTTTTCTTTTGATTTTTGCTATAATTATGCAATCACAGCAAAAATAAAAAATAAAAAATCCAAAAGGCAGGGAGTAAAAACAATCTCACCCTGACTGGAAATGGAGAATCACCCCACTCATGCCACGTGGCTGCTGTCGATCATTACTGCTGCAGAAGGGACCTATCACATGAATTAATGAAATAAAAGCAATGAATGAAGAAGGAATTAATGAAACAGAAGCAATATTAGGAGCCTATTGGCAGGTTTTCCCCATCAGTAAAAAGATGCACAACAGAAACAAAGGAAATGCAAAGCAGCACCTGAATAGACACAATGTTGTGTGATACGTACTGGCCAACTATGCTAATACAGTACCTTGCTTTAATTCTAATTTACTGCCAGAGGACAAAGTTTGAGGTATGTATTTACTAGCAAGGTATCTGAAACTTGGTAATCCCCTACTCATGAAGAGATGGATGCTGAAACATATCTCCTTGCTTATTTAGATTAAGGTTGCTTTATTTAAATGAAGCTTATCTGGAACAAAAGAGTTCAAAAGTATAATTCATTATGAAATCATGCCATACCTTTCAGGATTTAAATAAGGATTGTGAATAGCTTTTACCATTCAAAATTTCCTGGTTCTGTTCTGTATAATAAGTTATATTTGATTAGTTCTCCATTAATCATTTTGTTGTGAAATATTATTATGACTGCTCATAAAGTATATTTCTGTCTTACAGTGTATCTTCGCAAGAAACACTTGCAGAGTAGAGATGAAGGTCAAAAACACTGCAGAAATAATCCAGTTTGAGCCTGCTTTAACTGTCCTGGCTCAGCGCTAGGGAATCCTGAGAACTGTAGTGTATTGTGACACCAGAACTCTCTGACAGAGAAGGCTCAATGTCTCACAAAACTACAGTTCCCAGAATCCCCTAGCATTGCGCCAGAGCAGTTAAAGTGGTCTCAAACTGGATTATTTCTGCAGTGTGTTTTGGAACAAAGAGAAGAAATTATGAAGCCATATATAGGATTAAAAGAAGCCCAGCAGAAACTGCCCACTGATATTTTTAATATCATGTAAATATTGAGAACTACCAGTTTGGGTTGGGGGTAATACTTTGAATGCTGCTTTTTTGTTGTTGACTGCTGATGTTCTGGGGCTGGGGAAGGAGCAAATTATAAGTGACAGGGACGTAGCCAGGATTTTCGGGAGGGGGGGGTCCAGACTAAGTGCCACCATTATAATGAGGCTTGGGTGCGGTGGCACAGCGGCATGCACCATTCATTTTATCTAACGGAAGGGCTGCAGTCAATTTAAAATACTTTTAGTAAAATCATTCATGATTTATAATGGGCCACCGGGATAGTACAGGAATGACACATTAGCTGTCATGAACTACAGTTATAATGGCTGTGTACTGTACATGTTTTTATATTTTCTAATTTATGCTTGGTTTTTAAAAAAATCAAGCATAGGTGAAAGTTAAGGATGACTATTGCTAATTAATAATTCAAAGCAGAAAATGTGAGTTGGATATGTGCAAATTTTACTAAGGCTGTATGAGGCAAATTTACATAGTTTAGGTATAACCCATAGCATGACACCTAGTGATCATAATGACATCACTAGCTAATGCAGCCTTTAAAAAAAAAGAAAAGGAAAATATTCCCAACATCCTGAATTACTTATTTTCTTTTCTTTCTACTCCTTGACAATATGACACGATCGATCAACTCAAATAAGCAACCTCTGGCATCATACACACTTATTCAGAACATGTGGTGCTGAGTCAAAACCAAGTAACAAAAGCATTTATTTTCCTACAAGGTCTGAGGGCTGCATAAAATGTTACTCGCATACTTGTGGCATCACTAGATGTTATTCTCACATGCTACAGAGAAATTAACATTGCTCATAACAGTGCAACTTAACAAGACACATAGATTCCTCACTTTCAGCTCCATATTTCAGCTTCCTAATTAAGAACCCTTGGAGACTATAAGGAAACTGCTTATTTGTTGCTCTACAATTGATATATACAAGAGTTCAATAGCACAGGTGTCATCTCAATTAGGTATGTACAGTAAAAGGCTGCTTGTTTTTTTATTAATTTGATATGATGACTTCTCTGAATACACTTGTGGCCTCATTTCACTCAAGTGTTTATGAATACTATAGTCTCCCAGAATGCACAAAATTAAATACATCTCTGGATGCTTTAAACAAACTCATATGTAACTGGGAATTTATCTGGCAACACACACACACACACTCATATCCACCAGATGAATCATACTACTCTTAGTTCTATCTATCACTAAATGCTATGAAGTTTAAAGTGGACTGTATTGTCAAGTCAGTGTACAACCTTAAGGATTTGGAGAAGAAAGGCATTACCAAAAGTTAAAAAATAATAAAAAGAGTTGAGATTCCTCAACAAAGCTTCTTTCTGAGAACAGGTTTTTCTAATCTGACATTTTTTCCCCCATGTACAGGACAATTGCAGGTTGAGAGGAATGAAGATAAATGGCAGTGACACGCTGAAACGTGAGCTACAGGATGGCATGCTAAAAAAAAAAAAAAGGTTAGATAATTTCTGAATCCAAGCCTTGCTTTGGTATTTATGCACACCTGCTGCCAGTGCCCACTTTCCCCTCTTATGAAACATTCCACAGCTTATCATTTCATCTGGCTTCTCTTCCATGTAATGGGCCAGACCGTGCAGCTGCTTCATATGCTGAACTTTGAAACAAGTAAATTATCTGGGTTGCTTCAACAAAGAGATGCAGGGCCTGCAATGCACCTGAGCATAACCATTTAAAGGGGATTGGTTCAACAGTTTCTTTAAAAGGATTTAAGATTCTTTAAATTAAGTTTCCCCTTCTGACTTTTCACTTCCTTTTATACAGAGCAACTTTAAACATATATTCCTCTTCTTTGTGTAGAACAAACCTTCACACAATAACTTCTAAACCTGTAGAAATATAAAGATATCTCTGTTTTGGTTTCTGTACACAATATTTTCCTTTCTTTTCTTATACAGAAATGACATCAAGGAAAGAGGAACAGGTGAAACAGCACATAGGTTGATGGCTGAGGTCCTGCATCAAAGACCTCAGGCATAAAGTTTGGCCAAGCAGGACCATGCCACTGTAGAGAGAAGGCAGATTGGACTGGGTTAGGAACAGCCAGTCATGAGCCAGCTGTTATTGGCCAATGAGATGATGTCTGGGGGGAGTTGAAGATTCCGTTTGAGGCAGTTAGGAAATCAGATAGGGTTTTTGCTGAGTCCAATGACATTTATTTTGTGGGTTCCAGAGAGGGACTGAGGTTAAAGTCCAGAGTTAACCTAATACATACTCCCAGTGAGGGAGTTATTTATATGGAAATAACCTGCAGGTTATAGTTAGCCTGTGTGGCAGGATCTTTAGCTAGGCTTAGAGAAACTAGGCAGGGAAAGGACAGTGTGGGGGTCCTTGAAACAGTAACATTAAAACTCTGTGGAGAGTTATATAAGGAAACTGAATTTGTAACTTAGGGGCTGTATAGACCACCCGAAAGAGCAGCCTGCAGCTGCCCGCTTTTGCCCCGCATGGAGGTCGCACCAACCAAACAGCACAGCCTCCAGGAGGCATAAAAAGAACCTGCTCCTGGCTGCTTGTTTTTTTGTTGTGCATGGGACACCATTGCCGCCCTTGCACGCACTGATGATGTATGCATGGTGCGGCACCATTTGGATGTTGCGCCACACATGTCATCATGGCAGGCCATGATGGTGTGGTAGGGCTCGGGAGCATGCGGCCATGCCAGTCTGTACTGGGCCAAATTTAGCACTAAAAAGGTAATCGTACCAACTGAAACGTATAACACAAGTGCCTGAACAACAATTGCTATATTTATAAATATTCAAGTAACTTTTGTTTAGAACATGTGTTCAATAAAGTTTAGAGTATAATTTTAATAAAAGCTTGTCTACAGTTTTGAATCACATCCACATTACCATCATTATTACACAGTAGTTTAAAACTGAGATCTTTTGAAAGGGTTTGCTTCAGTTTGGGTACCCACTGTCACATAAGTATTTATTTTGGTGGCAGTTCTAAGAAGAGTGTGTGTGTCAGCCACATATCCTGATTCTTCTTTTATGTTGCTCCCCAAACACAGCCATCTAGGGTCTGGTGGAGAACAGAGGGCAGCTGAGAAGCATCTCACTATGTGCTTATAGCTAAACAATGCCATCTTCCAGGATCTCTAGAGGATGGTTTTATCATTGTGTGAGAAGTGCCTCCTCTGAAGTTTGGGCAGATTCATATGGAAAGATGGGTTTTCAGGGGATGGGTTGATCACTGAATGAGGGAGGTAGAGAATTTGAACCTTTGCACTGATTCCCACCATCTGAAAAAAAAAAAAAAAAGAGAGACACAATACAGGCATAAAGTGGACTAGGACTCCCAGTTCAAATTCCCACTAAGCCATAGAAACTTTTGGGGGTGACCTTAGCCAATTCACATTCTCTCAGCCTCAGAGGAAGGCAATAACAGAGCCCCTCTGAACCCAATCTTGCCAAGAAAACCCCATGTCAGATTTACTTAGGATTGCCCATATGTCAGAAATGACTTGAAGGGACATAACAACAATGCCACTAAAAGGATGCCTGCCAATATGTTACCCCTCTTCCTGGTTTGTGCATTTTAGGACAGTACGCACAGAGTACCCTTTCATTTTTGAAACACTTCATTAAATATTGTGCAATTTGCCACTTTATAAAAGAAAATAATTTTTTGACCTTTCATCCTTGATTCATTGCTATTTATGTTGAAAATATTAACACAAATAGGAAGAATTATTGGCCATGGACACGGATCCTTGCAAGGATCCAAGAGAAAATCCTGTTTAGGAAATCCAGATGTGTGTAGGGTCTACATTCCAGATGTCTGTAAAAACTGAGGTTAGGGAGGAGTGCACATGGGTTTATTTCTCTCTGCACAATTGTTGAACAATCTATAGTACCTCACTTAACTACAAATCGCAGGATTCAGTAACATGTGGCCATGGCAATTAAACCACTCAGAGTCAGGGGCTTTCCCAGCAGATAATGATCACCAATTAGCAGACATTAATCCTCTTTTGTATTAGCCTTCCAGCCTGAGGTCTGCCATCAGCAAGAGAACAATACACATGCAAATCACTCCTGCATTCCCAGACTCACACAGTGTGTGTGTGTGTGTGTATATATATATATATATATATACACACCCACTTTTTTCCAGGCAGTCATTCTCTGAAGATGACAGCCACAGATGCTGGTGAAACATCAGGAAGAAATCTTCTAGAACATGGCCACATAGCCCGAAAAACCCACAAAAAAACTATGGCAATTAAAGTGCTACAATTGTATAACCAGAAAGAAAATTCAGGTCTAACCCCTCATGTCCTCTTTCTTATCAGTGAATGACCCTCTTGTCTTCATGGAGTCTCTCTGAAAGATTAACCTACCATTTTTCCTTGAATGACTGGAATGCAATCCAGTCTAGGGATGTCCATCTCAGATTATGTGGCACAAATCATATATTTAATAGATGCCTTTTCTAAGCTTGTGAAAATCTGTTTTAATATTAAAATGTGATTAAACGTGAACCTTTTTCAAAGTAGTACTTTTGGCTATGAGATTTTCTTACCACTTAAATTGATAAGGAGCTGCAACTATACCATCCTTAAGGGCATACTGTAAAACATGTATTTCCCAGTGAGTCTCTTCCTTGCTAAGTTGTGCAATGGCCTGAACCATTTAGGCTTGGAAATGGACCAACTAGAAAGAAAGATTCCTAAATGGTAAGTGGTTTTAATCAATAGGGAGTGGATAGAAGTGTTACTTCTCTTCCTTGAGGGTGTTGATGTACTTTGTAGTTTACATAGTTGTTCCTGGTAAACAGAGATTTTACTTGTAGTTTCGCAGGGAAGAACATTGAGGAGGGTGAAAAGAAGACACAAAGCTTTCCTCCTCCCTATACATGTTTTAGCTTATTGATTGTTACTGAATGATCTGTTCTCATGATTATCTTCTCCATCTGCATTTCATCCAGATATGTTGCCCTTCCTTATTTCTTCACATGCCTGTTTCTCTGTGTATTTAGGAAGCTAGATCTTAACAGTTCATTTTTGCAGATCGTCCTATGAGTTAATAAAAGAATGAGCCTGAGGAAAAAAATTAATCAAAGCTGAAGTGATAGAATTTCCAGTGAAATGGTTTGCTCATCTATATAATTTCCTTTTTCCCATGTGATTTTATCCTTGACTTAATTTTCTTAAAGTCCTGCCAACAAATTTGTTTTCATTATTAAAAAGTTTAGAAACTATCAAAGCAATGCCCTAGGGTTATTACTTGCAATGTGGGATGGGCCATTGATTTTGAAGCTTACCAGTGCAAAGCTATCATCTTAGACTTAGAAATGCATTTATTTATTTGTGGGAAATCACTCCCATTGTACTTATCAAAGTTTACATCTGCGTAAACCTTCACTGAATTGTGTTTTGTGAAATGGGATAAAAAATTTGCTCACGTGTGGATGAAATATTATCACCTCTGAGTACTGGGGATGTTCCAGTTTACATTAATGCTACAGTTGGTCTTTTAGGAGAAACCTGGCAAAGTTGGTATTTAACTGGAGACTTTCTCCCAACTCTCTGAAACATTTATTCTAGCAGTAGTGGATATGCTGCACCACCCTGTGATTAGGGGTGCTGGGAGTTGCAGTCCAACATCATCGGGGGGTGTACATGATTCACATAACTGGTACAGAGGCCTTTCAAATAATAATTATACAGCAGCAGGCCCAATTTATTTGGATCTCTAAAGCTTCTTTACCATAAATAGTTAATCCAATCCTAAAATATTAAGCTACAATGAAAACTGATAGGGCTTGAAACAGAAACATTCATCCTTTCATTACACCAAACAGGAGTGGAGGGGAGTGGGGCTTTATGAAGAGACACGAAGGAAAAATCATGTTGCATGCCAACAGCTCTCCATGACAAGTGTCAAGTTTTACAGAAGGCAGCTTTTGAATTATACATGAAATATCAAAATGACAGGACAATTGCTTGAAGCACTCATGAAGTGTGCCTCATGTTTGTACAACAAATTGCTTCAAGTTTAAACTTCCAGTCAGCTCAGATGTTCTCAGAGAGAATGCCTTCCTTCATATGCAGAAGGAAAGTTTTAAACAGGATTCTAAGCACCATCTCTAACTTCTAACTGTTGTAGATGCATGCCTGCTTTTACAGATGAATTCTGTAGAAATGACAATGACTGTCCTGTTTGCTTATACTGTACTGAACCAGCTGCTAGCATAGCAGAAGAAAGCTGGTTTATCATCATCATCACCATTGTCATTGCTATCATCATCATTGTATTTTATTATTCTTCCATGGTTAATGCTTTCATCAGCCAGACTATACAGTAGCAATTTTAAAATACACCATTCTTTTTCTCCAGGTAAATCAACTGAGCTTATAACAGGGCATGTTGTAATTCAAAGCACCCCTGGAAAAAGAGAGGGGAAAGAGAGGGTGGCATGGAGGGAGAAAGAGACTGGTGTTAAAACATTTATGTCTCACTGCTGTAAAATTACTCATCTTAAATAAAACACACAGAGACTGTACAATTCATTTTTGCACAACAGGGGTCTGTTTTCCCCCTTCCCTAAAAATATACAAAAACAGGTGGCTAGGGCTTCCTGAGAAATTCCATTTTAAATGTTTACTTGTTTTCAGGTGCACTTAGGAATGCTGAATGGTCCCTTAAGAACTCTGCAGGATTCCAGGTGGCCACAGAGCAGGGTGTTTTTTTTTTAATTTACAGCATAATGCAGAATTCTCTTTTTAGTCCATGTTCATATTCTCTCTGTGTGTGTTCACAATTACAAACAATATAACTTAATACTTAATTTGAAGTTGGTGGCTTTTCAGTGACAGCACTACCCGCTTCACAGGGTGATATTAGTTTAAAATGAATACAGGGACCCAAAAGTCGCTCTGCTCCAAACTATTTAAAGGAAAAGCATTTGAATTCACATTTTACTTTAGATCACAGTGTCACAATCCAAAGTCCTGTATGAATTATAGGAAGATTTTACAAAGAGTGGTCTGTTCCTTTTAATGGAATGAGTAGATGTGCATATTGGTCATATTTTCCCATTGCAATGAATGTGAAAGGCATTGTGAGTGGGATTGCTCCTTGTGTTACTCACTCCCAGGGCCCAAACAGGTAAATAAATTAGGTCTAGATGACTTAGAACATTGATTGTATTAGTCCTTGAAGCAAAGCTGGTTAAAATCAAATAATACGATTTACAGTAGTATGCAGAAGGATCTTGTAGCACCTTTGAAACTAACTGAGTGAAAGAAGTTGTAAATAAGCTTTTGTAGACTTGGTCTGCTACCTCAGATGTATGGAGTGAAGTGTTGTCCAGGAAGGACCTTTATAATCAGACTGTATGAATAGCCATAGAAATGCAAAATTTGTAGGTATGGTGACAAGTGCTACATCCTCACTAGGGAAATAATCCAGTTCGACACCACTTGAACTGCCATGGCTCAATGCTATAGAACACTGGGAACTGTAGTTTGTGAGACATTTAGCTTTCTCAATCAGCAAGCAATGGTACCACATCAAACTACCCTTCCCAGAATTTCATAGCATTGAACCATGGCAGTTAAAGTTTGTCAGTCTGGATTATTTCTGCAGTATGGATGCAGTTGAGTTCAACTATGTACAATTATGGTTGTAAATGCAGGATTTCATTAGAATACTGAATTCTTAAAATTAGTGAGTAACACACAGACAAAGTTTATAAAACATATAATATTTCTACTAGGGGAAGAACTTTTAAAACACACAATGGCGGGATATAGACCGTCCAAAAAGGGCAGTCTATCCGTGCCTTGTTTTGCTGCGCGAGGGAGTAGCAGCAGACAAACTGCACGACTCCTTCGCTTAGCAAAAAGAACCCGCAAAAAGCGGGTTCTTGTGGCGTGTTTGTGATGCCACAGTGCGCCAGTGGTGCACTTGCAGCATCACAATGATGCCGGGATGTGCAGACACTAAGCGTCCATTGCCTCAAAATGGCGGTGCCCGTGTGTACAGGGCACCGCCATTTTGACACCCCCATCACATGCTAGGGGTGAGGCCAGTATGGGCGGTGCACCCTCGGCCAACCCCTAGCATGTGACGGGGGCGCTGCAAAGGCCCGTCTGAAGAGGACCAAAATTACTAATGAGGGAAGAAATAGCTTTTAAGATTTATGTCAGGAATATTGGTCCAGTTGATCTATACTGATGTTCAACAACTTAACCCATAGACTATAAATGCATTTTACATATGCTGTAAATTCCAGCAATTATATTAGATGTTAACTCCAGGGAGGCTTAGGCTGCATCTGCATTGGAAATAATGCAGTTTGACACTGCTTTAACTGCCATGACTCAATGCTATAGAACTCTGGGATTGGCAGTTTTGTGAGATATTTAGCCTTCTCTGTCAAAGAGCTCAGATGTCACAACAAACTACAAATCCTAGGATTGCATAGCATTGAGCCTTAGAATAACAGAATCACAGAGTTGGAAGAGACCACAAGGGCCATCCAGTCCAACCCCCTGTCATACAGGAACTCTCAATCAAAGCATACCCGACAGAAGGCCATCCAGATTCAGTTTAAAGACTTCCAAGGAAGGAGATTCCAATACACTCCGAGGGAGTTTGTTCCAATGTTGAACAGCCCTTACTGTTAGGAAGTTCCTCCTAAAGTTGAGGTGGAATCTCTCTTCCTGCAGTTTGCATCCATTGTTCCATGTTCTAGTCTCTGGAGAAGCAGAAACAAGCTTGATCCCTCCTCAGTATGACATCCCTTCAAGCATTTAAACAGGGCTATCATATCACCTCTTATCCTTCTCCTCTCCAGGCTAAACATACCCAGCTCCTTAAGTTGTTCCTCATAGGACATGGTTTCCAGACCCTTCACTATTTTAGTCACCCACTTTTGGACATGCTCCAGTTTCTCAACATTCTTTTGAATTGTGGTGCCCAGTATTGGATACAATATTCCAGGTGGGGCCTGACCAAAGCAGAACACAGTGGCACTATTACTTCTCTTGATCTAGACACTATGCTTTTATTGATGCAGCCTAAAATTGCATTGGCCTTTATAGCTGCCGCATCACACTGTTGACTCATGTTCAGTTTGTGGTCTATTTGGACTCCTAGATCCCTTTCACATGTAATTTCATTCATCCAGGTGTCCCCCATCTTATATCTGTGCTGATAAGCATTGATCTACGAAATGATAGGCATTGATCTACACCCTTTTAATATATCTAAATGATAATCTCTGACCTGCATCTTGATATCAAAAAGTGCATCTTGACCTGAGTAGCCAAATGGCCTTAGCATGTGATCTTGCACTGAAACAAGGGAAGCCATGAGTTTTTGATATGTAAACGAATTTCCTTTCCCAGCTTGGATGAGATTATGCAAGGAGCTGCTAAGTGCTATCAGGAAAGATGCTATCAAATGTCTTAAGGAAGTGTCTCTCTTTGTGATTGAGGGGGAACCATTTGAATCAAAGGAATGGCATTCAGGTCCCTACTCTGGCAGAAACATTTGGGTTAGATCAAAACATTTGGTTAGGATGTGAAATACACTTCAAACAGTTTCCTTTGATTACCCTTTGTCTAGAGACCCTGTTAAACCCTTAAAAAGGTCTCCTAAATTTAGAGAGGGGCTGCGGCCAGCCACTCGCTGCTGCCAGCCACTCGCTGGGGCCGGCTAGCCATTCACTGGGGCCAGTCCGCCACTCGCTGGGGCCAGCCACTCACTGCTGGTAGCCTATCGCTGCTGGTAGCCTCTCTCACTGCTGGCAGCCAAGAGCTATGTCAGTTTTAAAAGGTCAGTTTTTTCTCTCTGACTTGTCTGCTTAATCAGACCTGCAAACCCACACACACAAATTGGAAGATAGAACTTCTACATAAGGTGAGTATTTCCATTAGCAAGCCTAATATGTATTCTACATTTACTACGTTATTTCCTGAGTCTTGTATGAATGTGTGAGCATATGTGCCTGTATGTCTGAATCCTTGTTTCCAATAAAAGAGACATTGATTGTACTTAGAGCCTCTGCCTCATTTCTGCATTTCTATTTCCTGGTATAAAGATCGAAGGGGCAATCCCTGAGGTGTGGTAACAGGCCTCCTCTCGTGACCTTGAGCTAATTGAATTCCCCATTGATAATTTGGTCACTGTTCACTGTTACAGTGCATTTCATTTTGCTGCCTTAGGTGCAGCACCTTACATTTCTGCGTGTTGAATTTCATTTTGTTAGCTTTGGCCCAGCTTTCTAGTCTATTCAGGTCATTTTGAATCTTGATCCTGTCCCCTGGAGTATTAGCTGTTCCTCCTAATTTGGTGTCATCTGCAAATTTGAGAAGTATGCCCTCAATTCTGTCATCCAAGTCATTGATAAAGATGTTGAATAGCACTGGGCCCAGGACAGAGCCCTGTGGGACCCCACTGGTCACTTCTCTCCAGGATGAAAAGGAGCCATTGTTGAGCACGCTTTGGCTTTTATTGATGCAGCCTAAAATTGCATTGGCCTTTTTAGCTGCCACATCACACTGTTGACTCATGTTCAATTTGTGGTCTACTTGGACTCCTAGATCCCTTTCACACATAGTCTCGTTCAGCCAGGTGTCCCCCATCCTATATCTGTGCATTTCATTCCCTCCCCCCCAAGTGGTGTAAAATCCCATTAATTCAGCAGAATCCTATGTTTATTTATGGAGCTAAAGGCAGGTCCTTGATTGACAAAAGCAACACAAAGTAGGATACCTTTTGCAGAGTATTTATCATATATGGTGAAGCAGTGGTCTGCAGTACATCTTCCTTTCCTAAAACTAGCCTGCTTTTCACCTAATATAGGTTTTTCATCTGCTCATTCATTCTTTTGAAATAAGTTACTTAGCATAAACTTTGGTTTGGAAATCAAGCAGGTTTTTAAAAAAGTATTGGGACTATTATACTGTTTATTAATTTCATTTCATTTGTATGCCACCTTTCTTCCAAAGTGGTACTAAGGCATGTCCCAAAGATAATAAATTAAAAGAACTTAACAAGACATCTTTAAAAACAAGTAAAATTCCCAGCATCAACAGTATAAAATCATTCCGAAGACATACAAAAGTTTAAAATAAATAAATAAAACACCTGTCCCAACAAGAAGCCACCCTACTCACACACTGAAAGTCTGCTTAAACAAAAAGATTCTGTTCTTTTGGCAAATACCCTGATTTGTTTATAAATGCAAACAGATCTGATAATAATGGGGTCCACCAGTTTCAGTTCTTCTTAAATAACTCAGGAACCATGGCAGTTAAAGTGGTGTCAAACTGGATTATTTCTCCAGTGCAGATTCAGCCGAAATTCAGTGGTACTTATGCCTAGGTAACTGAATGTAAGATTGCAGCCTTTTACCTCACAAGCTCCGTTCTCACCTCCATGTGAGCGTAAATGGAATTATACCACACATTTTCTCAGTCATGCGAATGCTGCCATCATGCTTGTTTCCTGACTCCTCCTTAACCTCTCTGCCCTATGTCCTACCTACCATGTCTTCTGCTCTTTTTCACTTTATTTTTATTTATTTTATTTTTATGATGAACTCTAGAGCTCTGCTTTGTGATTTGATTTGGTTTTTTATCAAACAGAAGAATTCTTTTTAAAGGGGGTTTGAGCTGTTTGGGAATAGGAGAGAGTAGGGACACCACTTGACTGCGGATAATACAACTGCCCTGGGAGTGACATTTCACATCTAAGACTTGTGATGTTGAGAGCTCATTGACAGGTTTCCCCCATCAATTAAAAAGGATGGTTGAGAAATTCTGGTTGAGAAACACAGCAGCTACAGGTTGGAGGTATCATTGTTTGATAACTATCACCAAAGCTGCTTTTTTTCCAGATTGAACCAAGGTTTAAAAGTAGTAATCTCCTAAAACATTAAAAAAACATTAAAAATATAAAACTCTTCTTAGAATGTACCTTGATTACAAATATAGATCTTAACTTATTTCATTATTGCATGTGAGAATGAAGCATTTCCAGACATCTCTACTAACTGGATGAGATTACAATGAATTTTCTTGCAGAATTTTTCATTCATTCATTCATTCAGTTAGTTATTTTACATTTGTGGACCTCTTCATGAAAAAAAATGAAATGATTTTGCTGAGAAATGAATGTGTTGCAAAGAAGTCCCAAAATGCAGAATTTGTTGTACAATGGTTGAATATTTTCTCAATGAGGGTTGTTTCGATGTGTCAAGATACCTTCCTTGACAGTGATAAGGAAAATTTATGAGCATTCTTTGATGTCCCTAACAGTGGCATTTCATTCTCATTCCATTTTAATGCCTTTTTGAAACTGATATGACTCAAATTACAGGAAAAGAGATTCCACCTAAGCATTAGGAAAAACATCCTAACAATAAGAACTATACAACAGAGAAACATGCTGCCTTGAAGTGTGATGGAGTCTCCAACATTTGAGGTGTTCAAATGGAGGCTGGAAGGCCATCTGTCAGGGGTGCTTTGATTGTGAGTTCCTGCATGGCAGGGAGTTGGACTGGATGTTCCTTGGGGTCACTTCCAACTCTATGATTCTATGACTCAGGAAAAGGAAAGGTGAACTTATAGAAGAAAGACATATTTTGTCCTCTAAAAATTTGGTATGTATGCTTTCCAAAACTTAACAATATTAAAGTTCTTTGTGCTGTCCGTGCACGTCCTTCTCCCCAAACCCATGTATTACCTTAATTAGATTTAATGTGTGGCTCTGCTGGCAGTTTTTTGGCAAGCTAGACTTCTGTGAGGTTTTTGGCTGGGGTTTCTTGAATTGCTTGAGTAATTTTGCCACCACAGTTGACATCATTGCATATGACACTGTGATGACACGAAGCATGAGCAAAGAAAATTCCATCTCAAGAACATTTAAATCACATAACTTTACAAGCAATAGGATCAAATGCTTGGAGCCTGTAACAAGGATGTGGGGGGAAGTATGTTGGGCAGTATGCTCAATACATGATCTCAGTTGCTGAAAACTCTTGCCTGCTTGCGATTTGAAAACATTTAATACTGTGCATGACAAAATAGGCATGTCCCAGAGGAGTAGCCTTTTTAATCTGTTGCAGCAAAAATAGCAGTAAGTTTTGTGGCACCTTAAAGACGATAAATTCATTCAAACTTCCATGGACTACAGTCCACTTTGGGTACATCTACACTGTAGAAATAATGCAGTTGCACATCATTTTAAGTGTTGTAGCTCCATCCTATGGAATCCTGGGATCGGTAGTTTTACAAGATGTTTGGTCTTCTCTGTCGAAGGTACCTCACAAAACTGCAAATCCTGGGATTCTGGATGATGGAGACATGACTGTTAAAGCAGTGTACATTATTTCTATAGTGTAGATGTACCATCAGATCTCTTCTCTGTTGGATATGAATGGGGAGCCTTGGGGCCTGTGGCCACACCAGTCCTCCTGAGATCCCATTCTGGTCCTCTAGATATCTCCAGGTTGCTGCAACCCCTTCTTCATGACTCCAACAACATTTGATAGTTCCCTAGATAGATAGTAAAAGGTTAAGATTTATTTACTGGCAGTAAGTGCTTAAAGCTAAGGTACAGTGATATTTTTTTGGTCCAGTTCTTTTGGACATCTGTGAAATTGAATACTGCCCTTAGGGCTGAAAGAGATTTCCAATCCTTGCTGTAGAACTGCAGCAGCTTATAGGACTTTTCAATGTGTTGCTTTGTCACTAGTACATTTCTGGCCTACTTATTTTAATGTAAAAGTAAGAATTTCAAGAAAGTGATGGGGAATGGAGACATATGAATTTTTGAAATTGTGCCACATCTTGCTAACATCATATTGGGATATGAATGCTGGAGGGAAACGGCTCAGATTATTAACTCTGTAAGTCAGATCACACTGTAAGGGGCAGGGGCCATTTTTAATGTTTTTTTAAAAGAATATTTTACCCACATTCTCCAAGTTATTCTGTGTTGTGTAGTTAGTATCTGTTGACAGAGTCTTTAACATGGATCCTCTTCTTCAATTTGTATGTGTGCATTTAATATATCACAAGCATGTTCTGAATTATTAAGTATGAGGATGTGCTGAAAATTCTCAGCCTGACCAAGAAGGGAGTGTCCTAGGGCCATGAAACTTACATGCTATTCCACATATTCATCCTGAAGTTTGATGCATTTGGCACACTATTTCCCAAGCTTCTTTAAGCATTAAAAAAATGTCTGAAATAATGCTTTCCTGCTGCCATCACCTCTGAGTCATTTGAAAATTTTGTTTGTTTCAAATCCTTTTTAACGTTTGGAAACAGGAAATAGTCCAAAGGGGCAAGATCTAGTGAGCAGGATAGATGGTTTATACACTCAAACCCTAAATTCTTAAAATATCAATTATTTTGCCAGCCCTGTGAGCAGGTGCATTGTTCTGCAAAAAGAGAACATCTTTCCACAGCTTCCTTCACTGTTTGTCCTTTATGCTTCTTTTAGTCAGCACAGGAAATTAGAGTAATATTCTGCATTAACTGTTTGGCGATTCTTAAAATAGCCAGTCATCAAAATACCTTCCTTATCCCAAAAAATTGTGGCCGTGACCTTTCTTGCTGACCTTAGAGTCTTGAATTCTTTAGCCATGGAGAATCTGAGTGCCACCAGTCCAAAGACAGTTTTTTTGGTCTCCAAATCATAACAGTGTATCATCACCATGTTTCATCAACAATGATTTGTAACAAAAATTATCGCCAGATCACTCAAAATGTTGCAAAATCAACTTGAAGATATCCACTCAATTTCATTTCTGATCAGCATTCAAACATTTTACCACTCACTTGGCTGATGGCTTCTGCATAGCCAGCTGCTCATGAATTATAAACACAATGCATTCCTGTGTTATCTCTAGTGCCTCAGCAATTGTTTTAGCTGAGATTCAACAATCAGCCTAAATCAAGTCATGAAAAAAAAAGTCAAAAAGTCAACATGGGTTTCAGAGAAACAAGTCATGCCAGACAAATCTGATTGATAAAATTACCAGCTTGGTAGATGAAGGGAAGGCTGTGAATATAGTATATCTTGATTTCAGTAAGGCCTATGACAAGGTTTCCCATGACATTCTTGCAAAGAAGCTTGTAAAATGTCGGCTAGACAAAGTAACTGTTAAATGGATCTGTAATTGGTTGACCGGCCGAACCCAAAGGGTGCTCAACAATGGCTCTTTTTCCTCCTGGAGGGAAGTGACCAGTGGGGTCCCACAGGGCTCTGTCCTGGGCCCAGTGTTATTCAACATCTTTATCAATGACCTGGATGACAGAATTGGGAGCACACTTATCAAATTTGCAGATGACACCAAATTAGGAGGAATAGTTAATACTCCACAGGACAGGACCAACATTCAAAATGATCTGAATAGACTAGAAAGCTGGGCCAAAGCTAACAAAATGAAATTCAACACAGAGAAATGTAAGGTACTGCACTTATGGCAGAAAAATGAAATGCACAGATATAGGATGGGAGACACATGGCTGAATGAAACTACACGTGAAAGAGATCTAGGAGTCCAAGTAGACCATAAGTTGAACATGAGTCAACAGTGTGATGCGGCAGCTAAAAAGGCCAATGCAATTCTAGGCTGCATCAATAAAAGTATAGTGTCTAGATCAAGAGAAGTAATAGTGCCACTGTATTCTGCTCTGGTCAGGCCCCACCTGGAATATTGTGTCCAGTTCTGGGCATCACAATTCAGAAAGGACATAGAGAAACTGGAGCGTGTCCAAAGGAGGGCGACTAAAATGGTGAAAGGTCTGGAAACCTTGCCCTATGAGGAACGACTCAGGGAGCTGGGGATGTTTAGCCTGGAGAAGAGAAGATTAAGAGGTGATATGATAGCCCTGTTTAAATATTTGAAAGGATGTCATATTGAGGAGGGAGCAAGCTTGTTTTCTGCTGCTCCAGAGACTAGGACCTGGAACAATGGATGCAAGCTACAGGAAAAGAGATTCCACCTGAACATTAGGAAGAACTTCCTGACAGTAAGGGCTGTTCGACAGTGGAACAAACTCCCCCGGAGTGTAGTGGAGTCTCCTTCCTTGGAGGTCTTTAAGCAGAGGCTGGATGGCCATCTGTTGGGGATGCTTTGATTTGGATTTCCTGCATGGCAGGGGGTTGGACTGGATGGCCCTTGTGGTCTCTTCCAACTCTATGATTCTATGATTCTATGAATGTACTCAACAATATCAGGATCTGAAATTGTTGAATGCCTCCCAGACCTTGTTGCTTCATCAGTTTCAAAATCTCTTCCTCACAATTGAGTATGATGAGCACTGGTTACTCAATGTTTGTATCATACACTTGTGGATTTCCTTTGAGGTTTTCTTCCATTGACATGATTTTATCAATGATCTTAAAAAAAATAATAAACAAAAATAAACAAAATCAGAAATTAGAGCTATGCTCTTTCAAATTGCCAGTCAAGTTACAGTGGAAAAATTACACCCAGATTTTGGAAAGTGGGTTGCCCTAAGAACTTTTTAGCAACCCCCTCATAGAATGATGGCCACCACTATAGTGAGGGTGCAGTACATGAAATAGTTACTTTTTCATAGTTATAACTGTACGATTATACATTTGGAGGTGAACACAAGAGCCATGCATCCTCCTGCTAAAGCACTCCTGAATCATAGCTTCCAGCTTCTTGTTAAAGGCCTCCAAAGAAGGAGAGTCTACCACCCTCTGAGGCAGTCTTTCCACTGGTGAATAGATGTTACAGTCAAAAAGCCCTAATGTTTAGGTGAAAACTCTTTTCTTGTAATTTAGATCCATTGGTTCATTTTATAATCTCTTCCAAAAAAAAAAAAAAACAAAACAAAACAAAAAAAAACAACCCAACAAACCACTCAGCTCATTCAGATATTCTTCATAAGGCTTGGCTTCCAGATATAAAATGAAAGACAATGTGAGATCAATCCAGGGCATTTAGGTAACATTAAGGGAGTACATGGCCATAGGCCACCAAGAAATTAACAATTACACACGCACATTCATGCTGCATGCACATACACACACAAATAAACATGTGGTAATTCCTTCATAGTTTATGGGGATACGTTCTTGGAAAGTGTTAGATGAGTAATTTGTATGCATAGCCTCATCAATTATTCAGGAATCTATGTATGTACATAACTCTTTCATTCCCATGGGTAACAATAACAATTACCTAAATGCCCTGGATTGATCCACATTGATCCCATGTGGACTGGCTTGCACTTGATGCTGCCCTCACATGCATTCCATCAATATAAGATAGATTACTGTGATGCAGAATTCACAGGCTGGAGCTGAGCTTGCGTTCAAAGCAATAACTGAAATATATGGTGTTTATTAAGCCCCCAGATGTTTGCAATTGAAGGTACAACTGCAGTGGATGAGAAGGAAAAAGCCATAACTTGCTGCCTTCCATCAGAGCTATAGCATATTCATTTGAATAGCTTTATTTATCTTCATTCTCATAAAGAACCTTCATAATGTAAATTTATGTAACAGTTAATGCCCCCACCCCCCAAATATGTGGTTCATTAGGGAATGAAATATTTATTGCAGTGTTAATTAAATAAAAGCACTGTAATCTCTTCAAACTGAACAATCATGCTCATTCGAACATTTTTAAACAGAAAATCTCTTATGCACTAATTGAGCTGTATAATGAAAAGCACGTGCAATAGAACCTTTAATCAAAACAAACAATGGAATTATTTGAACGCTATATATATATTGCCTACCTTACTTTTTATAAGAGACAACAGCCAGATTAGTTTCAAGAGCTGTGACCTTTGAGTGTGGTATATTATTTCTAAGCTGATAGGCCACCCTCACATACCAGTTGGCTAACCCTTTAGACTTCAAAGTTACTGCTTGGCTACCAGCCTCAGACCATGACAGCCTGGCTAGAAGCCCCAAACCTGACAGTTTGGCTGTAGGCCCTGCAGCTTGAGTTGACAGGCTTTTCTGCAAAGGTCTGATGAATGGCTCCTGGCAGCTTGTACTGCATTCTGACTGTGCAAATGGTATTCAGTCACAAATACCACGTGCGTAGAAGGAACCTCCACAGGTCTTCTGTGTATGGCACCCTGCCGAAATACTGAGATGAACTGTGTGTTCACACTCAAGTTTATTTTATAAGGTTTAATTTGGTCTTAGGTCTCACTGCTCCATACCTTGTCTAGCTGTACTTCATTTTCCCTTGACAGAGGTCAAGAATTCTGCATTTTCAAAGAGCTTTAAATGGTTACACCTTTAGCTACTAACCCAAGTATTATTTTTGAGCTTCAATAAAGAGACATACATTGTCTTTGTTAAGTTCAACTGAAGTATTTATTAGACATGGTAACAATGACTCCATAGTCAAATTATTATAGTTTCATTCCTTGGTATTGTATTTTGAAACGATTTATGTATATCCATCCATAACATCCATGCTAGCATGTGAATTCCACCTTTTAAATAAAATGAGACAGCATTGTAAAATATGTTGGATGCATTCCTACCAGTGTTCTGAATGTGGCATGCAGCCCAAACAATTCTTTTCAGCAAAGCTTTGCCTGTTATAAAGCCTGTTTCTGTCTAAGCATTTAGATTCTTACAAAAGGAATAGGAAGATCATTTGTTCAAAGATATATTTCCTTGACAAGGAAAAAGAATGGCACTGGAGAGGGAGTGGCCCCTTGACATCTGAACGTTTGCAGGGATTATCCAGAGATTTCATGATGAATATTCATAAAAACTGTTATTTTTAGGCCTGTGTGAGCTAGAATTAAAATATATCAATGGCATATTGTTGGTTTGTTCATGAATGTGCCTTGGCAGCAAATTCCTGCTTGCATTATTTTTTGAAATGAGCAATTATTTATTGGAATTTTTCTCAATAATCCAACACAATAGCTAAGCATTTACAGGTATATTAATAAAAAAAGAATTACTTAAGTATAAATTGTGTGTGTATGTATGGGTGGGTGGGTGGGTGGATAAAGGGACACACTGATAAATTTTAGAACAGTAAAAATTTCAGTCCAGTCTATAGAGAGTGATTTTGGGGGGATGTAGAAAAGCAGAAGAAATCAGACACCAACAGTACAGACAAACTGGAGAGTTGAGCTAAATAACTGGCTACTTATTTTTAGTCAGCGTTTTACATTTTTGCCTTTTCTTTTGCATTTGTACCACATGGTTCTCTCTGCTCAGAATATATGTTTCTCCCCAATAAAATTTATTTAGGCACTGGTAGATTATAGTTTGAGTAGGGGGCAATCTCACTCGACCAATCTGGAGTGAAGAACCTCTTTGTACACACTCAGAAATGGACCACCCCTGACTGCAGCACTACTGTTATGGTAATGTTGTATGAAAATAGTTATAGGAAAATTTTGTATGATTAAGGCCTGGAACAGACAGGCCTTTTGTGACAGCCTTGTCATGTGATAGGGTTGCTTCGGGGTGGCACGGCCACATGCCGCACAACCCTAGCATGGGCGTAACAATGGCGGTGCCCTGTATACATTGTTACGTAAGCATCATATGCCATTCGCATGGCGCTGCGCGGTGCTTACGTAACGAGTGTGCCAGTGGCGCACTTGTTATGCCACTGCCATGGCATAAAAAGAACCCGCTTCTGGCTAACCCTGAGTCCTGATCTTTCCTGCCCTTAGAGAAGACAATTTAGAGAGTAAATTCACACTGTGCACTTGCCGTTCCCACAAAGACAATTTTTACACATTTCTCTCTTTTTTATTCCTCATGGAGACTCATATTAGAAGTCCAGTGATATTTCTCTTGCTTGCCCAGAATAAGTTGTGTGATCTGTCCCAGCAGTGTACCTACTTCCTCTACCAATAAGGAAAGAAAATTACCCATTTAAATCAATATTGATTTAAGCTATTGGTAAACAGGTGGTCTCAAAGCTCCATATAGTGCACTTAATCAGAAAAGACCAAACAAAGAGGCTCTACCTCTTATCACAGATGCTGCTGGCTAGGGATACTAGATTTTGTAGAATGACTCAACTGAATGTTGGAAATCCTGATGAATAGAGGGAGCAGTGGAAGGGGAAGAGTTATCCTTCAAAATAAGTGCAGAAGGACCTTCCATAAGCAAAGTCCCTAAGTAAGCATTCATACTGCCATAGTAATGATAAATGCTTTGCCAGCACATTATGACACCAGTAAATCAAAAGATACCAGCATATGCTAGTATGGACTACTGAGAAGAATCTGTTGTAATATACTTGTTGTGTTACAAAAGTTTGTTTCATCCCCACTCCTTGAAAGTGTGAATAAATTAGTTAGAAAAGATATGACTTGGGGGATTGTTCACACACCTTATCACAGACTGAGCACTGTCAAGTACTCCTTGTTTCTGGCATCTGGATGAAGTTTGCAAACTGGCAGTGAGAAGCTAGAGCTCAGATTTCATAGATTTGTCTCTCGGGGTACACAGATTCTCCTGAAGTTGTGCCAGTTCCTTTGTTGCTCTCTTCATTTCCACAAAATTACTGGAGAAAGGAACAGGGAGAGGTCCAAAATGCCATCACTGATGTTCATCATATCCCTAGACACTGCCATGAACATACATGGGAATGGTGGAAAACCTGGTGTGCATCAGTATATAAGACCTCTAGTAGCAAAGGACCAGAAGTAGGAGACTGTCCTGTATCATCAGGCCATATATCTATCCAGGTCAGCCAGTGGAGGGCAGGTGAGATGGGTAAAACATAGCCCATGGACCACATGTAACTTCCCTCTGTCTTGCAAACTCAAAAGCTTCCTTCCCATTGTTGTCAAAATCAGCACTGTTGCTGAAATTTGGGGATATGGAGGCAGAGTGGCACACCAGATAACGTTTGATAGCTAATTAAGTAGGGAGATATAAGGCAGGGACTCACAAGAGGGCAAAAGTGGGGATACCTGCTTCCCACACACCATAGCTCCAGTCCAAAACAATTTTTTTCTCTCCCCTTACACAGATATATGCCCACCTACATCTGCTATTTCATAGATAAATGTATTGGAAGTTCTGTGAACAGACTTGCCATGCCGTATGTCCCCTGCAGTCTTCTGCCTGAATCCTATCTTTATGGGCCTAGTAGATCAGAGATAACACTTCTCAGGTAATTTGTCCAGTAATGGGTTAAACCATCTGTTGCCAAAGTATATTCTGTCTCAGTATTGAGCCAAGACAAGTAGCATCTGGTTGGAAATTCTCAAATTCTGTTGTGGTCTTCTGCTGGTTATGATGGTAAAACAAGCTAATTTTCTTAGGTGGTCTTTTGCCAGCTCTTACCTGTTGTGGCAAATTCCTTGGTAGATAAGTTGGACACTACTGTAGTTTGAAAAAGCTTATGGCATCATAAATTAACTGTATTTTTACTATATTTTATTCTTTTAATGAGTAATTTGTTTTAATACTTTAAAACTTTAATTCTATTTTAATGCATCATTTTTGTATGTTTATAACTGTACTATTCTTTTAAACTGTAAACTGCTCTGAGTCCCAGTTTTGGGGAGAAAGTGGGATACAACAACAAAAACAACAATAATGATAGTTTAAGTTTTTAAGGTGACATCTATATTCCTGACCTTTAACCTGCATAATGTGCAGGAATGGAAAAGAAACTGATGGGGGTTTGCATTTCCAAATGAAAATAGCCATCTTGTTTGTTTTTCCCTCAAGACTGACAACAGAACAAAGTAAATCTTCCCTGGAAATCTGCACATTTCTAAGGCATGAGATGCCATGTTGGCTCTGGAAAATTAACTTCTGTAAGACTGCTAGGTCATTATGTGTGTGTAGTGTGTCTGAGAATGCCAGGACATGTAGAGAAATGTCCTTGAGGCCAGACACCAAGATGTGGATTTTGCTATGCACCTGTGTGTGTATAACTCAGCAGGATGAGCTAATGGCTTATGCCATGTGCTGCCATGGTTGCATCAGCCAAGTCTATATAAAGCTGTGTCTAAAGGTAAACAATGTAGGTTACAGTAGTAGGTGATAGTGGTTATGAGTAGTTGGCGAGTTGCTGTAAGAAAGCTATTGTTTGTTCAAAGAGGAACTCTGTTTGTACAGTTCCTGCTCTTGTATATAGCTTTTACTTAGCACTGTAAATAAATCTCTTCACCTTGGAGCTGTCCAGTCCAGCTTCTTCATTCCACAATGGTATCTAGTGCCTGGATGTAGATATTCAAGCCTGTATTACCAGCGTGACATATATGTCTTAGAAATGTTTATAAAACACCACATATAGTTTCACTTGACTAAGAAATTCATGCATACACTTTTTATGCAAATAACTAAAATACATGCCTACCTCTTCACTATGCACAGGAGAAAGAATGCATATATTTGAAAAAATGTACACACACATCCTTTAATTAATTTTTAAAATGTACAAAATGTGAAGAGTTTGAAAAACTGTACACACGCACACACAAATACATACATATGACCCCAATTCAAAACTGGGATGCAACAAAAATTCTAGCGGGAGTCTAAAAATACCATGAGAACCAGACTGACAAAAGTTGATATCTGTAATTGTGAATTGGATCAGTGTGGGTGTATTTGAACACTGTGACATGTATTTCTATAGCACACAGGAGGCCATTCAGATAGTGATGATCTACATCTTGACACAATTCGGCGATAAAGAAATTTCAGAAACCTGGAAAATGAGATAACTTGTTCAAGACTGTAAAGCAGCTCAGTAGCAGAGAATATTTAAACACTTTTAAACTTCAGTGCTCATTGCACAAATGCAACAGCTGTTTTTGTTCCACAAATGGATGTGCAGCACTCATGTACAATTCTCAGCAATTTTAAGTACTCCAGAGCCACAGCCATTTGCAGAGTATGGAATTACAGTGGTGTTTATATTTCCATTTGAAAACCATTGATATGATGACTTAGTCATTTATGTAACTTTAGAGGATAGATGAAGATGGGGATCCTGGCATCTTTCCATTTTCAAATATGCATAATGTCTGTAACATTAGACCACCCCCCCCCCCAACATTGATGAATTTGTGATTAATGAGGTTTTATCATAAAATTCTGTACACAACTATAAATCACATGCAATTATATGTGCAGAACCAAATGAAAAGATATTTGCTTTGGAGCAAACAATGCTGATTTGGCCACAGTTGCTGGTTACACGCAAATGAATTTGGTAGATTTTGCAAGAAAAACAAAGTAATTAAATAATAATAGCAAAGAGACTTGTACATTCAAACTGAAAAGCCCTGGAGTTACGTATTACTCATCTCAGTAACATGGAAAGCAAATGCATGCATACTGTTTGCTACTCCATCACAAAATATATTAAACCTTCATATCCATGGGAAATGTTTAAGAGGGCATTCAAATATGTGGCCTCTTTTTTAAAAGACTGACATTTACTGTTGAAGTTATGGATTCAAAACCTCGAGTTACAGTTGAGTAACTGCTCTACATTCACTATGTAAATACCTCCCCCCTAACCCACCCTAATCACCCTAATCAGCTGCCAGGAGTGCTAGGAGGATAACATTTCCAACACTCTTCTGCCAATTAGTGAGACTGTGACAACAGGGGTCTTGCTTCTGGCTGTCACAGCCTTGTTTACTAGTGGGAGGGGGCTGTAAACATAATCTTCCTTGTGTCCCAACTGGCAGTTGAACAGGCCACCTTTGCGTGATCTGGCTGCTGTCTGTTAAGGTGGACAGGCAGGAAGGTTGGGCTGGAAGACTCTAGTTAGCTACCGATACATAATTAAATAGCCAGTAAAGAATACTGGTGATAATATACAATTGTATTAATTTCTGCAGAAATTTCACAGACATGAACAGGTGCAGAAATTGAGACCAAAGTAGACTTCACAGAATTTGAAAATATAGATCTATAATATAATGGTCTATGCAAACTGATCTTAAACATATTTAGTTGTTACCATTGACAGCTGGTGGCTTAATGTTAATGGAGTAGTGCATTCACTCTGGACTTTAGTACAGAGGTTAAAGGAGCTAAATGATACTCTTTCCTCAAAATAGATTCAGCAATTGGGCTACTTCCTCTAAATTTTAAGGTAAAACCCAGAATGGAGCCAACACCCTACTGCCATAGAAGCCACCCATTTGCAATGGATAAGTGTGCTGCTTTTTCAGTTTGAAACCAAAGGGCAATACCTCTAAAGATGGTAGGTGGGACAAGCGCAACATGGCTAAGGTTGGCAGTGAAATGTACTTACACATGAACTGTAGAGTATTTCATGCAGTCATTCATAAAATAAAAAGAATCCCAATCAATGCTTGGAAGGTGAGCTAACATCAGCCTGGTACACACCACCAGGACGCGACGTCCTTGTGGTGACCACACACCAACCGCACAGTCCTGAGCCCTACGTGCGGGTGGCGCCCTGCTTATACGGGGTGTGTGTGTGTGCGCATGATGTGTGGGTGTCGGAGTGCCCACATGTCATGCACAGGAAGAGATGCCGTAAGGGCTGCAATGCCCTTATGACAACCCAAAAAGGAGCTCCTTTTTTGGTCCGCAGTGTTGCCGGGTGGTTTGTTTGCTATGGCAATGCTGTGGACCAAAAACGGGCACCTACAGACCACCCTGAAAGGGGCAGTCTGTACTGCCCCATATATGCAAATCCCCTTGATTCAACTGATCTCCTCTAATTGGGACTACCAATAGAGTTCAAGCTTACATATCCAGTATTGGCAATGTTTGCCCTCCAGATGTTCCCAGGCTGCAATTCCTATTATCCTGTTCCCTTGGCTATGCTTTACAGCAATATCTAGAGAGCCGCAAATTAGTTACCCACCCCTGCTATATGTCCCTCATTCCACATAGTTAAACCTCAAAATAAGTTATAGCATTGTACAAAACTACAAATTTCAGCTGAAATCCAGCCTTTCTGGAGTAAATACCTTTCAATGCTGATGAAGAGATACTGTTTTGAAATATGTTGGGATCTGTAAGTGAGTGGACAAAGATAAGTCCACAGTGGAGTTTTCTTCATTACAATGAAATTAACTTAAGACTCATTGATTTTCATGAATCTTCTCTGAGACTCAGTCTACTCCAAATGTACAGATGTTCAGTTCTGTACATGGATCATCCTTTTTGGACAATGCCAAAAGAATGTTAGAGTTTATTGGGGAGGATTAATGGATATTCTTGGGGGAGATTAAAGATTTATTTCAATATCCGTTGACTTCAAATATTTTTTAAAGATCTTTTTAGAAGGTATTTTCATCCTGGGTGTGCTGAATTTTACAGTTAGCAGCAAGTGAAGTCATATATGGAACATGGATATAATTCCACAAATTGATTTATAAGAGTAGAGTCATCCCCTGTAAAGAAAAGAAACAAAAATAAGAAATGACCTGTGCAAAAATATGACAACCACAATCTAACAGAGTTAGGTGAGTTTAAATCAAAAGAAATCAATTTAAATTACTTGCCTTTTATTTGCCTAACTCTGTCAGATTCCAATTAGACTTCATTTCTCCATATTACTTCAGGATAGAGGTATTCAAAATGTTAGGCTGATATAAAATGTCAGTAAACTGGAGTACTTGAGCACAGGATTCCATAAATATATCCAAGGGTTGAATGCAGATCAGTTGCACAATCGATGCTTCACAACCAGATATGACTTTAAAAAAAATAAAATCAATACAGGCAACAGAAGAAAAGTGATCCCATCAGTTACCTGTCCACAAAATGACTATCCATTATAGCAAATATGGAGACTATCTTTCCCCTCCGGTAGTTTAAATCTCCACTGAACAAATCTTGCTAGGGCTGCCATAAGTTGAAAAATTTGAAGGCACACAACAACCACTAGTAAGGAATGTATTTGCATAAGAATTCTCTCTCCTGTTATTCAGCAGGCAGACACAATTTGTCTGTCTGTTTGATGCATAGTGAGAGGACATCGTTGCTATGAAAAGTAATTAATAGAGTCCCAAGTGTACATTCCCAATACTTTCCTGATTTCTTCAAGCTCACAAGTAATGTTCGGAAAAGTGTACAAATGACTGATAAGACCAGCTCAGTTCCTAAATAAACAGTGCAAAGCAAGTTCAGAACCACAAGAGGTATTACCAAGAGGATTTGTCCAGAAGTCCAAGGTCCAGGGTATCAGATAGGCAGGTCGATAAGGCAGTGCAAAGGTCAAGGGTTCCAGAGAGTCAACAAGGGGCAGCAGTCTAAGATGCAAGGTTTCAGTCCAAAGAGCAATGGGAACCAGAGACAGAGTACTTTCGCCAAGAAAGTCAGATAATCACTGGCAACTAGACAAACATCCCATAACTGCTTATATGGGCAGGCTGCAGGCATTCCGGCTGCTTCTGATTTGCCAGCGCGTTTCTCAAAAAGTGTCTGCAACTTCAAAGGCACTCCTTTTCGGATTGACGCTGTCTGAAGGTAGGCACACTTCTTTGATCCTCCTCCATGTCCAAAGACTCTGCCACAGGCAGACTTGGTTGCTGAATCTCCTGAGAGGCCACAGACTCTGCTGGAGCAGAGCTAGGGCTGAATTCATAGAATCATAGAATCATAGAGTTGTTAGAGACTGCCATGCAGTAAATCTAAATCAAAGCATCGTCGACAGATGGCCATCCAGCCTTTGCTTAAAGACCTCCAAGGAAGGAGACTGCACTA
>NC_056523.1:59344413-59349270 GCF_019175285.1 Sceloporus undulatus
GCCATCCAGCCTTTGCTTAAAGACCTCCAAGGAAGGAGACTGCACTACACTCCGAGGGAGTTTGTTCCATTGTCGAACAGCCCTTACCTTCAAGAAATTCCTCCTAAGGTTGAGGTGGAATCTCTTTTCCTGTAGCTTGCATCCATTGCTCCAGGTCCTAGTCTCTGGAGCAGCAGAAAACAAGCTTGCTCCCTTCTCAATATGACATCCCTTCATGTATTTAAACAGGGCTATCATGTCACCTCTTAACCTTCTCTTCTCCAGGCTAAACATACCCAGCTCCCTAAGTCATTCCTCATAGGACATGGTTTCCTTCCCTTCACCATTTTGGTCGCCCTCCTTTGGACACGCTCCAGTTTCTCAACATGTTTTTTAAATTTTGGTGCCCAGAACTGGACACAGTATTCCAGGTGGGGCCTGACCAGAGCAGAATAGAGTGCGACTATTACTTCCCTTGATCTAGACATTATACTTCTATTGAAGCAGCCTGAAATCATATTGGCCTTGTAAGCTGCCGCATCGCACTGTTGACTCATGTTCAATTTGTGGTCTACTTGGATTCCCAGATCCCTTTCACATGTAGTCTCGTTCAGCCAGGTGTCAACTATCCTATATCTGATCATTTCATTTTTCTACCCTAAGTGCAGTACCTTAAATTTCTTTGTGTTGAAATTCATTTTGTTAGCTTTGGCCCAGCTTTCTGATCTATTAAGGTCATTCTGAAGTTTGATCCTGTCCTCAGGGGTATTAGCTACTCCTCCTAATTTGGTGTCATCTGCAGATTTGATAAGTTTGCTCTTAATTCTGTCATCCAAGTCATTGATAAAGATCTTGAATATCACTGGGCCCAAGACAGAGCCCTGTGGGACCCCACTGGTCACTTCTCTCCAGGATGAAAAAGGGCCATTGTTGAGCACCCTTTGGCTTCAGCCAGTCAACCAATTACAAATCCATGTAACAGGAACCTTGTCTAACCCACATTTTACAAGCTTGTAATAATGTCATGGGAAAACTTGTCAAAGGCCTTACTGAAATCAAGGTATACTATATCCACAGCATTCCCTTCATCTACCAAGCTGGTAATTTTATCAAAGAAAAAGATCAGATTTGTCTGGCATGACTTGTTTCTCTGAAACCCATGTTGACTTTTTGTGATTATGGCATTGCTTTCTAGATGTTCACAGACTCTCTGTTTAATTATCTGCTCTAGCATCTTTCCTGGTATTGATGTCAGACTAACTGGACAATAATTGTTGGGATCCTCTTTTCCCCTTTTTTGAAGATGGGGACAACGTTTGCCCTCCTCCAGTCTGCTGGGACTTCTCCTGTTCTCCAGGAGTTTTCAAAGATTATTGCCAATGGCTTGAATTTAAAAATAAAAACGAATGTGAAAAGAAAAGAAAAGAAAAATGTGTGCCCCATTAGGCACGTGCCTCTGCCAGCACTTCTGTAGCACGAGTCTTCTAGCTCCTCCTCCTCCCAGTGTCCAAAGAAATGGCTCACACTTTAATAATTTTAAGCTCTTGCCCAAGCAAAGTGGACACAGAAAACTCAGGCTCCACAGCTGCAGGCTTAGGTCCCAGAGGCTCTGGCTCATCCTCTGAGTCTTCTTCCAGGCTGGTCATGACAACATCTCCAAACATGCTAGTTTTCTCCCCTCCCTCAAATGCAATATCTATGCAATATTTGTATGTTGTACAGTTGTATTGCTAATATTTCTACATGGAATTAAACCAGGGGAATCTCCCCCCACTAATAATCACCCCACTACAGTCTATTAGAGAATCCAGGAAAAACTCTCCCATGTCATTTTGCTGAACAAATTGCAATAAGACAGAGTTACAGAGTAATAATAATAATAATAATAATAATAATAATAATAATAATAATCTTTTATTTGTATACCGCTTTTCCTTCCAATCAAAGTGGTTTTACATCATTAAAACTCTATGATCCAAGTCATAGTACAATATATCAACAGTGCATACAATTTCAAAAATAGAACCAATTTTTTTAAAAAAGATATATAACAGCAGTCGGGCATTAGGTAAAAAAGTTCATCCATCCATTAGGGACCAGCTTTACAAATCGGGAGGGTATGCTATCCGGAAGAGATAAGTTTTTAGGGCCTTCTTAAAGGATTCCAATGTCGAGCTAAGTCGAATCTCTTCCGGGAGCGCATTCCAGTGAGTTGGAGCTGTTGCGGAGTAGTCTCTTTGATGTGTTACTGCCAATCTTACTTTTGGCCATTCAAGGACATATTTCCCTGTTGTTCTGAGGGTGCGGGGCGGATTATGTAGGGAGAGGCGCTCCCTCAAGAAACTCGGGCCTAAGCCATGTAGGGCTTTATAGGTAATGACCAACACTTTGTATTGCACCCGGAAGCTAATTGGCAGCCAGTGTAAAGATTTTAGTACCGGTGTAATATGGTTGGTTCTAGAAGTTCCCGTGACCAATCTGGCTGCAGCATTTTGAACTAATTGAAGCTTCCGGACTTGGTACAAAGGTAGCCCCATGTAGAGCGCATTACAGAAATCCAAGTGAGAGGTTACCAGTGCATGTACTATCGTTTCAAGGTCCTTTTGGTCCAGACAGGGACGCAGTTGGCGTATCATCTGAAGCTGGTACCAAGCACTCCTGGCCATCACATCAACTTGAGATGATAACTGTAACGATGAATCCAGGAGTACTCCCAAACTGCGAACTTTGTCCTTTAGGGGGAGCGTAACCCCGTCCAGGACTGGATGACAAATTTCCCTGCCCGGGCTTGGGGTACCTATCACGAGTACCTCTGTTTTCTCTGGATTCAACCTGAGTTTGTGTTCCCTCATCCAGCCCATTATTGACTCCAGACAGGCATTCAGGGAAGAGATGCCCTCCTTAGTCGCTGCATCAGCTGGAGGTATGGAGAGATAGATCTGGGTGTCATCAGCGTACTGATAACACCGAGCTCCATACTTCTGGATGATCTCTCCCAGCGGCTTCATGTAAATGTTAAACAGCATTGGGACAAAATGGCACCCTGGGGGACGCCAGATGTCAGCTCTCTTTTACGAGAGCAAGTGTCCCCCAGCTTCACCATCTGGAACCTTCCTGAGAGATAGGATCGGAACCACTGGAGTGCAGTGCCCCCGATGCCCAATTCCCCCAGGCGTTCCAAAAGGATACCATGGTCGATGGTATCGAAGGCCGCGGAGATGTCCAAGAGCACCAACAGGGTTACTCTTCCCCTGTCGATGCCCAGACGGAGATCATCGACTAAGGCGACCATGGCAGTCTCAACCCCATGTCCCACACTGAAGCCAGCTTGAAATGGATCCAGACAATCGGTTTCATCCAAGACAGCTTGGAGCTGAGAGGTGACTGCCCTCTCGATTACTTTGCCCAGGAATGGTAATAAGGAGACCGGCCTATAATTACTCCTTAACAGGGGGTCAAGGGAGGGTTTCTTCAATAAAGGTTTTACTATAGCCTGTTTTAAGGCGGATGGAAATATCCCTTCCCGAAGAGATGTATTTATTATGCGATGTAATGCAATTTTTACAACATCTCTTCCCTGCACGGTCAACCAAGAAGGGCAAGGATTGAGGGGGCATGTCATTCTCTTCACACGACCAAGAAGAATTTAGCCTGGGAAGTAGATGGACCCAGTCAGCACCTCAAATCCCTATAGTCCATATGCATGGGGATGGAGTAGATGGAGTGAACCTTTTGTCTTTTGCTCCAGAGGCTCCATGAACCACTGCAGACCATAGTCCAACTCTAACATCTTGACAGGACCAGAATGGGAAAGGCTGCTTTAAAATATTTCACAAAGATGTAGAGAACAGTAAGCTCACATTTATGCTCACTAATAAAGAAAAGTTCGAAGTGAACACTTTCCATTTCATTCAAGCTCTTAAAATATATGCTTACTGATCAATCATAAAAAGCTGCCTTGAGAGTTGGAAAATGAAGCATAATAACACCCCAATGTAATGGTAGAATATAATGTTTGGCATTCTCATTTGTGTGAAGAATAATTTGTTGGCTTTGGACAGCAGAGTTTTGTTTTAATTCTTAGCCGGCTGACAATTCCTTCTGGCTTTCCACCTTTAGAAGCAAACATTTATCTACTGAAATCATTAACACCTTACAAACCTAATTTATAAATGCTTTTGCCCTTTCTCTTAGCCCATCTGCTGAATAAACTTCCGAAAGAGTTTTGGGAACTAACATTTTCTCTGTAGACTTTTTCTAACTCTAATTACAGCCCCAGTGACATTGTTATTTCATTTAGTGTTTTTCCATAATAATGGGATACTTTGGCGGAATACTAGAATGCTTACATCTACAGCAATTTCCGACGCAGTGAAAAGGAACAGAAACTTCATTATGCTTCTGATTTAATAAAATGTCTTTGTAGTGATTTCTTCTGATTTAAAAACTGGAATTCTTTTCTTGTTCAACTACACTCAGTTCCTAAAACTCATACCAGGTATATGGAGATTTTAACAAACAGTTTTCAGTAGGAATTTTATGTACTAAAAGGCTCTTCAGAGTGAAGTTTGAACATTGAAAAGAACAATGCACCTAATGGCATCCTCATGCAAACATTGTAGTATATTTAGCAGGATTCTGTGTTCGCCACCACTGTTTTTAAAATGATTGTGTAGGGGAACAGTAATAGGGGACCAACCAAAATGTATTTATACATTTATAATAACATTTTAAAACATACCAAAAGGAAGAGATAGATTGTGATCCTAAGAAATCAGAACATATGGAAAAGCCCATACAGAGCTCTACTAGGGCCAGAGAAACAATATTATACCATGTCAATGAGTGTACACATTCAGCAGTAGGAGTGGAGGTGGC
>NC_056523.1:59352270-59390843 GCF_019175285.1 Sceloporus undulatus
GTGATGAGAGGGATGCTTCCAAGCAGCTCCAGAGAGTTATCTTGGGAACTTTACTCTCTTGAGGCTGTTTGGAAGCAAAGTTCAATTTGCCTAGCCTTAGGGTCAAGCTGCCAATACAATGACCATACAAGGCCATTTCTGCTTGCCTCCTTCCTTTTCCCGACTTTTGGGCTTGTTGGGGGAAGGAATGGAAAGGACTGGAAGAATAAGATGACAGTGCTATGCCTAAGCAGTAGCAACCAGAGTCAGCAAGGCACCAGGCTTCTTGCACGGTTTCCTGCTTCCTCACCACTGCCACATTTTAACTTACCCATTGGCCTATGATGGAGAAATCTTGAGATTTACTGCTTTAGCTGATTCAGCCAGCTGGGACATTCTTTACTCCCTTCAGTCTCGGATTCTCCAAGTTTTCTGATACAAATGGCAACCTTACACATAAAGGCTTTTCATGTGCAAGCCAAACATGTGGGAAAGACCAAATTCCAGTGCAATAGGACATGGGCCTATCCCACATTGCTCCAGACTTCCTTTATGTAACTTGCTCTCTCTAGAATTATGTGTGAATAAAGTAATGTGTTCGGGAGTGGCAGGATGCATTGTACATACTTCTGACTGAAGATGGGGAATCATGCTTTGGGATGCTCGATTATCTTAAGAGGTCATTGCAACTAGAAAAATGTTGTATCATCAATTGGCTGAGATATGAGACATTCCTTCTGGTGTGCTAATTATTTTTAAAGACTACCTATTTTACCTAGTCTGAAGCTTTAGGTTGATTTTGATTTCCTGTATGGCAGGGGGTTGGACTGGATGGCCCTTGCGGTCTCTTCCAACTCTATGATTCTATGGAGTTTTTCACATTACTTACCTCCCGCTCTGCTCCCATCGCCCCAGCGTCATCAATCTGCGATGGGAGCCTCCTGGTGGGATCGCAGATGGCGCTATTAAAGGAGAACACTTCATATTTGTCATGGAAGCATTCTCGTAATTGTTTTTAAAAGGGCCCTTTTTAAATAACGGATTAGATAGTTATTTAAAAAGGGCCCTTTTTAAAACAATTATGAGAACGCTTCCATGATGAAAACGGAAGTGTTCCCCTTTGATAGCGCCATCCGCGATCTCACGAGGAGGCTCCCGTCGCAGATTGATGACGCTGGAGTGACGAGAGCAGAGAGAAAAGTAAGTAATGTGATAAACTCCTATGATTCTAAGCAGTGAAATCTACCTCAGGATTCTCCAACTCCTTTTAGTATCATAGCATCTTAGAAGGGCTGCAAGTGTCATTTGGTCCAGCCCCCTGCCATAGAGGAAAACAGTTTTGCCTGTTACAGCATTCCTGAAAGATGCACATCCAACCTTGGTTTAAAGACCTGGCTTAAAGAGCCCCCTGTGCTTTAAGGCAGTGCATAGTTTTTAGTATGCCTATAGGCTTAGCTTTAAGAAGATTCAGGCTGTACCTGTACTGCATAATTAATGTAGTTTGACACTGCTTTAACTGCCATGTCTCAGTGCTATGGAATCTTGGGATTTGTAGTTTGTTGTGGCACCAGAAGTCAGACAGAGAAGGTTAAATATCTCACAAAACTACAAATCCCAGAATTCCATAGCATTGAGCCATGGCAGATAAAGAGATGCCAAACTTCATTATTTCTGCAGAGCAGATGTAGGTTAAGCCTACCTGGAATTAACATCTACTATAATTTGTGGAATTTCTGCTCAGATAGCGGCATTTAGGGTTATGGTATAAGGTAAATTTGGAGTATTTGCATGCATAGTGGCACCATATTTTTAGGGATGCAATATCTTAATAGCCCACTTATGTTTAAACATCTTTTCAGTTTGCAACAAAAGAGATACCCAAGTGGTTCTAGAGTTTGCAGCTATATGGAATACAGAATGTACTTTTAATTCCAGTGTGCTTTTCAGTTTTACATCGCCGAAACAGTATCATGTTGGTAATTATCTGTCTATTGAAGTCTTGCTTTCTACTTTTTTTCCAGTGAGAAAATGTATCCATTTTATGTAAGCAGGACTAATAATAATAACTATCCCTTTCTTACATATACATTTGCTATCATTCTTTTGCATGCTTGAATGTTCTCCCACCTGTCCTCAATTTAATCCACAAATGTAAAGTCATAAATCTTCATGACATTTTGGCAGAAATCACCTATTTTCAGATGACTCCTTTAGGAAACAGTGAATCCAGGTGTTTGGTTTTTGCATAGGCTGCTGCAAAATGAGCATTTTGACATGACTGTGTGCAAATAAAGGTAGAAGGAGCAACATATGAATGATTGGAAAAGCAGGGGAATTGTTTGCACTCAGACTTCATACAGCCCATCCACACCTTACGTTAAGACAGCAAAATTATAATTACAGCACCATCTGTAAAAGGGGAAAGTACAATGTAAGATTTTCTTAGGGGGAAAAAAAGAAGAAGATACTTGCATTGTGACCACATGTGCTTTATTTATTATAACAAGCATACATGTATTAGAAACTCTCATTTCCAAAAGAAGGAATGAAAAATGGGAGACTACTTCTCAGAACAGGCCAGGAAGAAGACAGTAAAGAGAAAAGATGAAACAACTGCATTCCTCTCCTCCCCCTGCCCCAGCACCAGATACTTTTGGTATTTGAAAATCTGAGCACATGTATTTAAACAAAATGGAGATAGTCCAGCTCCTGTTTGGAAATGCTGTGGAAAGGGGATGAGACCTCAGCACAAGCACTGAAACCCTGGACTGTACTCCTTTGGAATTTTCAGACACACTGACACTTGGGCCCCATTCCCACTGGGCTATAAAGCGAATCAAGAATCGGATTATAGGAACATTATTCCCATTTGAACTCGCGTTCGATCCTAGTTTAAGGAAAATTATTCCCATTTGAATTTGCGTTCGATCCTACTTTGATCAACCCGGGTTATCCTGACACCACTTTTCCAGCAGTTCTTTAGCCAGGGACTGTGTCCGATCTGGGGTAAATTAATGGGACTGTTGGGTGTCCGATTCGGGATGGGAGGGCCAATGTTAAATGGACTGGTCAGGGGATGTCACCTGCTTTGTTCTCTTTCCTGGCATTCCCAGTGCCATTTTCCCGTGCATGTAGCTTTTCCTTGGTGGTGCGGGAAGTGATTGCATGTGTAGCAGGCATAGCTAGGCTGGGGCAAGGGGGCCCCAAAGAGAGGGAGACAGAGAGAGTTAGGCTGTATCTACACTGGAGAAATCACCCGGTTTGGCACCGCTTTCACTCTTTCCTGGCTCTAGGGTATGGAATTCTGAGGGCTGGGCCCACAACAAACTCCAACTCCCAGAATGCCATAGCCTTGAGCCAGGATGCTTAAAAGCAGTGCCAAAATGGATGATTTCTCCAGTGTAGATGCAGCCGCAGTCTCTCTCTCTCTCTCTCTGGCATGCATGCTTCTGCGTGCTTCCCTCCCTGCCCCTCCTGGGAGTTGGTTGTGGGACTGGGCGCGCGCGCGCGCGCACACACACACACACACATGGAAAGACCTTTGGAGCGAAATTGGATCCCTTCTTATTCCTCCTCCTCCTCCTCTTCTTCCTCCCCTCTTATTCCTCCTCTTCTTCTTCTTCCTCCTCCTCCTCTTCCACTCTGGGCCCAACAACATACTTCCATAGCCTAGAGCCAGAAAAGAGTGAAAGAGGTGCCAAGAGTGTGGATGCAGCCTCTCTCTCTCTGGTGCGCACATGCTCACCTCACCCGAGTCCTGGGAGTTGGGGTTTGTTGATGGCCAGCTGAGCCCTTCTTATTTCTCTTCCTCCTGCTCCTCCTCTTCTTCCTCCTGTCTTCATCCTCCTCCTCTTCTTCCTCCCCTCTTCCTCCTCTTCTTTTTCATCTTCTTTCTCCTGTTCTCCTCCTCCTCTTTTCTCCTCCCTCATTCCTCCTCTTCCTCTTCTGTTGTTGTGTGTCTTTAACTCCTTTTGGACTTATGGCAACTATGCAGAGTTTCCGTGGCAAGTTTCTTCAGGGGGAGGTTGCCTTTATCTTCCCCTGAGAGGCTGAGAGTGTCTTGCCCAAGGTCTCCGCGTATGTTTGCATAGTCAGTCTGTCTCCTCCAGTTCTCTAGTCACCAAACCAGCCCCCTCTTCTCCTCCTTTCTTCTTCTTTTTCCTCCTCTTCTTCCCCTCTTCCCCTCTTGTTGTTCACCGCCCTGATTTTTAGAAGGGCGGTATATAAATAAAATTTTATTATTATTATTATTCCTCCTCCTCTGTTGTTGTTGTTATTGTGGACCTTCAACTCTTTCCTGACTTATGGCAACCCTGCAGAATTCCCTTGGCATAGTTTCTTCAGGTGGGGGGGTGCCTTTACTTTCTCCTGAGAGGATGAGAGAGTGTGTCTTGCCCAAGGGCTCCCAATGGGTTTGTGTGGCCAGTCTGTCTCCTCAAATTCTCTAGCCACCAAGCCAGCCCCCTCTTCTTTCCCCATTCTTCTTCCTCCTCCTCCTCCTCCTCTTCTTCCTCTCTTCCAATCACAATGATGCCTAGCCGCCCAAGCACTCAGGCGCTTCAGCGATCCATTGACCGCTAAAAAATAACCCTCCAGAAAAACAGGTTTGAAAGATGCAAATGGGAATGGGGAACAAAAATAGCTCTCCTCAAAATGTATTGAAACAACTGACGTCACTGTGACGTCTAATCGCTTAAGCGCTTGACTGACAGCTTAAAAAAGAAAAAAATGGTTCAAGACAGGCAATGGGAATGGGGAACAAAAAAGTCAGTGTCAAAATACAATGGGAACAAGAACATGAGTCAAGAAAAACCGAGTTCGTTTGCTCCCTTTTGTAATGGGAACGATGGACTTGATTTGAATACGACTCGGGAACTTGATCCGAGCCAGACTTGCAACAAGTTTTGTTGCTTTATAGCCCAGTGGGAATGGGGCCTTGCATGTCTTCAGGACTCAGCTGTATTCCTGCAACCTTGCTCATGTGATAAAAGCTCCACAATACATCTGCCACTGTAGCCCAGTTTATACTATGGCCACAGGAAAGTAAATTGAGCCTCTCAGCAGAGACTCCAGTTCAGCAGTGGCCAGCATCCTGTTTGTGACTTACACATGCGTAAGTGAAGCTTACACACAAAACCTCCAGTGCTCCACAGTGTCAAGCCACAGAAGAGAAGGGAAAGGAAGGGAAGGGAATGGGACACAATTAAAGCAGAGAAGATCCTGCTTCTCTGAGCTTCTGCAGAAAAGAAAAGGCACATACCCTCCAACTGTTCCAATTTAGTAGAGACAGTCCTCTGTCTACCACTTTTTCATCTGCTTTTAAAATGTCCCCATTTCTGTCTCCTCCTCCTGTTCCCCCCTTTGTCCACAGCTGATTTCAACTGATGCAAAGTGAGTCCAAAGTGCAAAAGTAGTTTCCACTCATGTCAACAGAAGGGAGGGAGAGAAGGGGATGAGATCTGGCTCTTCTAAGTAAGCTCATGCAAAAGTAAATTGCTGCGACATCTCCTAGCTCATGTGTTCTTCCTCATTATTAATTTTTGCTATCTTGTGCACACTCTGATGTTGCTTGGTCAGTTTTCATCTCTGAAATACTGGAGGGTATAGTGCATTCTAGATCAAACATTGATAGCAACAGGGACTGCAGCCAGTAAATCAGAAGAAGATTCAGAATGAGGAGGGCAGCTATGCAAGAACTAGAAAAGATCCCAAAATGTAAAGATATACTCTCTCTGGCTTTGCTTCGCGAACAAAGATTCAGGAAGGACTCATCCCGCGCTTTGTACAAGCGCGTTGGTGACTAAAAAGGCCAATTCGGGATAAACAGGTCTGGTTGCAGAAAGCACAGCAGAAAGTCTCCTTGGGTGATGTTTCCAGGTTGCGGTTCTTTCTGCGTTGTCGTTTCTCTTCGAGGCTCATTCGGCGTGAGCTTTCAAAGATGGCTTCAGCGTCATGGATAGTGCGTCTCCCTGCCTCCCGATGCGAGGCCAGGGAGGACCATTGTTGGTGATCTATCTGGCCAAGCCTGAGATGTTGTTTCAGGGAGTCCTTGTATCTCTTCTTTGGGGCGCCCCTCTTACGCTGACCCGTGGCGAGTTCACCATAGAATACTATTTTGGGGAGGCGATGGTCCTTCATCCTAGAAACATGTCCTGCCCAGCGCAGCTGCGTCCTCAATAGCATGGCTTCAATGCTGGTGATCCCTGCTTGCTCAACGACAGCAACATTTGTCACATAGTCAGTCCAGTGTATATTTAGAATTGTGCGTAAACAGCGCTGATGAAAGTGTTCAAGGAGTCGTAGGTGTTGGCGATAGGTGACCCATGTTTCAGACCCATAGAGGAGAATAGACAGTACAATGGCTCTATACACACTGATTTTTGTGCTTCGCCTCAAGTGTTTGTTACTCCAGACCAGGGGTAGGCAACCTTTTGAGCCGAGGGGCGGTGTTGCTGTCCCTCAGACAACTGGGGGGCCGAAGCCAAAAAATTAAATTAATAATTTTAAAAAAAAATAAATATAAATAAACCCAGGACAAAGTAGGACAAAATTTTCAAATGGAAGACACTTTTTTTAAAAAAAATGGAGGACACGTGAAAAAATTTACTGATTTTTTAAAAAATGTTAATATAAATGCATGTTTCTGAGGCTTCTATAGACAATTGCCCCCCAAAGGCCCTGGCGGCAATCGGCGGCAGGACCAGGCTGGGGCTGGTCCCAAGGCCTTGCTGGGCCGCAGCCGGCCCGCGGGCCGCAGGTTGCCTATCCCTGCTCCAGACTCTTTTGTGAAGCCTTCCGAATGCGCTATATGCCTTTGCCATCTGTGATCAATCTCTTTATCAATCTTGGCGTTTGAGGAGATGATGCTTCCCAGGTAGGTGAACTGCTGGACAGACTTAAGCACAGATGTGCCTACGGTGATGTGGGGATGGTAGTGTTCTTCCTGTGGTGCCGGCTGGTAGAGAATTTCCATTTTCTTCAGACTGACTTCCAGCCCAAAGAGCTCTGCAGCTGTTGCAAAACAAGATGTGAGGCGCTGCAGAGCTGCTTCCGTATGGGCAACGAGGGCAGCGTCGTCAGCAAAAAGCAGCTCACGGACTAGATAGTTTAGAGTCTTAGTGCGGGCCCTCAGGCGGCTTAAGTTAAACAGGCTACCATCAATACGGTAGCATATATAAATGCCGTCTTCTTCTTTGAGATCTGCTGTAGCCCTTTGGAGCATCATGCTGAAGAAGATTGTAAATAAAGTCGGAGCAAGAACACAACCTTGTTTTACACCATTAGTTATTAGAAAGGGCTCCGAGAGAGCATCGCCATATCTGACTTGACCTTGCTGGCCTTCATGTAGCAGGATGATCATTTGGAGGAATTTGGGGGGGCATCCTAGTCGTTCCAGGATCTGCCACAGACCTTTTCTGCTCACAGTGTCGAAGGCTTTGGTGAGGTTGACAAATGTTACACAGAGTCCTTTGTTCTGCTCTCTACATTTCTCTTGCAATTGTCTGAGGGCAAATACCATGTCTGTAGTGCTCCTATTAGCTCTGAAGCCACATTGGCTTTTTGGGAGAAGTTCTTCTGCAATGGCAGGAACTAATCTGTTCAGCAGTATCCTTGCAAGGATTTTTCCAGCAATGGAGAGCAGTGTTATACCTCGATAGTTTGAGCAATCCGATTTTGCTCCTTTTTTCTTGTACAGGGTGATGATGACTGCGTCTCGGAGATCTGATGGCAGTTCACCTTTTTCCCAGCAACTCACAAGGAGTTCGTGGAGTTTAGCATGGAGTGCATGACCTCCATGTTTCCAAGCTTCAGATATATAACTGATATACAACTGATATACAACTGAGCACAAAAGGGGCTCTTCAAACTGGCCATTAAGGCCAGCCTGGAGGCAGAGGCAGGGCATTGCATCCACATGACGTACACTCAAACTCTGCCCTTCAGGATGCTGTGATGCCATGTACCATTCCACACATCAATGCTCCGGCACTGAGTCCACACGGAAAGGCAAAGAGAGGTGTGGTGTTGCACTGTCCCTTAGGGGCTGTGTGTACAGTCCCACAATTCTCAATTTTTTATTTTAAAAAATGTCTGGGTTTTGAGAAATGTGCACAAATATTATTTCATTTCTTCCTCCTTGCTTTCTTTCACTCAACTATACAGGCACATTGGGAGAGCTATGCACTATGGTGAGACTATTATCTATCTATCTATCTATCTATCTATCTATCTATCTAATCTCTTGAGAGGCATTGTAAATGTGAAATGTTGTAAACTGGGCAATACAAATTGAGCCTTGCCTGGAAATGTGCTTTTGGCCAAACCATATGACTAGCTCTCAAAGAACATTTTTTGGAATGAGAAGTTCTCTGGACATTTGTATTTTCAGCTTTCAGATCTTGAATAAGAAGGACAATAACTTCCTGCAGAGTCTAGAATGACTGATCTCTTTCTCTCTTTTTCGCCAAGCCTATCTGCAGGGGACAAAGCAGTGGGTTTTGGTTTTAAATATTCCCATAGAGGTCTTCAGAACCACCAGGTTATTTGGGCACTGCTGAGGCAATTTAGAATCCTAGTTTCCCACAAGGTTACTTATTCAAGGAGGATTTCAAGTGGCAAGGAAACTTGCTTACTGCTATAATCTCCTGATTGTGAAGAGGGGAAGGAACCTGCTGGTGCTTCTTGTTTACAGTGTGAGAGACTTTATTGTATATTTCACACAACTCACATATCAGCCAATTCTCTGCTTGAGGCTAGGAGGACAGTTTTTATGCTTAACAATACATGTTGGCTTCTTCCTTTGAAGCAGCAGGCTTCCCCACGACTGAATATGATAGGAATTTTGGGTAGCCAAAAATATTCTGCTACTGAAACAGCAGACTATTTAGCAATAACACCTCAGACTGGTACAAAGATTAAAATGGCCTTTTATTGAGAAAGCATTTTTTTCTGGCTCCTTGTTATAAGCACATACCATGTGCCCATTTAAAGGACAAAGCCCAGTTAATAAAGACTCTTCAAGCACACTTTTTACTACAGGACAGAATAATAGAATCATAGAGTTGGAAGAGACCACAAGGGCCAGCCAGTCCAACCCCCTGTCATGCAGAAAATTTAAATCAAAGCATCCCCGACAGATGGCCATCCCAGCCTCTGTTTGAAGACCTCTAAAGAAGGAGATTCCACCACACTCTGAGGGAGTTTGTTCCACTGTCAAACAGCCCTTACTATCAGGAAGTTCCTCCTAATGTTGAGGTGGAATCTCTTTTCCTGTACCTTGCATCCATTGTTCCAGGTCCTGTTCTCTGGAGCAGCAGAGAACAAGCTCGCTCCCTCCTCAACATGACATCCCTTCAAATATTTAAACAGGGCTATCAGGGTAATAGAAGCAGGGATAGATGAGAGTATTGTTTCTATTTATTTTTAATATGAATTTACCCATAGTCATATTAAAAATAATGGTCAGATTACCACAGACTACCTACTGTTGTCACTGCATTCCTCGTGAAGACCCTTACTGCAGCCCATAAAGTAAAAAATGGAGCACCTGTCTTCATTCACATAGCCAGGTGCCCTCTTCCAACATCATAGGCCATGACTAGGGTCTTTACAGTGGACAGTGTGGCAAAAGCAGGTAAGGGGGCATGCTGCCATGAAGTCTGCCAGCTGTTGTTGCAAAGCTTTTGGGAAACTTGGTTGCAAACAGCCAGTTTTAAAAAAACCACATTAGTGGACTTTTGGTGTCTGGTCTGGCCAATCCTGAGCTGGGACTGTCAGCCTGCATCATCTGCACAGACCAGGGGGGACACAAGTTGTGGAGAGTCACTGTCAGAGTGGAATCCCAAATCTGAGATCCCAAATCTGAGTCGCTTATTAAGTGAATGCACTAGGAAAGGAACTAGGGCCAGTAAAAACACCGAGGGTTAAAAGGGTATTCCTGAGGAAAGCAAAGTTTCAGACTATATTTTAAGGAAAGAAGAATCCTCTCCCCAGTTTACTACAGTCAGGATGAGAAGCATGACATAGGGATAGGGAAGTTCTAAAGTTTTGCTTCCCTGTTGAGGTCCTGGGGAAATTGACTCTGAGGCTGCTATTTGCCTCAAGAGCAAAACTCCATCTGGGCAGGGTCAGCTCTAGGTATTTGGCCACCCTAGGTGAGGAGGAGGAAGAGAGGAGAAAGAGGGGAGGAAAGAGAAGGAATGGGGAGGAAGAGGAGGAGGAGGAGGAGGAAAAAGGGAGAAAAAAAGAAGAGGAGGTGGAAGAGGGGAGGAAGAAGAGGAGGAGCAGGAGGAAGAGAAATAAGAAGGGCCCAGCTGGCCAGCAACCATCTACAACTCCCAGGAGGGGCAGGGGAGCATGCGTGCACCAGAGAGAGAGAGAGACTTAAGGCTGCATCTACACAGGAGAAGTCACCCAGTTTGGCACCACTTTCACTCTTTTCTGTCTCTAGGCTATGGAATTCTGGGAGTTGGAGTATGATGTGGGCCCAACTCCCAGAATTCCATAGCCTTAAGCCAGAAAAGAGTTAAAGTGGTGTCAAACTGGGTTATCTCTCCAGTGTGGATGCAGACTGGAAGGCCCACACCACCAACACCAAGCACAGAGCCCTCAGCCCTTACGTCCTCCAGCCAGGTGCCATTTGCAGGTGCTCCTAGCAGCTCTCTCCCTGCTGCTCACTACTGGTCGCCTCATCCTCCTCTCTCTCTGCCTGGCTCTCATTGGCCTCCTTGCTACCCCACCACCCCACCGCCCCTAAATTTATGGCTGCGCTGCCATAAGGGACACTCCTGGTGTCCTCAGGGATAGTGCGTGCATGTGGCCACACTGCCATTAGGGACAACAGGCCTCCACCTAAAATCCCATTGTCCCTAATGGTGAAGTGGCTGCATGCTCCCATTGGGGACAATGGGAGTTAAGGTCTTGTAGATTTTGGTATTTGTGTGTGGGGGGTACAGAATGGATCCCCCATGGATACTGAGGTCCCACTGTACAAGCTTTTCTGAGGTGGAGAATGTGTGACTTGCCCAAGGTCACCCAGTGGTTTACCATGGCCAAGTAGGGATTTGAACTCTGCTCTCATATGTCATGCTCCAATGCTCAAACCACTATGCTATGCAATCCTGGGATTTGCAGTTTATGGAGAAGTAGTTAGAATGGTCATCCAGAGACAAAAAGCAAACTACAAAGCCTAGGATTCCATAGGACATTGCCATGGCAGTTAAAGTGGAATAATAGTGGTATACCTGTGTAATGTGAAAGGTCCCTGGAATATACTTTACACTTCTGTTTTATTAGGCTGACATTTCTTATCGAACTTTGCACCCTGAACCCCTTGCCACTTAGACAAGATTAACATGTTAGTACCAATGAGTATTGCAACCAATAACATGGCAAATTTCTTTTTCAACATTGTAAAAGTGGGCTACTTTTAAAACACTGTAATGAGTAATGTGAACAGCTTCTTAAAAAAAATAACTTTCTAACTTCTGTGATCTCATTACTCTAGTCTGCATATTGCAAAGGCTTCTATGACCTGGCATTACGTCTCACTGAGCTCAGTCAGGTTTACTTCTGAGTCGTTGTGTCTAGAATTACAGTGTAATGGTTTGATATGCATATGACTGTGCCAAATCCAATTATTTTCCACATCCTTTACAATGAGATGCAACCCCCCCCTTCCTGCAATTTGTTGACTCATATCAAAACATGAAACATCCAGACAATTGCTAAATCAGGAATTAGTGTTTTACAGAAGGAAAAGAGAAAGAACTCCTGATTTCTCTCTATCTAAATAACAATACTTACTATAAACAGTCAACTTTAGGTGAACTTCATGAATAAATCAAGGTCAGGTTTTAGAGCCAAAATTAGGGATTTTGATTTGACCTGACGATAAACAAGGGTAAAACTTAGGGGGCATATAACAAAGGGTGTAAAGGGTGAAACAAAGGAAAATGATGGCAAAGCAGACATAACTGTTTGTGCTCATCCTTAAGGATGGATGGATGGATGAGGCGGGCTCTGTGGTAAATGGTGGCTGTGCAATGTATAGGGAAGGCAACCTGGCACAGGCAGGGCTAAGAAAGTATGCACATGTCAAAAAGGATGAAAAGGCAAAGCAAAGGAAATGGTGACTATGGGGCTAAACAGATCAGCCGGTTATATGTGGCATGGGGATGTGACATATGCATGTCATCCACCCCCACACCAGCATCACACCGCATACCCAACTGCATGACAGGGGCATCACGGCGCTCTGTTGGTGCAACATTTAGACAAGCTGCACCAAAGGAGTGCCAAAAAGCCACCGCCACGGCAGCAAGGGCGCCTTTTTGCTGGAGCTAAAAGGAGCGGCATTTTGCCATTCCTTTTAGCACCAGCAAAGGGCTGGATTGGGGGCTGCACAGTGTGCAGCTGCTGCAGCCCCAATCCAGTGCTGAAAAAGGCAGCAGGATACCACTCCAAAGGGGTGGTCTGTAGAGCCCCTATGTTAGCAGTCATTATAGCCTTTAAATTTGCCTGATTTTCGCCCCAAAAGCCGACAAACATGCAAAAATTTCTTATTCAGATTCTCAGTTTGGCACTCCTCTGAGGAGAAGCACCAAAGAGCTACCTCTTCCACCATTTTCTTGGCAAGGCACTCAAAAAGGTCAGAAGCGGTGCTACAGCAGAGAGAGTAGAGGGAGTCAGTCCTTTAGATACTTACAGAATGGAGTAAGCTCTCACCTTTCACCACTTTACTTAGAGATAGGGATGGTTCCTTTTTTTAAAAAAAATTAGAATTCAAGTACATTATTTACATTGATACATGGATCAGTCAACTCAGGTTTTTTTGATCAATTTTTTGAATATAATTTCTAAACATATACATGCCTATATAGTAAACAATTACAGGCTGAGTATCCCTTATCTGGAATTCCAAAATCTCAAATACTCCAGAATCCAAAGTTGTCCACATGCATGTCTGAGAGAGTGACACCCTTGTTTTCAGAGGTTCAGTGTACACAAACTTTGTTTCATGCATGAAAATGTTAAAAATATTATACAGCATACCTGTGCCATACACGGGCTCACCATACGCAGATTTGAGGCTTCACGGATGGTGAGCCCTACCCATTCAAATGAATGGGGCTTCACCATATGTGGGATTTGCCTTTTGCTGGGGGGACGAGGGCAGAACGGATGTCCCGTGTAAGGCAAGGGCACACTGTATATAAAATTGTCTTCCAGCTAAGGTGTATATGAAACATAAATGAATTTCATGTTTAGACTTGGGTCCCATCTCCAAGATAGCTCATTATGTATATGCAAATACTCTAAATTCAGGGGGGGGGGGTGGTGTCCAAAATACAAAGCACTTCTGGTCCAGAGCATTTTGGATAATGGAGACTCAGTTTGTATTAGGTGGACTTGACTCACTATTTTTAAGTATTTAGGTTAGTATCCATGAAATCTGATTTATGAAAAATCATCACTGGAAATTTTATAATCACCTGCCACTCACTATTATTACTCTCCTTTGGGAATGTACTTATAATGTTCCTTTCATCTGACAAATGTTTTAAAACTCAAATTAACAGCAATACACACACACACATCTATATAATGGTGTGCACAAAGAATAATTTTATGAACAGAACTGGTATTTCCCATTCCAAAAGAAAATTAAAAGCATAAGAAATGTTATGCCTATGCAGCCCAATAAAATTGATATATGATGACTAATTCACCTCTAAAGTGCATCTGCTACATTAGTGCCAAAGAAAGCATAATTTGTGTCTGTTTTATGGGAATCTCTGGATCAATGCAGTTTGTTTATGTTGGTGTAAAGTAAATGAATATCTGCCGGCATTTCTTAATGGAAAATTCTCAGTAGCATTTAACCACTGTCATTTCACACTTACTCTGGGTCCAGTGGGAAGATCTGACACTCCTCCCCCATCAATAAAGGGAAAAAAAGATTCCCTGGCTTGTTAGGACTCTAGAAACAACCAGGGATTTTGTGTTCTCAATTTCTGACCTTGTGCAGAATCCACAGGAGATGTCTGACTGCATTACAGACCTTTGCTCATGTTGCATGAGTGGTGTATTTATTACAGTGTCAGACTAGGACTTAGTGTTCAAATTCCCACTCAGATATGCTGCTTCCTGGATGTCCTTGAGCCAGGCATGCTCACTTAGTTTAGCTTAACTCCTGGTGTTATGGTGATAAAATAGGGAACGGGTTTAGCATGTGTCCTGAGCTGGGATGAAGATGGGTTGAGATTGCAATGAAAACACTATGCTTTGCATTGTTCCAGCAGCAGCAATAGCATCTCTATACTGCTTTAGTGTTCTGGGCATACACTAGGCACCAATTCATACCACATGCCTTGAAGTAAATCAAAGATAGAAATCTTCCATAGCAGTGGGTGCACATATGTGTACACTTGTGTGACCAACATATGTTAGATTGCCTGAGATCATCTACTATGTTCACTCCAGAAATAAGATTTACATGATGGACATTTGGTATATGTCACTCTTATACTTCCATAACAGTACAGTGCAGCATTAGTATTGTTTGTTCAGACCTTGAATCTACTTTCAGCCCAAACATGCATCTCCCCAACCACAGAAAGTCTTTTGGGAGAGTTTGTTGGGTTACAGCTGTTGTGTCTGTTGGTGCAAGGCTGATTCTTTCAGTGGAGTGGAGGCTTTGTTGTGTGTTCATTACTGTTATATTGTGCTTTCATGTGTGGGCTCATGGCACATATCTCCAGTCCCAGTCCCCAGAGCTTGACATTTGGATAACAGGCAAGGCCAACAGATGTTTTGCATGAGGGAGAGTCTCTTTCAGTGTCTATCTTGGACTACTGAAAATGAATGGTGAGAGAGCTGCTCCAGTCACCTGCAACAGCCACGGTATGTGTTCTTGCTGGAGGAACTAAGTAGCTACACCTGAAGCAAGTGCAAGTTGGTTGCCTTTTTCGAAGTACCAGCAATATAAGGCCCATGTATCTGCTATTCAGCATATTAGGGAACATGAAGTTTTCTTGGACAGAGTGGAGCATACAGGGGATGTCTCTGAGGTGGGGGTCAATTTCCAAGTACAGGAGGTTGACATTTGGAGGAATGTGGCACACAGCAGTAGAAGGACCAGGGATCACTCTTTGAGTTTGGCGCTACAGAACTGACCTGAGGTTCTCTCCTTTATCAGTGATGATAAGGGGCAGCAACAAGAGCAACACTGTCATTCCGCAGAGAATGTTCAGATGACCTTAGAAGATTCTGTACATGGAATAGCCCCAGCTATTGGTGGTGGTGGTGGTGGTGGTGGTAGGGAACTCCATCCTGAGAGAAACAGAAGCAGTAGTTTGTAAACCTAACAGGAAGATTTGAGAGATATACTGTCTTCCTAGGAAAAAAATCCATGTTGTAACAGAGAATCTGACAAGACTCATCAAACCCACTGACCATTACCACTTCCTTTTGGTCAACATAGGAACCAACGACACTTCAAGGAATAGCCTTCAGGATATCACAAGGGTTTATGAGGATCAGGGTAGGAAGCTGAAGGATCTTGGTGCACAGAGTGTAATTTCATCTTTTCTTCCAGTTGAAGGGCATATACCAGGAAGGGTGAGAAGAATGGTGGAAGTGAACAACTGGGTGATTGGGATGATTTGGCTTCTTGGACCATGGTCTATAGTTTCATGGGGATGAACTTCTGGCAATGATGGGCTGCCCTTCACGACAGTGCACAGGGATGTGATTGCTCAAAAATCTGATCAGGAGTGTCTTAACCTGAGTTATGAAGGGCAGGATTATTGAGGTCAGGAGTTTAAGGGCTGGAGATAAAGGACAGCAGGCGGGCTCACCTGCCCAGCCGCGTTGCTGCGGGGAGGCCGCACCTTGTCGCTGCTGTGTGCATGCCTTGGAGTGCCCCAGCATGCCTTGCTGGGCATCTGAGGCCGGCTGAGCCGGTTGGGAGAGGCCAGAAGGAGCTTTGGTTGGGAGAGGCCTCTCTACCCTGAGAGGGCCTCTCTATGGTTGCTCCTTCTGGTCCTCCAGGCTGCTGATTGGTGCAGCCTGGGGGGGGGGAGGAGTAACCTCTTCCTGGCCCCTCTCCCTTGCTAGGCCTTTATAAGGCCGTGCGGCCCGATGTTCGGGGCCATTTTGCTTGGCTCCCCACCCTTCCTCCCTCGGGTTGTTGTTGCTTGTCACAACTTTGACCGGAGCATAGGCCATGATCTGGGGTGAGTGGTCTCCAGGGCTGCGGAGCACTGGAGCGGGAGTCCTTGCAGACACGGGTACGCTGAGGGCATACGTTGTGGCCATTGCGGGGGCGATAATGTTTGACGTTGCCCGGTGACTAGGGGCTATCGAGAAATACATCCAGATGGCTGGTTGTGGCATACCATGGCCCCTAGGTCATCCCGATGTTCGGCCGAGAGCGGCCATTACTGTCATCGAACAACCGGGATGCTGTCCGATTGTCCAGATCATGACCTTATGCTATAGGCCAACCCTATACGATTGCTGTGGTTGTTACTGTTGCCATTTTAATAAAGTTGTGGCCTTTCCTCCAAGACAAGTTTCTGTGGTTTATTTCTGCGGCGCCCCTCCTAGGCAATAGTCTGAATGTTATACAGCATCTCTCCCCAAACTTTTCTAGGCTACCATCCTCTTTCCACTTGGGTGACAACCCTAACACCCCATGTCTATCCTAGGATGGAGGGGCTGATCACTCACTTCCACTGTTGCCCTCATACAGCTTCAAGTCATCCCCCCTAACATTGTTTCTTCTGATACCTCTTCTCTTGGCCTGACTAACAAAAGAAAGCAGGAGCAGCCCCAACCTGCCCACCCAATCCCAGTAAACCTCACAAAGCTTAAGCAGGGTTCTAATTTGAATGCTCTTTTCTGTTGCTGCTAGCCACCTCTGCCATGTGCTCTAACTGCTTGCACCAGTCAGTCAGTCTATCCCCAGATGGTGCTGCTCTGAGCCACAGAAGCCAAGCCCTGTGCTCAAGCCTCACACAAATTTCCTAACAGCTTTCTACTACTAACAGTGAAAGACCTGGCTAAGGGAGTGACCTCATGTGGGCAGGTGAAGAGCAGGAGACTCTGAAAAGAGAAGTTTCATGCAACGCCCATCCCCACTATGGAACTAAAAGCTGCTGGTTCCCCCTCCCCCGTCTCTCCCCCTTTTTCATCACCCCACCCTTGCTGTTCCATTTCCCACACTGCACCCCTGGATCAGGGAGGCAGTACTTTGGGAATCACTATTATAGAGAGAACTAGGTGAATAGAACAAGAACCCAACAGAGGGAGGACATTTTTTAAAATACTTAGCTAAGGGGAATAGTCCATGGTCTTAGTTGTCTCTAAACTAATGCACAGATCATGGGATATGCAAAAGATGAACCTGAAGTCTTAACACAACAAAGCAAATATAATAGGCATTACTAAAACCTGATGAGATGAATCTTATGACTGAGAAGTATAACCTATTTCAGAGTAAAAGACCAAACAGGAAAGGAGTAATACTAGCATTATATGTCAGGGATGTTTACACCTGTGAAAAGATCCATGACTTCAATTCTGTAAGGGAGGCTGACAGCATCTGGGTAAAAATTAGGGGTGTGTGTGTGTGTGTGAGAAACAACAGTGAAGTCATTGTGTAGGCCTACTACAAACCCCCAAGCCAGACTGAGGACTTGTATGATGCCTGCCTGAAACAGATGATCAGTCACTCAGAAAAATATAGTAGTAATGGGAGATTTCAACTATTATAATATTTGTTGGAAGCCAAACTCTGCTAAGAATATAAGGTCCAGGCAATTTCATTATCCAGAATGTGGAAGAGGCAACAAAGGGATCAGCTACTTTAGATCGGATCCTAACCAATAATGATGATCTGGTTAACAGGGTGGAAGTGATGGGATCCTTAAATGGGGTGACTATGTTCTCCTGGAAATTTCTTTACAGTTTGTAAGGGCTGCCAAGCATAGTCAGAGATACATTCTAGGATTTGAGAAAGCTGATTTCAGTAAAAATAGGGAAATGCTTAAGGAAATGACCCCATAGTCAGGAATACTAAAAGAGAAGGAGTTAATGATGCAAAGAGTTTCTTAAAAGTGAAATACAGTGGTACCTCGGGATACGAAATACCCAGGTTACGAAATTTCCGGGATACGAAAAAATCCCATTGGAAATCATTGTTCCGGGTTACGAATGTTGTTTCGGGTTACGAAAAAAAATTTTGGTGCTTTTCGGCGCTTTTTCGCACGAAACGCGGCTTTTCCCCATTAGCGCCTATGGCAATTCGGCTTACGAAGGCTTTTCGGGTTACGAAAGCGGCCGCGGAACGAATTAATTTCGTAACCCGAGGGAGCAGTGTACAGAAAACACAATTTTGTAAAGTAACTTTTTATTAATTAAAATAAAATAACAATAAAAATATCAAACTCACATACAACATAACATACAACACATAGTAACAATTATACATACATAACATATTTTGAATTTTCTACTTATCATGGCTTGCCTTTCTTTCATTTTTGTTCCCTAATTTAATTTATACTATTCCTTATTCCTCTCTTTTCCATATATCCATTCATTCTTCACTCAATCCTTTCCTTATCCCTCTAAACTTCACTGAACACTTTCTGTTCCTCTCCACTGATATCCACACTTTCTAACTTTCCTAACCCCTTCTTCTCTCCTTTTAACCCTTCCTTTAACCTACTCATTTTCCCATACCATATTTCTCTCTCATCCCTTTTTTCCAACCTTCTTCTGCTACTCTCACACCTTCTTCACACTTACTTTATCCTTCTTACACTTAGTCTCTTCCTTTCTCTTCCTCACCCTCTTTTGTATCCTCTTCCTGTCTTTTCTGGCCTCTTACCCACTTGTTATCTTTCTCTTCCTCACACTCTCTTATGCCCACTTTTCACTTTCCTAACCTTCTTATGCCCACTGTTTATCATACTCTTCCTTACCCTCTCACATACCCTCCTCACACTTTCTCCTACCTTCTTATGCCTACACCAGCCTTCAAATCTTCATCCATCCATTCCAACTTCTTTCCTGCTAAAGTTTTTGACTTATCATTTGACTACCCTTTTTCCTTCTTTTCCTTCTCATTTTTTTGATCTTATAAATATGATTTTTATATAGCTTATTGCATAAGTCCATCTACTAATTCCTTAATAAGGAAAACAAAAGCAAACAGAAACAAAATATCTTCATATTACTTATACCTATAATTACCTAAAGATACATTTTATCATCATCTTTAGTTGAGTTCCTCTTGTACTAAATTTTCCTCTTGTACTAAATCTACTAAATTTTAACAAGGAAAGCTATTACTTATACCTATAATAACCTGAAGATACATTTTATCATCATCCTTAATTAAATTTCTCTTATATTGATTGATTTGCCTTTTACAAATTAATCCTTGTTACTTCATTTCCATCTATTCTGAAAAATGAATTGTTGCTCTTTTAAGAAGTTTAATACTAGCAATAAATTCTTTATTATATTTTTCAGTGTTATATTTAATTAATTGAGTTAATTTATCAATTTTTATCACACCGTATATCTTAAATATCCAATCCTCCTGTTTCAAGATAATTTTGTTTTTCCAGTTCTGTGCAAATGCAGTCCTTGAAAGTGTAACCATATGATATAAGATTTTTCCAAATTCCTTTTCTAAGTTCATATCAAACATCCCTAACAGATAAAATCCTGGTTTCATTTGCAGTTTTACTTTCAGAATATGACTAATTGTATCAAATTTAGAAACTACTTTTGTGTTTTCATTTTCATATTTTTCTCTTCCTTCTTCAATATGTCATTATATGTGCATCATTTCTTTTATGTTTGTAATTAATACTTCAATTATTAGTAAAAACAGCAATGGAGATAAAGGGCATCCCTGTCTCATACCTCTTTGAATTTTAAATGAGGGCACAATTTCAAACAGTTACAGTGATGAGGAAAAATGGGAAGTGTCTAAAGAAATCAGAATGGATGTCTAAAGATCTTTCAACTGAGGTATGGTTTAAATGGGGCATGTACAAGAAATGGAAAAAGGGGAAATTAGCAAAGAGGAATTCAGACACATTGTCAGATATGGACCAACTGGTGAGTTTTTGAAATCTGCGTCAACAGTGTTATAACCCAGGTTTGATACTAAACATTGTCAGGATTGGGCCCTGCATCATCTGGTCACCTTGCCAAGAGGTCGGAGGAAGCCAGTTTATGTGGCCCATAAAGATGGGCCTATATGAATTCAAATCTCCAGGCCAGATGAACTATATCCAAGGGTATTAAAAGACCTAACAGAAGTAATCTCAGAATTACTGGTAGTAATCTTTGAGAATTCCCAGAGAACAGGAGAAGTCCTAGCAGACTAAAGGACACAAATGTTGTCCCCATCTTCAAAAAGGGGAAAAGAGAAGACCCAAACAATTACCACCCAGTTAGCCTGACATCAATTCCATGAAAGATCCAGGAGCATATCATTAAACAGACAGTCTATAAGGATTTAGGAAAGAATGCCATGATCACTAAAAGTCAACATGGATTTCTCAACTATAAGTCATGCCAGGCTAATCTTACTTTATATATCTATATATAGAGAGAGTTACAAGCTTGGTCAATGTAGGGGATGCTATGGATATAACATATCTTGATTTCAGTAAGGCCTTCAACAAGGTACCCCATAGTATTCTTGCAAACAAGACAGTAAAATGTGGGCTAGTACATTGGCTACTTAGCTATGGATTACTTAGATACTGGAACAGAGGGCATGCCTATGTAATTTGTAGATGACACTTAATTTGGAGGCATAGCAAACCCTAGAGGACAGGACCAGAATTCAAAATGGCCTTAACAGATTAGAAAGCTGGGCCAAAACTAACAAAATGAATTTCAACAGGGAGAAATGTAAAATACCACACTTGGCCAAAACATAAAAAAATAATAAAAATGCAAATAAATAAATAAATGAAATGAAATAGCTTGACAATAGTACATATGAAAGGGATCTAGGAGTTTTAGATATAAAACTGCAGAAATAATCCAGTTTGAGACCACTTTAACTGCCATGGCTGTATGCTAGGAACCCTGGGAAGTATAGTTTTGTGAATTTTAGCCTTCTCTGTCAGAGAGCTCTGGTGCTACAAGAAACTACAGTTCCCGGGATTCTCTAGCACTGAGCTAGGGCAGTTCAAGTGGTCTCAAACTGGATTATTTCTGCAGTGTGTTTTGTACCATAGTAGACCACAAACTGAACATGTGACAGCAATGTGTTGTGGCAGGCAAAACAGCCAATGTGATTGTAGGCTGCATCAATGTGAGTAGTGTTTAGATTGAGGGAAGTAATAATACCACTTTATTCTACTTTGTTCAGACTTCAACTGAAATACTATGTTCAATTCTGGGCACCTCAATTCAAGAAGGATATTGAAATGTCGGAATATGTCCAGAGGAAGGGGACCAAAATGGTAAAGGGTCTGGAACCATTACCCTATGGGGATTGTCTTAGGGAGCTGGAAATGTTTAGCCTGGAGAAAAGGAGGTTAAGAGATGGCTGTGTTTAAATATTTGAAAGGATGTCATATTTAAGATGGAGCAAGTTTGTTTTCTGCTGCTCCAGAGAGTAGGACATGGAGCAATGGATTCAAGCTACAGGAAAAGAGACTCCATCTAAACATTAGGAAGAGCTTCCTAACAGTAAGAGTTGTTAGACAGTGAAATACACTCCCTTGGAGGTTTTTAAATAGAGGCTAGATGGCCATCTGTCAAGAGTGTTTTCATTTTGTTTTCTTGCATGGCAGGGGGCTGGCCTTTATGGCCATTCTGGTTGCTTTAAACTCTATGATTCTATGCACTGGTGGGCTGTTTTGTTCTTCTTCCCCCGCCCCATAAAATTGACATAGCAATAGTGTTGCTATTGCATTCCATCTTAGGTCAAAGGGACCCAAAGGTGGGCCCCTCAAACCACCAGTTGAAGACTAATTGATTTCAAGACCTATCTCCAGGGTTTTCATAGAATGAATCCAAACTAGGAGTATATTTCTCTTTCTATCAAATTATCCTGTAATTTTTTGAAAAACAGATCATTTAGTAGTGCCAATTCCCATTCATTTCTTGAGAATGTGAATGCTCATGAAATGTGAATAAACCAGAACACACACTTGTACTAGTTCCAAATGTATTTGTTCCTAATCTATAAAGTGTGCATTGTTTTCAAGCATTCTTCCACTCTCACAGTGTGAACTCAGTGTATGGGTAATCACTTAGCACAGGGAACACTGACTTTAAGGCAGACAATAGAATGGAGGGGACAGTTGGCAAGCTTATGGTAATGTGACTGCCATAGTGTTTCCATGTCAGGGAGCAGGATAGAGCAGGAATTTTAACTACGCCTAATTAGAAGGTTGGGAAATAATAGTAATAACATTTATATAGAAGTTAAAATGTTGGTGATCTAAAATGAAAAAAAGAAAATGGCAAAAAATAAATGTACAATGAAAGGCAAACTTGATAAAAACACATACTGGGGAGAGTTACACTGAGATGACAGGACAGCCCAGTGGCAACACATTGCAGCCAATATATTGTTTCAGAATATCCAATATGTAATATGGCAACAATTTGAGATACTTGGGGGAAAAAATTAAGAAGGGGGAAAATGTAAAGTAAGGAAGAAAACTGATGGATGGGCCAAAAGCCTGAGCCAGAAAATGGGTAGCTTATTGCATCTAATTTGGAAGGGGAAAGTCAAGTCTTATACAAATGATGACACATTTCACATTCATGGGCAGGCTAAGAAGTAACAGCAGATAATATGGCAAGGCAGCACACAACAGAAAAGAAGTGAAGCTGTACTGGAACTTTTAATCAAACTGTTAAATGTGTTTGTACAAGTTTTTATTTTAAAAGAAGAGGCAGGGTTTGTTACCAGCTGTTACATGTTCTTATATGCATAATGTGAATAGTTATTTCAAACATGAATTCAAAAGCAAGAGTTGGACTATGCTAGGGTGTAGTGTAACTGGTTGCAATATCCCGTATATGGAACCCCAGAGCCTTGAAAAGTTACTTTTTCAAGACAACAATTCCCAGAATCACAGGCTGGATGTTGTATTCCAAGATGGAAGTGTTCTGAGCTCTGGTGAGCACCCAAACACAAGAGGTTGTTTCAGTCATCTTCCCTTTTGTGTTCTGCCAGAGTCTGGTGATTTTTCCTTTTCAACAAGATTTTTATTCTGTTGTTGTTTAGTCCATACAGGCATAGACCTTAGCATCTGGGAGGTCCTCCTTCCACTAACTCTGACTCCACCGAGTCTCCCTCTGACTACAGTCTCCATCCTTCTTCATTTCTCCCTTGTTTCTGGGTTTATATGTGTTTGTAACAACTGGAAAATTTGCAAGCCAAGCCCAACAACATTTGTCCTCACTGTCCCTCAACATTCAAAGAGTCAAGCTTTCCTCAAGCCACAACTTAAAATTGTTCTTGGCTCACTGTAACTTTTTTGACCAAAGGAAGGGAGGGCAGGGGTGGGTGGAAACCCAGAATTGTGTGTAACTAGCACTCAGTTTTTATTACATTATAATCCAGATCCCTAATAACTAAATTAAAATTCAACATTGTGGTGTAAATCAAACTTTTGTTTCCTGAGATCCATGACATGGATGCAAATTAATCAAATTGGATCTTTTTACTATATATTTTTTCAACATTCAAACCAAAGGCCTTTTATTTTTCCCCATGGAAGAATTAGACCACACTGGGGTGGGGGAAAAGAAAAGAAAAAGGAAATCTTGACTATCTGCTCAATGCAGTTTTTAGAACTGGGCCCTCCATCCCCACATTATGGAATGTTTTTCTCATTGAGACTGTATAAATAAATATTACAAAATGCTTTTTGGACTCTCCCCTGTCTGTTATGGAGACCAAAAGCATTCATGCCTCCAAAGAGACCCAATGAAGCTTGCTTTACATTTACAGAGCTTTTCAGGTTGGCAGACAGCCACTGGACAACTTACTGAAAACTATCTCAGAATATTCTATATCCTATAATATAAGAAAATTCAATTTAGGAGAGAACATACCAAGCAGAAATGTGAAAGTGATAATTGTAATGCAAAAACATCAGTTTATCACAAAATAAACATACTTTCCCCAAACGTTTCAGTGATAACTGACTTGCTTGAGAAATAACTTAATTTCAATCACAAAGTTAATCCAAATAAATTACATTATCTGCTTAAAATGCAAAGAATGGATGTCTATGCAAAAAACTGCATTTAAAGATAAAATTACTACGTATAGGTTTTGCTGTACCGATTTGAATTACACACATCCCTCGGTATTCTCAAGGGATCCATTCCAAACCCCCTTGCAGATACCATGAATTGTCAAGTCCTATTGTCCCCAATGGTCGGCTGCCAATGGGACTCCTCCCTCCCTCCCTCCTTCGCTCCTTCTTCCCCTAGTGCTGGGGCTGCTGGGGCCTGTAATCCATGCTAGCCTCATGGGGACTCACTTTCCCAGCAGTGCTCGGGGCCTGGCATGTGCACCCCCACCCCCTGCGCTGCAGTCAAAGGGCGCGCAATACATCAATTGGCTGTGGTGGATGCTGGGCCCTGAGCACTGCTGGGAAAGCAAGTCCCCATGTGGCAGGCATGGATTACAGGCTCTGGCACTGGGGGGAAGAAAAAGTTAAGGGAGGGAGGGAGGGCTTGCCATCCGCAAATGATCAAAACCGTGAATGCCAAGTCTGTGGATACCAAGGAATGAATGTACATATTTCAACAAGCTATCCTTTTACTGAAAGTTGTCTTTACTATTCCAGAATCCTGAACTCCATAGAGTCAAGACTCAGTTCTTATTTCAAAATATTACAGAACATGACTTCCTCTCACTTCCTCCTTTCCCTTACAACACTCCCACCACTGTCATCAACTTGTATTCAAGAGCTTCACTTGATATAGAATAGAATTGTGATGTTTTTCATCCCAAAGTATTCTGCATAATTAGCATTACATTTTCTCTCTAGAAGAAAAATATCAATGGAAATTGATGAAAGATGGTATTCTCTGTCTGTCACACACACAGAGAGAGATAGAAATATGCACAAACGCAAAAACCTAAACATACACACACAAATACCAGTTCAGCAAACTCACTACCAGAAGTAACTTCGACAATGTCCTCAAGACTGAAGTAGAGGAAAGATCAGAGACTCAACAATAATTACAACAATAATTTATAAAGGAACTATAACATTACATTTTAAAAGTAATTCATCCAAGTATTTGGCTTTTCCTCCCCATTTTTTGGACTTGTTGCATTTGCTCATTTCATTTTCATTTCTTTTCTATTATTTTTTTTAAAAAAAGGATTAATAAAAATATAACTCTTGAAAAATTTCATTCAAAATGGCATTTTAAGACAAAAGTAAAGATAAGACATTACTGATATACTGAAATGCAAATGCTGTTGTTAAGCCAGTTATGCTACTTTTGCAATGTAACATTATCATGCCTTTTAACACAAATGAAGGAATAAATAAATAAATAAATAAATAAACGTAACAATGACCTGAAATGGTATCACTTCCAAATTCTAATTCTGCATAGGATTGGTGCAGTTCAATGATACTCATGGCTGTTATGATGACATGCTCCTCACTTGTGTTTAATAAAGTGAAAGAGATCAGTAGGCAAGGCCAATGAGTAGTCAAATGAGTGATTAGTCTCCTTGATTTAGCAGATAGTACCTATTAACTGCAAGTCAAAATTGTGCTCAAAACAGGCCAGGTAGTTAGTTTTAATCACAGTTTTGCCAGTGAGGACTTTAAAAGCCTACCTTCTTGCCTTAATGGCGCACTAGATGACTGTGTGAATTAGCCCTTTTATCTCAAGACAGCAAACATTAGCTCCAAAAACAAAATTCACAGAAATCTATAGTTAGAGGTCTGGGTCTTCTCAGCTTGCAGCAATCCTAGCCAGAGGGACTCTAAACAGTGCTAGAAAGATAGCAGCACTGAGGCAGTAGAAGCAGTGAAAACTAAAATAAGGCACTTTGCTGGGACTTCAGCTGTGCATTGTTTTATTTCAAATAATTCCTCCTCAAAGCAAGAATGGGGCTAGCTCAGCCAACTAGATTTCCTGGAACCCCGAACCCTTGCCACTCTGGTGCCCTCTTGGCCTGGTATTCCCAAAGGCAGCATCTGGTCGATTGAACTTAACTGCATCTCTTGCTTTGGTACATGGCTATAGCCTCAGAATGTAAAAAGACTCCTGTAGGATTAGATGAAAGACCTGTCTAATCCATCAGTCTGCTTCCCACAACAGGCAACTAGTTGCCTATGGCAAACCCACTGGCAGACATGAGGGCAACTGCACCCTCTTCATTATGCTCCTCAGCAACTGAAAGCACATAATGGGAAATCTGCTGCACTTCCAAACTGAGCACAGGTGGGGAGGTTATAGGGGGGGAAGGATTGTCAGCTATTTACCACTTCATGAGTGTGTGTGTGTGTGTGTGTGTGGGGGTAATTTGGGAAGATTTATTTTTTGTATTTTTTGGCAGATTTGCAAGTGGTCTCAGGTAGCAGACCCTTTTAGTGATATAATTCGATATTCCAAATGCAAACATGTCTTGCAGTGTGAAAGGAATGCCAGTTCCTTTTAAATAGGGGTGTACCCACACTGCAGAAATAAAGCAGTTTCATACTATTTTAACCGCCATGACTTTATCCTACAGAATCTTGGGACTTCTAGGTTAGAATGGCTCTCTGACAGACGAGGCTGTATACATTACCAAACTACAATCACAGGATTGTGTAGGATATGTCATGATTACTTTAATTTTGCAGTATGGCTACACCCTAGGAAAACCACAAGGGGAAACAGACAGATATAGGGCCGAAACAGATGGCCCTGATTGGGGTAGTTTGGAGCTGCCCCATTTAGGTTGGATTGGGGCTATGGAAAACATATATGTGGCCCCAATCCAGCCAGCTTCTGCCCCAAATAGGATCGGGGAAAATCTGCTCCTGTTTGGGGTGGAGTAAAAGATGTGCATTTGTCTCTAGAGCCAGTTTTTCAATGGCCACACCCCTGAGTCACCCAGAAGCTGGCTGGCATGTAATCGATGGTGCAACTTCCAGGCGACTCAGGGGTGTGTCATGTCTAAATGTCACACACCCCAAGCCAGCTAGAAGCTGGCTTTACCGGGCCATCTATTTCAGCCCAAAGTTGTATGTACTAAGTTTGCTGGAAGTTGATCTCCTTCTTGCCTTCTGAAAATGCTTAAATGGAGCATTAGGGGTCTCCGATGAATGAGGATGACTTATATTTCAGAAAGGATGGAAATATCTCCTCAAATTGATCAGTGGCACCTTCCATCCACAGAAGGCAGATCCTGGATCCAGCTCACAGAATGTATGTGCCACAGTGAGTGCCATCTCACCCTTTGCAAAATGTATTGGACAAGTGCTGGGTTGATTTACAGGGGCAAAGATGCTGTTAACCATGCTATAAGAACAAAGATGTGTTTACAGAGAAAGAGACGTAGAAGATTTGGTTCTAGGAGAAAAGCTATTTGCTCTCTTCTGAATCAACACCACTGGCAGAAAATTATTTGGAAGGGGGCTACAACTTTCAGAGTCCCCACCCCAACACAGTCAGTTCTGATCCCTACCCATCCCTCTTTCTCTCATCCATCTGGGACTACAGTGGGATCTCCTTATTCACAGATTCTTTATCCACAGATTCAACCTTCCACAACTTGAAAATATTTTTTTTTAAAATATAAATTCCAAAAAGCAAACCTTGATTTTGCCATTTTATATAAGGGACACTATTTTACTATGCCATAGTTTTAATGGAACTTGGGCATCCATGGATTTTGGTATTCATGGGTCAGTCCTGGAACCACACCCCAGCAGATACCAAGGGCCCACTGTGTAGAGAATTGCCTTCTTAGCACTTGAGGAGGAGAAGAAAACTCTCACAATTGTGTTGCCTTTGTCTTGAACATAATTTTACCCTCTCAACTCGCGTGTCAGCACACTGTATTGGCCAGAATTCCCCAAGAAGGAAATCATTTCCTCAAGTGACATTTATAATCTTACAAAATCTGGGAAAGGTCTTCTTTTTGACTATAATAGTCAGACTCATCCTGCCAGCTTGGCCACTGGTCTACTGCAGGAGGAGTATGGGATTTATGTTATAGTCCTAAAAAGAATTTTTCCAAGCTTTGATTAACAAGTTGACTCTGAATGAGAGGTCTCCTGGGTTTGATGGTAGGATAGCAATGAACTAGAAAAGCAGCAGCCTCGCTCTATCTGGATTGGGCTGGGGGTGGTGGTGGTGGTTGCAGATTTAGAATATGCAAGGGTTAATGTTCATCATGCTAAGTGTGCATTTAGAGAAACATAAAACAGATGTTCATATCAAAATATGATGTTTTCCCCCTCTTAAGAGCTAAACATGAAAAAGATGTTAAGCCAAAACACGCATGCTAATAGTTCTCTTCAAACACTTTAGTCCTTTTCAGATGCGAAGATATTCATAAATGCATGGTCTGAGCAAGAGTGGGCTGCTTTTTTAAAAGACAGTGTTATCTGGAACAAATGGACCTGCTGCTTTCTATCAGTGGGGAAGATTTTCCCTAGAGGGTTATGTCTCACCCTTGAATTTCCCTTATGCATCTACTTATTAATCACTGTGAAGATGACTGTATTTCTCCCTCCTTCTCCCTGTGTGCACATACATAACATATGGCAACCAGGCTACCTCCCTCAGAGATAGATGAATACCTACATAATATAGGAGATGCAAATATTATTTACAGAGCCTTGGGCTGAGCAATCCTATAAATTTAGTCAGAAGTAAACTTCACTAAGTTCAACAAGACTTCCTCCCAAGCAATTGTGAATGGGAAGCACAGACACCATAGAGTACAGACTCTGTACTGATGTATTCAGGTTACAACTTTAAAATGCTAGTGTTGATATTAATGTTACCATTTTAATGATTTGTGGATATGTATTGTTGCTTCTACTTCTTCAAATAGATAATACAGCACACTGTACTGTATAGGGCACATACCCCCTGAAGAATCAGTTTTCAAAGGCCTTTCAAAAGAACACTGTTCATTTGCTTATGATTCCATAGGCAATAGAAAGGAGGACATCAGCCTAACTTCTCTAGAAAGGGATTTTCAGAGCTGTGGGCATCCACCAAAAAGACTCTCCTGTATTACTACCATACATACACACACCAAAGAAAACATATCTTCCTCTTTGTTTCTTGAGAAAAGGAATTAATTATATGTAATTTATTATTTGTAGCTAGTTACTTCCAAGTCCTTCTTTTGCTTCAAGAAGACAGATAATGCCTCTGTCAGTGCTGGAGTAAGGCAAAGGGGCAGGACTTTGTGTGGAAAAGCTAGAAGGCTGCATTGAAAACTATCATGGGTTGGACATACATTGTGAGCAGGAGTTTTTCCATGCTTGCTATAGTTCTCCTCTACAATATGATATATTTCTAGCATTCATCTTGGTAAGCTAGGTTTCCATAGTTGGAAGGTATGCTCTAGGATTCACTATTTCTATATTTCACCATCCCTCTGAAAGACTGCAGGCAGCATGCAAAACTCTGTACATGCATGTGTACATATGCATGCATGAATGTGCATACATGCACACACACACTTTGTACCTCTAACCTGTGAGGTACATCAGGCAGAGAGAGCATGACCAGGTCAAGGCATATGGCAAAAATTCTGATGTGTCTGAACATCTGGAGTTGTTGAAAGCAGATAAATATGTGATCATACAAATATAATCCTGTAGGGGACAATGCAGTTAGAGACATAGGTCTATAATCTTGTAGGGAACAATGTGGTTAGACACACAGGTTTGTTCTGTCATTCTCTTGTCTTCTCTGCTGGTTCCTTACCCATAGATTGAACATAGGTACATAAGGCCTGGCTTCACTTCCTCCCACATATTCTCTTTCATTCTCTTTCATGTAGCCAGTGGAAGTAGGCACCATCTCCATTCTCTCTCAAAAAATGTTGTTAGTTTAGGGTTTTTAGTGGGGGACAGCAGGTGTACCTTCCTCTTTTTTAAATTGTTTTAAAATGATAGTTGTTGATTTTACTATAATTATTTTACTACTGCTTTTAATATTCTGAATTAAAAGGTTCTTTTTCTTTCATTTTTTAAACACATATTGTGAAGTGCTTTGGGAACCAACATTGGGTGAAAGGAAGGGTATGAATTAAACAAAAATGTAAATAAATAGTTTACTCTGCCAAAAAAAAAAAAAAAAAAAGATTTTTCTTTCCAGATATCATGTTTTGTTGAGAATTCCAAACAACAGCTTCCATAGAGACTAATACAAATGTTCAGTTCCCACCAGTACCATACATTTGTAAAAGTCCACATATTTCTGCATGTGTAGACTCAAAATGAGACTTCTAAGAACAGATGATTTTAGGCTGCATCAATAAAAGTATAGTGTCTAGATCAAGAGAAGTAATAGTGCCACTGTATTCTACTTTGGTCAGGCCCCACCTGGAATATTGTGTCAGGCCCCACCTGGAATATTCAGGGCACCACAGTTTTAAAATGATGTTAAGAAATTGGAGCATGTCCAAAGGAGGGTGACTAAAATGGTGAAGGGTCTGGAAACCATGCCCTATGAGGAACGACTTAGGGAGATGGGGATGTTTAGCCTGGAGAAAAGAAGGTTAAGAATTGATATGATAGCATTGTTTAAATATTTGAAGGGATGTCATATTGAGGAGGGAGCAAGCTTGTTTTCTGCTGCTCCAGAGACTAGGACCCAGAGCAATGGATGCTCCAGAGACTAGGACCCGGAGCAATGGATCCAAGCTCCAGGAAAAGCGATTCCACCCCAACATTAAGAGTAACTTCCTGATAGTAAGGGCTGCTCAATAGTGGAACAAACTCCCTTGGAGTGTAGTGGAGTCTCCCTCCTCGGAGGTCTTTAAGCAGAGGCTGGATGGCTATCTGTTGCGGATGCTTTGATTTGGATTTCCTGCATGGCAGGGGGTTGGACTGGATGGCCCCTGTGGTCTCTTCCAACTCTATGATTCTATGATTCTATGCTAAAAGACTAAGGACATTCCTTGGTTTTAAAAGCTTTATAGTTTGGGATTTTCAGTGGTTGTACAGAACTCACTTTCTGTGGAGACTCTGTGGGGGTCAAAAGGAGAGACTGTGTGAACCAGAACTTAATGCAAACTGGCTTTTTGACTCACTGCACACATGATATTATGTGTGAGAGAGCTGTATAGCACCCTGGTAAATGCATATACTGGCCTGAATATCCCTTGGAAACACTGAAAGCTCTTTTTATTTGGGGTGACATGTGGCAGTTGGTATCCAGCCAGTCTGGAGTGGGGGGACTTGCAGCATTTATCTGCTTTCATCTGCTTTCATTTCTAAAAAACAACAACATTTTTAATCTCTTGTGGTCCATCCCAGTCCTTAAGTGATGGGATAGGCAAGAAATGTAAATAAATAAGCCATGCCAGAATAAACTTTTAGCTCCTCTTATCTCCTCTTGGATAAAGCATGTGGCTTATTTAAAGGGCAAGAGCCTTAAGGCTCAATGAGTGTCTGTACAAACAGTATCACTAGAACACACACAAACACATTCCAACACACACATAAATAAATTGCATGTCATCTACAAGCACAGAATGCAAAACACAGAAACACAGTCATACAAACCACATATATATTTTCTATCACCTGAGTTGGCCAGTGGAGTTGTTCCAAGCTACATAACTCCTGTTGCATCTCATTCCTCTGTGCCATAATCCATTACAAGACAAACAGAGAACAAAGTCATATGAAGCCATTCCAATATTATTTGCAGAATGATCACTAAGTCATTTGGTGTTCCTTTGGTGGTCGCTTGTCTTATTGTTATGGACATTACTTATACTGTCTGAATGTAGTGTGTGTTTTAATTGTGAGACAAAGCTGGTTTCAGCCTCCTCTATGGGTGGAAGTGACATGTTTTCCAGACAAACAGAAGACTCAACTTTCCATTGTTTCCCACCAGTCATGACAAGTGTCTTTGTTTAATGCATTGCATCCCAAGTCCTGTATTTACATTTGAAGACAAATTTGTTTTTCAGTCACAAAATGGCTACCGGCATTTCACACAATTGTCTGCAGCACCATCATGCTACCTATGTTGGGTGAGGCAGAGTGGACTGTTCCAGCTTTGCAATTTCACGCTGAGTGGACAAGCTTCCTTGAAAAGACAGATATGCGCTCCTTCAGTAATTTACTAAGTGGGTTGAGTGTGGGTCCCGAGATATTAACCGGCTGTACTACTGCAAAGAAATAAGCAGCTATGCCCTCCCTGGAATTTCAGGGATTCTACTAGATAGCTAGGAGAGAGAGAGAGCTGTTCTTTTAATGGCTGCAGCTGGGTGCTGTCTGAGCACCTCACACACTTCTCGGCAACTAAGGCGGGATACAGACGGGCAAAAAGGGGTGTGTTCATGACGTCATGAAAGTATAGCCTTCAGACGGCCCTTACCTGAATGCCGCCATGAACACGCCCCCCGCATGCCCCAAGCGGGAAGAAGCGGCATTAAAAAGGTGCTGCTTTTCCCCGCTTCTTTTCTATATACTGCGCAGCTGCGCATCTCCGTCTGTAAGCTGCTGCACCGGTACGCCAGAATTGCTACGCTGCTACTTTAAGTTGCCCATTTAAAAGCTCCATGTCTGCTGCGTCGCATAATGAGTTTGCAGTCAGGCTTTAATTGCAGCGTCAGCTGCCATGCAGGTGTGGAAGCTGCAGCACAGCTGCAGTGCATTTTAAGACTCGTAACCCTAACCCTAACCCTAACCCTAGAGCTGCATGTACGCATGCGCTGCTAGAATCGTGGAAAGTTTGGAATTTAAAGTGCACCCCTACACACATTCCTGCGCCATTTTCACCTAACAATAAAAAAAACGCTAAAACTTTAAATATTTACATATGTACAAAGGAGGTGATGGGGGATGGCAGGGGGACAGCGGTGGCAGCAGCGACAGCTGTGGCTGTGCATTGCAGATTCAGCAAGAGCGCAGGGACCAAAGGAGAGGAGGCATCCATGATGCTGGTGACACTACCAACGTGCAAGTGGACAAGGATGCCAACACCAGCTGATCACCAGCTGGCAGGAGACCACCTTTGTTCTTGGTCAGGGCAGGGGAAAAAGTTTAAAGGGGCTTGGGTGCTTTAAATGTGCACATATGCTTTCTGCTGCCAGTGCTGAGCGCCGGCAAAAGAAAAAAAAAGCCCTGTTTTTGGCCGCCCGTGAGGAAGCTGCCTCTCTCTTTGCGGCGTCCTGCGAGGCGGCAGTATGGAAACTGCGGGTCAGAAACGGCCCCAGGTGAGGCGTCTTCACTGCCCCCCATGTGGAAGCCCCATACACCTGAGCCACGTCCCCGGGTCGGGCGGTCTGGAGGCTCCGTATTCATCAGAATACACCTCCAAGACGTCTTCCCTGCCCGTCTGTATCCCGCCACAATGACCAAATTAATATTTATCTGCCCTTTACAGCAGGATTACAAGGCAGAAGGGAGGTGTTGTTGTGCAAGGAGCTACTGCATAATTCCTTGTGCAACTGATTTAAAGAAACATACACATGGACAACCCTATGCTAAAATTATTTATATCACAAAAGGATTCCCTCCCAAAGTCACAAAATTCTAGCTTTTGCTAGTTGCCCCTGCAGAGCACTTTAATGTTTTTTCTCAGTCGTGAAATTTCTTGATGAATAATTGCCTGGCTGGAAACTTGGATTTCTTCTTATCTTGCATGGAGCTTGTGGCAGCTGACAAGATACACCATGTAGAAAGAATAATTAAGAACTTGGCAAGAGTGTCCAATGAAGTAGATAGGCAAACAGAATAGAATGCATTTTGCAAGGAATAACCACTGCAAGAATAATGCTGGTAGAAGCTGTATCCATAGCTAGAGAAATTGATAGGGAAAGTATCAGACTCTTGGTGTATGAGACTCTTTGCATGATTGCTTATGTGTGTTAGAAACTTTCCTTGTATACAAGTGAAGAAATGGCAGCTGATTCTGCATGTGTGAAAAGATCTTGCACAGAGCTCCCATGTCTAAGAGCATGCATATGGGATTTTTACAGCAGAAATAACATTGGTTTGAAATGCCCACATATATAGTATTTTTATTAGAGCCACGAGAGCTTAGGAAAAGGTAACAGGTCAGTTATGTGTCTTTTATAGGGAAAGGCCATCTAAATATACCAGTGAAAAGCAGAAATAAAGCAAATACAGAAAGGTGGGGGAAAACAAAAGCAAAAATGCAAGTAAAGGGAGGCAAAAGGAGTGTGGCAGGAAAAACAAATGAAAAGTGAATTTGCATTAGACCTAGTGCATCTGGATTCGGGTTGTTGTAACTGCTTATTTTGCAAAAGTCCCTTTGTATGGGAAAAGAATATTTACTACAAAATCTTGTGCCACTTGAAAGAATACCAGCTTCATTACAAAGCAGATCCATGGTCTGCCTCTGATTAAGTGGTCTCTGCACTGAGCCTATAAAATGCTATCCTGTAACCCATAAAACAACAAACACAATCCTCTTTGTGGTGCCACAGAACTCTCTGTTGGTTTTGCTACAGGAAGGCAGAGGTGGGCAATTTGTGGGTGCCAAGGTCCACCTTTTTTACTCCTCTTGGACATTGTTCCATTAAAAAAAAACAGAAAAAAATAATCCTCCCAATAGCAACTGCATCCCTTTTTACTACCAGAACTTTAAGGGGCTTGAAACAGGTAAATGGTTTTCCTGTCTTACTCAGTTAACCTATGACATATGTCAATTCAAATCTCCATACCATACTCCCAAGATAAATAAATGCAGAGTTATTCTGGGAAAATGATGTAATCATTTCTTGTTCATTGTTTGGATCCATTTTCTAGCACTCTGAAGATTCACAACAAGCATGTGCCTTAATAATAAATATCTCCCTTGCTCTTTACTCTACCAGCATGGTGAACTGGTTTGAGCATTGGATTATGACTATGGAGACCAAGGTTCAAATCACCACTCAGCCATGGAAACACACTGGGTGAACTTGGGCAAGTCACACACTCTCAGCCTCAGAGGAAGGGATCAAATCTTGCCAAGAAAACCTTGTGATAGAGTAGGCTTCAGACCAAAAGTCTGACCAAAAGTCTGAAATGGCTTGAAGGCACACAACAACAATTTACCTTCTTGTCTTACCCTTTCTAGTCCCCTTTTTCCCCAGAGCAGCATCATGAGGTGGCGAGTGGAGGAAACAAAGCATGCCAGCAATGAATTACACGGTTTCCCTCCTCCTGTGGGAGTTTTGCTTCTTCTGCTGCCTTGCCTCCTTTGCTGTGTTCCTAATTTGCCCCAACTCCCATTCCACCCCCCCGACTCACCTCATTCCTCTGCCATGTTCCTTTCTCTTATTCTTTGCACCCTGCTTTTGCATTTCCTACCCCTTCTTCCCTCACCCTGTGAAACCTCTCCCTCTCATACCCCTTGCTCCTCCTCATGCCTATCTCTCTTATTCTTTCTGCCTTGCCACTGCAGTTCTCCACATCTTTTACTTCCTCTCCCATCCATCCCTTGCTTCACTCTCTCTCTTCTCTCTTACTTGCTGCCGCACACCATTGCAGTGGGTCCCCTTGCTTCTTGTGCTCTGCCACTTGCACCACTTACTCCAACATCTCGTCTAATCCTGTCTTTGCCCCCTCACCTTGCACCCTCACAATGTGCCACTTGCTTGCTTCTTCCACTTGACCACTTGCACCACTTTCTTTCCTGTCTCACCTATTCTCTCCCTTGCCTCATCCTGCACCTTCATGGTGCTCCCTTCCTTCATTCTTCTACTCTGCTTTTTCCACTGCTCACTCTTCTCTCCTTCCTGCTCACTCCTTTGCCTCACCTCGTGCTCTCAGTGTTTCTCTCCCTTGCACTCTGCTACTCACCCCACTCATTTCCTCTTCTCTCTTATTAGCTCCCTCCCTTGCATTGCCTTGCATCCTGGAATGAACTGGAAATGAAAACATGGTATTTTTGCAAAAACGCTTATTCTCTGATTCACCTCACTTTCTGTCTGGATTCTGACCAGTTTGTGCACAGCATCATCTGAAAAGCAATTGTGATATTGTCCCTAATGTCCTGGATGACCCCGCATTGTGACCAGTTTAACCTTCCAAGTTTCCCCATGTGAAAAAGTCCAATGTGTCCTTCATCACTCACTTCACCTTTCACCGTCATGGTACATCCCTTGCTTGTTTCTTGCACTCTGTCACTTGCACTCTTTGCTTTCTTCCCTCCTCCTGCTCCTTCCTCCTTGCTCTACCTAACAATTTTGCAGTGCACCCCCTCTTCCTTCTTATGTGATGTCACTGGCACAGGTTGGTTTCCATCTCTCCTGCTTCATTCCCTATGTGCCCCTGTGCTGCATGAACCTTGCTTGCTTTTTGTGTGCCATTTCCCATATTACTGGATCTTCTTCTCCTACTTCCTCCTTCATCTCCCACCCTTGTGACACACCCTTCCTTTGATTCTTGCACTCCGCTACATACATCACTCACTCTCCTATCTTTTCTGCTTCATCTCTCACTTCAGCTTCTGCTCTTGCAGCTTGTTCCCTGCACACTGCAGCTCACAATGCTCGCTCTCCTTTTAAGTAAGACCTTAAAAAAAACTATGACCCCAACCAGTTATGCAAAGCATCATGGTGCTTTATGCCAATTTTAGTTATCTCTGGCCTCTCTCCCATGAAGGCCATCAAAGTTAGCTTGTGCTCTATGGCATCATTTGCTGCAGAGGTCAGGGGTGGCATAAAATTGTAAGCCAATAGTTATTTACCGTCATGTTTGTACTTTCCAGTTTCTGAAAAATAACTGAACTGATAGTTTTGGTTACTCTGAATACACACACACACACACACACACACACACACAGAGTGTGCCTGCATCATATGTGAGCGCGCTTTACGTGGCTTTCAGCATACACTGAAAGCCATACAGGGAGAAGGGGCAGCACATCCCATAGGGATGAATGGGACACACACCTGTGGTGCGTGCGTGCTGCTGTGCTGCTGTGTTCACGAGCCCCATTCATTTAAATGGGGCTCGAGCATAGGTAGTATTTACTTTATGTGGGGGAGTAAAGTAAATACCACCTGCGTAAAGTAAGGGCGCACTGTATAATTTGAATGTTGACTTGAGGTACAAAACACATCAGCCCCATCATTCCCTAGATAGGAGCATGAAGCCAACACTTGAGCCATATGATGTTCTTCCTCCACCATTTAGTAAGGCTATACCTCGTAGCTGAAAGTTATTGCCACACTTGAAAATCAGTGATGCAGTAGAGTCTCGATTATCCATCCTTCGGTCATCCAACATTTTGGATTATCTGACATCACGGCTGCTTGGGAGTGTGGCTTGGGGGTGCGCCCCCAGACACGCCCTTAAACATAGCGACCACGACAGGCAAGGAGAGAAAGGTGAGTGAAGCCTCGCCCCAAAACATGGTCCCAAGTGCGGTGGCAGTGGCATTGAGCAGGGCGAGTATCTCCAGGTTTGCAATTCATCGTTATTTCAAGGCTTTTCTTGGACCCTCTGGATTATCCAACATTTTCGGCTATCCGACTATCAGCCCGCCCGTTTATGTTGGATAATCGAGACTCTACTGTATGATCCTTCATTAATTTATAATCAAAATGAAATACTGTTATGTTTTTTTAAAACTGGAAAAATGAATTAACTTGTTGTTTTAAATGAGTAATTTCCAAGGCCTTATTAAATACATTTATCAAAATTCTGTTTAAAATTAGGAAGTCTGCACCAGGCTAACCCAACGTTTCCAAGAAGCTTGGGATTTGCTATCTAGAGAAAAGGGGAAGCAAAACATAGCTAAACACTTACTCTTGACATCAGAAAAGCTCATTTTACTTTCCTTAGGGAAATACTGGGTGAAATCCCAATCTTCAGAAATGCTAAAAGGGAAGGGAGTTTATGATAAACAGAAATTCCTAAAAGGTGAGATATATATGGCAAAGTTGGAAACAATTCCAAGAAGGAAGAAAAATGAGAAGTCTATAAAGAAACCAGGATGGATGTACAAAAGACTTTCAGAACAGCTAAGAAGGAGACAAGAAATGGAAGAAGATGGAAGCCACCAGTGAGGAATACAAATAAATGGTCAATGTTTGGAGGAGGAAAGTTGGAAAAGCTTAAACTCAGACATGGCATCATGTGATAAGGTACGGCCACAGAGACTAGTATCCTGCTGTAGTTCCATTTTGGCAGCCTTGCATGATTAATTCCTAACCCTAAATTATATAGGTTTGAATCCTGTTGTTAGTCTCAAATAGAGTAAACCCATGGGATCTATTGTTGAATGGTGAGTCAACACATAGGAAAATCCCCATTATCTCAATGAATGTACTCTAGTCAAGACTAAAATAGAATGTAGCCCATTGTCCTTCATCTGTGCTATGACACCATATATAAATTTAC